>NC_058508.1:21745462-22049962 GCF_020382885.2 Scatophagus argus
GCTGTTGATCAGCAGCACCAGCTGGACAGGTGAAGAAGAGGAGACGTTACTGATCAAACCTAAACACTCGGGTTACTCGCCTCCCCTCCTCGCCTTCGTGATTTGTTTTGTCCCATCTGTGTGTTTGTAATCAGACTCCTTCTCTCCACAGAGGATGAAGATTTCTCCATCCTGCTGACGGCTCTTGAAGGTACGAGAGGTTTTAAACTGCTGCCGTTTGCCTTCTGTCGCACGTCATCCCGTCTCACCTCACGCCCGTTTGTTCCCAACAGAGTACGAAGGTTTCATTAAAGGAGGAGCTTCACTTCCATCTTTAGTCTGTGTGATCACAGGTGATCCTCTGCTCTCCTTCACAATGTCTGCCTCTGAACGGGAATCACTGGAGTGTGAGCGTGGTCTCATGTTTCTCTGTGTGCAGGTAAGGGTCCTCAGAAGGAATACTACAGGAAGCTGATTGACTCTCTGCAGTTAGAACACGTGCAGATCTGCACTCCCTGGCTGGAGGCGGAGGACTATCCTGTTTTATTAGGTGAGACGCAACACTAAACACTCCTAAACACTAAACCCACGCCTGAACAAGGGTCCAACATAATCGTTAAAACATAGCTTAAAGTGTGTGTGTGTGTGTGTGTGTGTGTTTTGTCCCGTCAGGTTCAGCAGATCTCGGGGTTTGTCTCCACAAGTCGTCCAGCGGTCTGGATCTACCCATGAAGGTGGTGGACATGTTCGGCTGCTGTCTGCCCGTCTGTGCCATCCACTTCGACTGGTGAGCTGCAGGACGACATCCACGATTTAGACTTTACAAACAAGACACAAACACACGGGACGTGAACTTCCCTCCAGCTTTTCATTGACGGGTGGAATAAATACGGTAGCCTGTAAGGGACACGTGCGGCGCTTTTGGTCTTCATTGTTCTGGTTTAAATCTACAAATTCATTTCAGCAGAACCGACGACACACTCCTTCAGAAGGTTCAGGAGCTTAAACGAATCTGTAGTTCTGAAACGTGTGTCAAAGTCATGACGGTGGTCGTTTTGTTCCCACAGTTTACACGAACTGGTGAAGCACGAGGAGAACGGACTGATCTTCAGAGACCCTCAGGAGCTCGCAGAGCAGCTCCAGGTGAGACACATCGGCACGATGCAGAAGACGTTCACTATAGGAAACAGTCCTGATTCGTCTCTCACTGTTCAAACAATCGAAATAAAGCTTTAATTCACCGCGTAGGGCTGAGCGATAAGGACAAAATCAAATATCGCTCTTCTTAACCAGATGCCTTCGTGCTGATATTGCAGCGACATTGTAGGGATGACAGTCAACCTCAAATCTAAACTACGTGTGTCCTCTTCGCTGTAGTTCTGTTTACCCGTCTGCAGAACTGCTGCAGAGCTTTTTAAAATACCGGCTGTAGGGACGTCTGCCTTCTCTTCATTGTAATGGAACTGAAGGGCACAAAAACACATTTGAAAAACCCAACAGCAAATTCTCTGTTCAGAGATCATGAGCTGGTTACTCAAGATAAACCACAGAGCTTGTGAGCAGCTTCATGTAGGAACTATTTTCTTTGTGTATCACTACGCAGAAGGAAACATTCATCTGCTCACAGACGGGAGGCTTGTGTTGAGGACAGCATGGGATGTAAACGTTAACGTTGTCCTGCTCGGCTGGGCTGCCATGTTAGTTAGCTTAGTTAGCGAGCATCTCGTCCCTGAGTCGAGTTTTTTTTTTTTTCCATTTAGCCCGACAAAATATATCAAACAAGCTTGTGTGTGTGTGTGTGTGTGTGTGTGTGTGGTTCAGTCTCTCCTGTCAGAGTTTCCCAGGTCAGACAGCAGACTGGGTGCATTCAGGAGGAACCTCCGCACCAGCAGAGGGCAGCGCTGGGACGACAACTGGGACCAGAACGTCCTGCCTCTGATCTCTGCTCCCTGAAGGGCCAAAAAATCCCATCAGACTTTGGTGCTGGTGGAAAACATGATGAGGTCAGAGAAAGATGTGAAGCAGAGTTTGTAGAGAAAGACAAACCGCAGTGCGAAGAGAATCGGACATTCATGTTTGGGTGAACTGTTCCTTTAACAGACCCTTTGACTTTGAAGGTGATTTGGCGTCCGTCTGTTCATTTGAGTGCTTTAAACGCAGCAGTGAAACGCGGGTGCTTCTCTAAACTCCCTCCTGTACGTGAACTTTTTATTCCAGTTTTTCCTCCTTCAGAGGACCTGAATGTAGAAAAGACACTTTGACTTGATGTTCTTTTGTATATAAAGTCTTTATTGTGTCACGTGTGCAGTCGGATCATTTCTATGGTGGAGGTTCTGCTGTAAGCGAACACGTGGCTGACGGGGCCTGGGATCACATGGTGGCTGATTCCCGCCTTTCCTGTCAGAACAAAACATCTTCAGTCAGTTCAGTGAAAAGAAAAGAGGTCACGGCTTCCCCGCCTTTCAGGACAGAATCAGACCGGACGCCTCACCGAGCTGCTGCTTGAAGCCGCCGTACGTTTCCTGGTTTCTGACGGTGGAGCAGACGAGGACGTCAGGAGATGAACGATTCAGGATCTTAGACAGCAGCTTCACCAGACTTCCTGCGATGTCGGGGTCAAACACCACATCTGCACCACAGGGAGGAAACCAGCGGAGTGCATTTACTCAAGTACTAATCTGAAGTACCTGTACTTTATCAAAGTATGTAAAATTCAATTCATAAAAGATGCTGAGCATGAAAAACGCTGTTCCAGCAGGTTCTGTGAACATTTACAGATCACAGGTGCGTCGGGTTACCTGACACACCTGTGATCTGTAAATGTCAGATAAACTGACGGCTCCTGCATTGTGTTCTCTTATCTCACACCAGAATAAAAGAGGGTTTAGTCAGGAACAGAAAAGATGAAATCAACCACAGCGATGGTGGAGCAGACTGAAAAAACAAATGAGAAAACTGCTGCAGTGACTCGGATGCAGACTGAACTCCGACCTGCAGCGATGACCACGTCAGCCCCGATCTCCGACAGCTGCTCCTCCGTGGCTGCCGTCCAGTCCAGCTCCTCCACGCTGACGGCAGGAGACGTCAGGCCGTTCAGACGGACGTTTTTTCTCAGCTTCTGCAGGACGCTCGGGTGGCAGTCGCTGAAGACGAATCTGCTCGGACTGCAGGAGCGACAGATGGTGATGCCGGTCAGCCCCACGCCGCTTCCCAGCTCCAGCACCGTCCTGCAGGCAGGAGCGGGGGGTTCAGCATTTTGTCTCTCCTAATGGAGTTTCTTGTGGTGGTCGTGTGTGCGTACCTGCCAGCGAAGGCCTGCTGGTGGTCCAGAGCCCACTCTGCCAGGTAGAGAGCAGCCTCCCAGGTCACCAGGCCGGTGGTCCCCTCGGAGATCAGAGCGACGCTCTCCAACAGGCTGACGGCATCACCGCTGGGCTGCAGGGCCCACACAGCAACAAAATGTTGGACTCTCAGTTTGGACCCACAGATGCTTCATTTATAAAACTGCTCTCAGGATCCAGACTAAAAGATGAAAACAGTGCACATGCACCTGCAGGAGTTTACTTTTCATTAACCAGTTTTGTACCTGCAGATGAACGATGTTTAACTTCTCCACTCAGAGCTCGTTATCTGAGCAGCGTTTGAACAAACTACAGATTGCTTCTGCATGTTTGAGCTCCTGCCTCCTCAGAGTACAGAAGTCCGGTTGAGAGAAACCATGCAGATCAAACATGGATTCTGTTTCTGCTCTGCGTGTCGGACAACATGAAGACGGCTGCAGCGCAGATGTTTGTTTTTAACCTGGTCGTGACCCACTGGAAGAAGAGTGTTTTCTGGTACCAGTAAGTAGTTTTTGTAGCACTCTGTCGAGTCTTCAGCTCCCACCACCTCAGCCAGAGCGTCGTACAGTTCGTCCAGGGGGTCGCAGCCCGCAGCCTCCTGCTGCGGACAGACAACACAACAGGAAATGTGTCACCTTAAAAGTCTGTCCTGATCGGCCAGCTGAAATATTTAAGGTGGTTCATGTGAAGTTTAGGGAAAGAAAACCTTTGACAGGTCAGTAAGTTGTACAATAACTCCTGGAAATAAACGTGTAACTTGACACTAATTATATGTCAAACAGAGACAGTAATGTTAATCAGGGAATAATAATGCACAGAAAATAATTAAAACATTAAAAAAAAGATTTAAAGACAGACTGGCAGAGCACCAACCCGTCTGATGAGTTCGGACAGGAAGAGCCTCCGGAAGCGGACTGAAGGTGGAAACTTCCGGCACAGAGAGTGAAGACACGTCTGTCAAACAAAACATTCGTTAACGTTTCTGATCGACGCTTCAGGAAGGTTTTGACACCATGAAAGACATGATAAAAGTGACCTGTTTTAAGATGTCTGAAATCAAGTCTGACGATTTGGTGCTTTCAAGGTCTTCTTCTAAAAACTGAAAAGAAGAAATTATCTGTTAGAAATGACCGTGTGTTTTCAAAACTTTAACATAATGTTGATATAATGGAACTTAATATTTCTTTCAGAATTCAGAAAAAGGTCAGAATACCTTAAAATCAGATATTTTATATTTTTCACAGATTTTTACACATTTTAGCCACCTTTATTTCAAATTTTTAACACCAATCTTCTGTCTCCTGCTACTTGTTTTAATTCCGACCTGCTGGCGGGGATTATACAGAAATGTCTGCTTATTTATGACATAATTTCAGTGATATTCTGAGACTGAGCATAATCTCCCCAAAACCAGAGACAAGAACTGGACTCATAATTGAATGGAGTTTCGCTGAACGGCATGAATGGAGACGTGATAAAACCCGCCTGCCAGCGCAGCGTCACTCACCGTCCAGGGAAACGAAGCCAGACGACTCATGGCGAAGAAAGACACCCGAAAATCCCGCAAAATATCCGTCTTATTAACGCTTTTCCTGTCTGAGATGTGCTTCTGCCCTGTGCACTCCATGCTCAACGTGTCTTTGTTTACTTCCTGCTTACCCACAAGTCTTCGCGGTCATATATCGCTAAACCTACCGGGTAGTGTAGTTTTTAATTCAAATAAGTTTATGGGTTAATAATAAAAGAAAAAAAACATACAGATTTTGAACTTGGATAAAGCGTGCAATAAAAGTTGCAAACAGCACTCACCCCATAAAATCGAAAGCTAGAACGTATTGATAGAGTAACATATCTAAATATATATTTATATTTTAGATTACTTTTATAACAAGTAAGTTCCAAATCATTTCAACATTCAAATGTTTAGATTTACAGCTACATTTAGGGCTAAGTTTAGTGAGTTTAATGTCTCCTTGTAAGAGATTTAGCCTTAAAATGTTTGATGCTAAGGAGTTATGAAGAGACTTTTGTTGTTTTTAGTTTTTTTGGTGGTTTTTATCCCGCTCTTTTCTTGCTGTGTCACTGCGGGAGGAGATAAAACACTTTACAGTTGGGCCAACTCCTCATTCACCAATACACTGACCATCTACTGGTGAGTAGCAGGCATGTTTTACGTTTTGGAATTTATTTTGGTAATTAGAGATTTCACTATGTTGTCCAAATATAAGCAAACATTTTCCTGTTTATGTGTATTTACCAGGAAATATATTTAACACTCCATGGAGTTACTACTTTAAAATTAAATTGATTTACAATAAAATGCACAAACATCAATGAATTATTGATTAAATAAATAAATACTGTAGGCTGTGTACTGTGTACTAACCACTGGAGTTGTTCCCACATTTAATTATGCAAAATTCGTGTTTTTTTTCTCATCAATCAGTATACACACACACACAGATAACAAATATCCTAAACATTTTCGCCGTGCAGAGGGCAACAACGCGACCGCCTATGACAACGTAGAGATAGACGTGATAACATAAGAAAACTTTACTAACAGCACTTTCAAACTACGGTGACTAAACCAACTTTGAGGTGGTCGACAAAAATGTTTGAAATAAATTTTAAAAATCGCTGAGACTTTTCATAATTGATTTTGCCAAGTACATCTGAGATTTCCAAGCTGAAATCGTAATTTTTAAATAACATTTCTTTAAGAAAATAAAACTGGACGGTCGTGATTAAAGGAACAGATACGGTGTTGAACGTGTGTTTCTCTCCGGTCCATTTTATGCGCTGGACTGTAAACAAAGATGGCGCCGCTCTGCTCAGCTAAACTCTGCTCGATGTCCTAAATGAACGGTGAAAGCCTGTGTTGGTATTAAACAGGGTAAATAATGTATTTTCTACGCACCCATGTTGTGCCTGCTTTGTTTTTGTACAATTTTACTTTTCTGTTGTATGATGTAGCTTCGTTCAAATAATTAAATGTGATTTATAGCAGTTTTAGTCACAGGACTGTTGGAGCAGGAGTTAAGACTCGAGGAAAGAATCAACTGTCCATTATTTTCCATATAAATGTCTGGTAATTTTGTCATATTCTATCGGTAATTTTCCACATTTGTTAGTTGTGGCGGACACTACAACTAGCCTACTTTCCTGAGCTAGCTTGGTCATTGACGTTACTGTCGCGGACATCAATGACAATCATCCCCCGGGCTTTACATGTTGCCACAACAACACGCTTCAAACTCGATATTTGAAGGGCATAAAACGAGGTCAGCCGCCCAGTACTGATACGTTCCGTTTGTTCACCAAACTCCCTGCAAAAAAGTAGCAAAGTTTATATGTTGCTGGTCGCTGTTTATCTAGAAGAACACTCTTTTCGAACGGGAGGGTTTTTCCTCATTAGCAAGGAACAGCTCTTCAATTCGGCATACATCAGGTATGATTATTACAATTTATTTTTAAATGTACTTCAGGTTTTTTTTGACATATGGAAACAGCAGCATGTGAGTGACAGACACGTATATCTTGATTTCTGTATTTAAGCCGTTGCTCGTTTGACATCTTGTTTCACTTAAATAATCCCAGTTTCTGTCCAAAACATCTCTTTCAGCTCACAAAGCATAAAAGGAACTTTTACTCTGATAACTGACTGATAAATTTGCTGAACAACATTAAACTTCTTGTCCTGCAGGATCCTTGACTTTTTAGCTCACAGTTCAGCTAATCCTATTGAGAAACTTATTATTTAAGTTTGGATAAGACAGTGTTGTACATCCTAAACATTTCTTAAAGAAGACTTTGCTGCTCATAGCTCTTGAATTGTGCTATTTCCTCCTGTTCCTGTTTTTCATGGCTTTTGTGTACAATAATAGAAAAGAAGCCCCCTGACCTGGTGATTGTCTCTCTCTGTCAGATCATCAGAGCTGCTGGAGGCTGAACGCTGAGCTGAAATTATGGTGCTGAAGATCTTCTTCCCGCAGTGCTGTAACCTGGCGGACAGCGGACTGCTGGTTGGCCGCTGGATCCCTGGTCATGACTCTGCTGTGGTGCTGGCGGTCATCCACTACCCGTTCATCCCCGGACAGGTCAAACAGTACATCCAGCAGGTCAGTGCAGAACCAGGCAGGCCTCAGGTCCGGATTAGTTTGTCGCTTTGATTAAACATAAATATCTGGCAAATATTTTGTGATAATGAATTTGTTTAACTTGAACCAAAATTAAAAATGCTATTCCCAAACACACACAGATTTGAGAAGGTTCAAGAGTGAAAAGTTACTCCTCCATCTTGTTTCACCCAGATGCAGGCCCAGAGTGGGGTGGAGCTGTCGGTGCTGGGCTCCTGGAGTTTACCCAAAGAGGGTCAGGAGGGCATGGAAAGCTTCCTCAGAGACCTCAGCACCATGTTCCCCCAGGAACGCTGGCTCCAGATCCACCGCGAGGTGGGAAAGACGGGCTTCACCTGCCAGGTCCTCACCCGAGATGAGAGTAAGACCCTCACACTGAAACTCACTGGTTTCATGCTGGAGCGCTGGAGGCTGAGAGCTTTCACTTTTCACACAGTTCAGAGTGTTTGATAAAGAAAGTTATCAGGAATTGATCATGAATTCATCTTTGTTGTTACCAGTTGGAAAAGCAGGTCAGCGGGCGACTGAGAAGGTGAATGACGAAGGTGACCGAGAGGCTGGAGGTGATGAAGAAGAGCAGGAAAAGGAGGAGAAGGTGATCTTCATCCACTACGAGCAGAGGAAGGTGATGTTGTCGCAGCTTCACCCTGTCGAAGTTCCCGACACTGAAACCGATCCACCGTCTGAGCTGAGACAGGTACTGCTGCCCATTTGAACTCCTGGTTTTTATCCTGTAGGAAGCAAGACTGAAACTTTGAAAATGCGGCTGAAGGATCCCCTGTGATTGTTTTTCTCCTGAACTGCTGCAAATAATCCCAAAGGGAAGAAGAACGACATAGCAGCGCGTCGCTCTTCTCTGTATTAAGTGCACGTGCTCAGCTTCTCGCTCTTCTTCGTCTTCTGCCTCTTTTGATTTAAGCAGCACAGCTTGTGCGGGTCAGTCCTAAACTCCTAAACCCTGAGTCTGGTTTTCCTCCAGTCTCCATAGAGACGTACTCCTCCATACTCATCACCACACATTTTATATCGTCCTTCATCTAAAGTTCAACACTTTGCCCTGATTCTCATTTGATTGGTGGTGTTAAACTTTCTCTGCTTGGTGAAAGGCTGAGATGACCCAACTTCATGATAATTTCACTTATTGAGTTATCATTTTACAAAGAAAATACACACGGTCAAATTAACTCTCTCCCGGTTCAGTTTGTATCCTGGTGCTGACCTCGTCTCCTCTGGTCCAGGTGTTCCAGACGGTGGCTCGCAGCCAGCCTCTGTTCTTCCTGGACAGGTACGACGACGGGCCGCTGAAGTCGACACACTGGCAGTCTGAAGGTCGAGAGGCCAGCATCATCATGGAGCTGCTCAAACAGGTGTCCGTCCCGCTGTGTCTGCTCATCAGCTGGCTGCTGTCCATATGGACTTGGATCTGTGACCTCCGGTGAGCTGAGAAACTCAGGCTGGTCAAAGTCTGTCTGTCTGTCTGTCTCTACTGCCTGACTGACTTCTGTCTGATTTGTTTTATTTTCCCTGTAGGATCTTCAGTCTTTATCCGCTACGCTTCCTGTCCAGTAAGCTGTCCACCTGCTGCCAGCTCAGCTACAGAACCGAACACATGAGGACGCTCAGCTCAGTCAAACCGTCCGCCGGACACACGCACTTCATGAGGTGATCGTTTGTAAAAGCAACCTGGTGATGTGACTCAGTTTAAAACTTTGTAAAAGTCACATCAGCAGGCGTGTCAAAGCTTCTCCCAGCAGTCACAACAGACGAGCGGCTGTGTTTAAAGTATGACAGAAAGGATTCGTCGCCTGGTGGGACTGACTTTCTGCAAAGTTAGAGAAGTGAATGTTGTCTTTGTGCATCAGGGATGTGAGTTTTAGCCTGATGCTTGGTGTGAAACTCCACCTCCTGTTGTTGCTTATCTGTCTGTCTGTCTGTCTGTCCGTCCGTCCATCTGTAGGAAAGCCAACATCTTGGTGTCGTTCCTGGTGGACGTGGCTCTCGGCATGTTGCTCATCTCATGGCTCTACAGAGACGACCACATCACCATGTTGGCCAACACGCTGGTGCCTGCGGCCGACGTAAGATTTTAGCTCAGCGAGTCACGTTAGTTGACCGTAGCGCCAGATTGTCGTGGAGCGAGATAGATGAAACTTTGACACTCACGTTGTTAGTCAGGCTGATGTGTGTTTAGCGGTTTGACTGAGCGGGACACCACATCACCAGTTTAATTCTAGTTGAAGAGGTTTGTTGGCCCTCAGTTTTTCCTCCTCACTTTTCTTATAAGGCAGGTGCAGTAATGAATCCACACCAAATGAGTTTAAGAAAAGTTTTCTGCTCTCTGAGTGTGAACAAACAGTCAGTGTGTGAGGCTCTTGGCTGCGTACTGTCAGAACGTTTAGACTGAAATAAAGATACTTCTTCTCAGCATGTGGCCAAAGAGCTGGAGGAGCTGCTGCAGTGGCTGATGGGAGCTCCCGCAGGGCTGAAGATGAACCGCGCCCTGGACCAGGTTCTGGGCCGCTTCTTCCTCTACCACATTCACCTGTGGATCAGTGAGTGGCAGCATACACACACACACACACACACACACACACACACACTCTCAGGGCTGCTGCTGTTGGCCCCTGGAGGCTCTGCTCTGATCAGAGCTTCACCTCAGTGTATCGTCTCTCCATCCAGGCTACATCCACCTGATGTCTCCCTTCATGGAGGCGATTCTGTGGTACGGCGGCCTGTCAGCCTGCCTGGGCCTCACCTTCGCCCTCTCGCTGCTCTCTGATATGGTCGCTCTGCTCACCTTCCACATCTACTGCTTCTACGTCTACGGCGCCAGGTGACAAACAGCGAGGGGCTTAGCTGAAGCAGAATGTGAAGCGTGTTGGTCATAATTATGGGAGTTTACATACTCAGAAATACTTTTCCTCTTGATTCGCTGCAGGGGGCGTATTTCTCCAACCTGTTCTTCCTTCTGTTGCTGTAGTCAAGACAAATTAATTACAGCTCATCAGAGTCTTGGCTTAAGCTTTCTGAGTGGCGTTGTGGGGGTCGGGTGGAGGTGGGAACACAGATCTCACTGCCTCCATCTACACCTGTACAAAACAGAATCTGATCCTCCTGTTGGCCTTGAAATGTTTCCTGTGTGAACTTAGACTTTTTTCCTTTCTATGATCTTTGACAAAAGGTTGAGGACATCTGAAAAACATTAGGAAGCGTTTTGCAGGCGATGTTGAGCTGAATTTCATGACAGTTGACTTTTGATTGTCAGTGATGAAAGGACAGGCTGGCCAACGCTGTCGCCCTCTTTGGGCTCTGCTGTTAACGAGGACAGAAATAACCTTTACAAACCATGTTTGCAGGTGGCCACCAGGGGGCGATCCAGATGTTTTGGCTTCTCGTGTTGTTTGTTTTTATATGCAGTTAATAAAATGAGCATAAGAAATGTTGTTGGAGCTGTGGAACTTAAAATCAGGTGTGCATAAACTACAGGCCACAAACTTCTTTTCAAAACACAACAAAGTGAAGTCATCAGTTACTTAATCGTCCCTTCACCTAAACATTTAAACTCACTGGGTCTTTATGTTGTATTGTTTGTGAATCTTTTGTAATTTGATAACAGTTCACCAGAGTTCATCCCTGTTCAGTGATTAAACCTTAAATCTGATGGTATTTGAACCCGTAGTTTGGTTAAACCTCAGCTGTTGAAGCTCTCGCCTCCTTTGAGCTCCTCCTGGGTGGAGGTCTGATGGCTGATGTGTGCAGTGATGGCAGGCTGAACGTTGTGATAATCGGGTTGGATGCTGGAGGAAAGGATTGACTAAATTATGCATTTGCTCTAAAGATAGCTTGGCTCCCTCGCCCGTGCTGCATAATGAAATATTACCCACTTTCCTTGTTACGTATTTATGCTCCAGCAGCTCTTGGAATGTGAGCGCGATTTTAAATTCAGCCTGAGAGCGTTTGTCAGAGTAACTTATTAAATCTGAGCGTCTGGTCCTGAAAATATCTCCTGCTGTTCCTCCCCCGCTCTTCACTTTCCACATTGGAGAGGATGAATAAAATCTTCAGGAACTTCCTCAGAAATGTATGCTCTCGTATCAGGACAATCGCTTTCAGTCGTCACTTCAGACCCTCGCGAAGTGTGTCGTACCTGCAGCTCTCTGCCTGTGTTTTCTCGTTTTCTCGTTTTCAGTTTCATGAGCTGCTCTTGTCTCTCGTGTCTGTCAGGCTGTACTGTCTGAAGATCTACGGCCTCTCGTCTCTCTGGAGGCTCTTCAGAGGGAAGAAGTGGAACGTCCTGCGGCAGAGGGTGGACTCCTGCTCCTATGACGTGGACCAGGTAACACACACACACCCACGCACACACACACACCCCACAGAGATACAGACGTTTGCTGTGAGTGTGTTTGTTTGTGTTGCTTCAGCTCTTCATTGGAACGCTGCTCTTCACCATCCTGCTGTTCCTGCTGCCCACCACAGCCCTCTACTACCTGGTCTTCACTCTGGTAAGACAACATGACACATTAGAGCTGCAGTCTGTAAGATGTGTCCAGAATTTCAGTTTAAAACATTACAAAAATGAACTCACATCATCAACAGAATGTGAAGAAACAATCTGCTGTAGCTGACGCGTTAACGGCGAGCGGCGGCCCGTCCTGTCTGTAGGACAAAGGAAACAGTCTGTTTGCAGAACGTCCAACCTTCTCAACTCAAGTTTCTTTCTTTCACTGAGCTAAGACGAGCTGAACTCATGTCAGTCATGTCACTCACTTCATTCGAACGAGACAGAAGCAAAATAAAACCGTCTTGGTTTGTCTCGCCTCCAGTTTTTTTGACAGAAACTGCACTGACTTCTCACCACCTTTTAAAAAGCTAAAACAGATTCTCGATGGAGAAGCTCGATGGAGAAGCTAAATGTGCGCTTTAGGTGCAGAGCACGTGCAGTAACAGACTCCTGTGTCCCTGTGTGGTGCAGCTGCGGCTGGTGGTGGTGCTGTTCCAGGGCGTCCTCCACCTCTGCGTGGACCTCATTAACTCCTTCCCTCTGTTCGCCGTGGGCCTCCGCACCTGTCGGCCCTACAGACTGGCAGGTATGTGAACTCTGAGACAGTTAATTCTCTCCTGATTCGTCTGGTTTCTGAACCGTCCGGCCTAAAGTCACTCGTTAAACCGATACTGCAGCAGCACCCTAACATGGTCAGAATCAACTTTAATTTAGGTTTTGTAGAGCTCATAGGAGCGAAGGTCCAGCATCTGGTCTGAAGCAAGTGAAGGTTTTTGTACAGCAGAACCTGCTGCTTAGGCTCAAGCCTCATTGGCTTACAGAACGTCACATGAAATCCGCCCCTTTTTAGCCAAACGGTTGTGATTGGCCCGTCTGAGCTCGCAGGTCGATCGGCTTCCCAGGCTGGTGAAGCAGGGCGTCTGCAGGTCCTTTAAATGTCTCGAAATGAGTTTTGTGGGTGGATGAAGGGTGGATGACGTGTCCTCTTATCCATGTGTGTGTCCTGTTCCCTCAGAGGGGGTGAAGTTCAGGGTGCTGTGTGAGGAGCCTGGGACGGCGCTTCACCTGCTGATGGAGGTGAGAGGTCACATTTTGTGTTTTGTGTCTCCATCTGAAATGTACAAGTTCATCAAGTGAGTAACTTTTGTCTCTTTTCAGTGTTGGTTTGCGTTCTCAGGCTCTTGTGTTTCCTCCCTCAGATTAACCCTCTCAAGTGCAGCACGGCGGTTCAGACCTACCGCATCCCGACGTACAGCTGCTACCCCAGAGACTCGTGGACAGCCCTGGTCAAGAAACTGTTTGTCGGGGAGCTGATTTACCCCTGGAGACACAAAACCACCAAGACCGACTGAGAGACACGAGAGGGAGAGAAAGACCAGGAGAGACGAGGGAAGGGAGGAAAGGGAAGTGACTGAATTACAAATGAGACCGAGGGGGACAAAGGGGACAAAGGGGACGAGGGCGAGCTGACTGAAGAGGGTCACAGAAAGAGTTTCTGAAGCTGCCAAAGTTTTTACCTGAACAGCTTGAGGAAGAACAAAAATGAGTCAAGCCAGCAAGTAGTCGCGTCCTGCTGTGGTTACGAGAACTGCGATCATAAACTGACGGTCAGTGCATGTTGGATTCTGAAATGAAAAGCGTGAAGGTAGGAGAGGACCTGAGTTCGAGTCTCAGTTCTCGCTCACCTGAGAGTATTTTGTTTTGAATCGTCACCTGGTGCCTTTGTGTAAATGAAGACATTTCTACCATCAGTCCACACAGGAAAGACACAAACTGGAGCCTAAAGGTTCACCAGAAAAACAGTTCAAACCTGCAACACTTAAACTTCCAAATTTGCAAATTTTAGAAGTTGTGTTTAAGGGAGACCGTTTGACTTTTGTAACCACAGGTGACATCAGCCTGAGTCCGCTAACAAGACTTACCTGCACTGACCCTGTAGATAGTAGTGACGTCTCGCCTTTTATATCTCAAACACTAGCAGGAGTTTACTTCAAATGATACTAACTGGACACACTTTTTCATTTATTTGAAATATAAATCTGAATCTTTAAGAGCTCTATTTAGTGTTTATTTATCGCCGTATTTCCTTCACTCTCTGACACAAACAGTCATGATTTACTGTTATGGGTTAACGACTGATTCGGCTCATTTTGTCAGCGTTTGTTTTGTTCGTTTATTCATGTTCCTGTTGGCGTCTTGTAGCTAAATTCTGTCCTTGAACTCTGTATAACCTGAACCGGCTCTCGTTCAAAGCGGCGAGTCAACAGGTTGGGAGTCAGTAAAAATAGATCGAAGATGCATCATTCAACTCTTTTTAAAAGATGATTTTCCAAATGTTAGACTGTTTTTTTTTAAGTGAATTATTTCTGTTTTGTCTCTAAATCTTTCCTCCCTGCTCTTCAGCACCCTTAACACCAGCGTGTCATTTCGACAGTGAAACCACTAAAATCTGTTTTCTTATTTTCATTAATCCTTCGTTTTATCATCCCCGTTTAGCTGTTCTAAATGTTCTATGGCCATTTAATAAAATTCATACATATTTAATATGCTGATGTGTCCTCTTTTTGTATGATCTGATATTAAGTATTCATGAACTGCAGATAAAAAACTGAACAGAAACGGGTTTATGTGATTTAATCTCATCTATAATGTCAATAGGAGACAAAACCCAGAGCTTAATTCCAAACAGGATGTTACCGCTCAGAGTTAATGGGATTTATTTAAGCATAAAGTGCGATGAGAGTCTCCCTGGGCTCTGCTGCAGCATGCACACATCCAGCCTTAATCCTGGGATTGGTCCTTTACACACACGGTATGATTATTAATCCAAACTGATCTGTACTGCAGAGTGGTTTTCAAGTTCCTGCACAACTATGACAATGGAAATTCGCACTCATTTTTATCATGACAGAAGCTGAATCTCATCTTGACCTGAGCAGTAACATTTCCTGGAACAAGTGACCACAGAACCCAAGGTTCCTCAAATAAATCAGACTAAGGTTTAGAAAGCTTTTTTAGTCATGTATGCTGCAGTGATTACACATGAGTGGCACAGTGGTGCCGTTATCAACACCATCACCTCGAGGTCCCTGGTCTGAACCCACCAGCCCGTCTGTGTGGGCCCACCATGTCCTCCTCATGGCTGCTGCGACTTCCTGCCACGGTCCAGAGACACAGCTTAGGTTCTGCTAACATGTATACATGCAGCTTATGGTACACAAAATGCCTTTAATGTTCTTGTTCTCGCAGAGGAAGGAAATAACATTTATGGGTAATAAATGTAAAACTGAAAACCATTAATGAATCAATCGATCAGCGAGTGCTTGTTTCAAGAGTACATACAACCGTGAGCTCCTGCAGGATGAAAGGATCCCGTAGACATAATGTTATATCCCAGTCTGGCTCCACTCTTACTCTTACTCGTCGTATTATCTTTAATGAGCTCATTCAAGATGTTGCTGCCAATGCAAAGTGTGTGAGCCTGTTCTGCCAAATCTAAAGCGAGGTGAGTCAAGATGTTACACAAACAGCTTTGACACAGATGGCATCAAACACTCAGCCTGCTGCTGCGCATCTCATTTCATCATGTCATTCATGCTGGAGAAATGGAGAAAAACTACAACATTTTTATTCCACGCCAGTCTTTTGCATAACAGTGATTTAAAGGAGAAAATCACACCAAGTCTGACATTTTTATCTTTGAATTCTTGTTCGTTTTGATTATGTTCCTATATCAGACTACAAATTCTTGTGCAATAAAGAAACCTGGGTTTTAAAGGAACAGTCCAACATTTCGGGAAATATGGTAGACATAAATCAGCTCTTTTAGACCATTTTTCATCATGTATGTATGCTCGGTGGTGACAGATTTTATATTCTTTTACCACGTCTAAGAAACCTTCCCAAAATCACCCAAAATTGTGTGTTTAATCATGCTTAATTCTCTCTGAGAGTGCCGTAATTTCACTATCAGAAAAAAAAGACGTTCAGAGCTTTTTATCAGAGCTTTATTTAATCACGGTTCATCCACACGACAACATTCTTTGCCATTGTTCTGCGCGTATTCAGAGAGAAATGAATCATCTTTGTTGTCCCATTGCCCTCACCATCTGCGTGTTGTTGACAGCAAGCTTTGATGGACGTTTTGTTTAGCCAATATATGCCTCTTTGTAGGCCCTCGTGAAATAAGCGTCCAATCATTGAGCAGGAAGGCGGGGTTTGGAGCCAGAGGGCGGGAACAGAGAGGAGACGGCAGTGCGCTGTGGAGAGCAGCCGATCTGTCAGTGTTGTTGTACTGTGCGGAGAAGCCACAGCTGTGATTATGATTGAATATAATGGAGAAAAATGGAAGGACCGCGGACTGAGATTACTGAGTACTTCAACGGAGATTTGGACTGGACGTAAAAATGCCACCGCGTTTTGATCCCACTGCAGCTGTCGATATTTTGTGAATATAACCCAGTGAAGTTACAGGAATCTTTGTCCTCCCGGACTGAAGAAAGACAAGGGGGCCTGAAATTACACCGACGTCGGTTAAAGTTGAGCTGCGGGCTGCGCAAGCTAAGTTAGCAGTTAGCTTGCTGTGAAATACCAACAGTCTTTTTTTATCCTGTGGGAAGTAAGTTTCTAACGGGTAATGCAGCGTTATGTCTGACAGTGTGATGCGTGGCATGACGCATAACCAGTGTCTTTTAGAAATGATCGTCTCTGATGGCTGCTTTGGTAACATTAGCGTCAGTGATAATAGCTAAGCTAGCTGGCTAGCTCTCTGGCAGGACTAGCTTGTTGTCCCTTTGCTGACTTAGCCAGCAAGCTTCTCTTAACTGGGAACAAAAAGACAAGAGTTACACCGTACAGGTTTTTTGTGTGTTTGCTTAATCGAAAATATATCTCGACAGAGACATCTGCTCATAAAATTTGCAAAGTGGTGACAGCCACCCATCTTATTATAGTTACTGTTCCAGACAATAAGCATGTTTGCCTTCCCCAGGTAGATTTTTGCCACCAAGTCTACAAGAGTCATACCGTCCAGATACGGCTTTAGTAAATCTTTGAATGTCTGTTCTCTTACTCTTTAATAAATGTTAATCTGTCATTAAGATAGGGGGGATTTGGCTCATAGAGGAACATTAGCCTCTGACTGTGGTTACACCTATTTATAACCTGTCAGCCGTACGTTTGAAACACAGGACCAGTTGTTTACCTTAGATAAAGTTTTTCTCTCACTGAATACCACATGTAACCAAGCTTATCTACAGCAATAAGGATGTTTTGCTTTTCAGAACCAGATTTTTTGGCATCCATCTGGTTTTTCAAGTGAAACTTTGTTGTGAGACTTAAAATTACCGACCAGGCAGAACAAGAACTTTACGCTGGTGGGCCCCCATTCAACAAGTTCATGGGATAACAAACATTGCCTTTGTCTCAGTCTCGTGAGTACAATATCACACGAGGTGGTTACCCATCCCTTTGTTGACGGGGGAAGTTTACAGTCACTCCTTTTCAGCCTCCGCTGCACCTGGGCTCAGATGTGAAACACGATGGGCAGCCAAGGCAGCCCAGTGAAAAGCTACGACTACCTGCTCAAGTTCCTCCTGGTCGGAGACAGCGATGTGGGCAAAGGAGAGATCCTGGACAGCCTGCAGGATGGTTCGGCCGAGTCCCCGTATGCTTACAGTAGTGGTGAGTCACTCCAGTCTCAGCTGATTGTTGGCTCAGTTTTGCCCTCTTGTGATGATGATGATGATGATGATGATCTTCTCGTGTTGTGTCATGCTTGCTCATCACAAAAGTCCTGAACATACTAGCTGTGCGTTTTGCTGCATGGAGAATTCACAATGGGCTCTTTGACAGTCAACACAGCGCATTCACATGGCAGCAAGTCAAACACTCATGACTGTATGTGCATTGTTGTTGAATTAGTGGATAATTTCACTTGCTAAACAATCGTTTTCATGGCTTAGAGCAATAAACTCTGAATATTTTCCAATCTGCGTTCTCTCCGGTATGATGGTGGTTCTTCCTTTTCCTTTACAGCTTCAGTGTTGCTAAGGAAGCTGCTAACCTGAATATAAAAATATGCTTTGGTCATTATATTTGATCTGATTGGAGGCTGATTAGGTATGACTGAAAGTATGCAACCCACACCCATAAGAAATCCGCTGTTGTGAACATTACTGAGGCAAACTAATTATAGTCAGCTCCATGGGTTTGTTAAGAGTAGCTCCACTTTGCAACACCAGCTCTTTTAGCTCCATCCGCCCTGCTGTGAAGGGGAAGGCGGGTGGAGGAGCTCAGATCACCTGGCTCTCTGGCTGCTGTTGCTGCAGGGCTGACAGCCGCTGTCTGATCACTGCCTGCTGCTGCAGTAAGCTGCTGAACTCACATCCTCACACACTCCCACTCCCACCACAGGGGAGCTGAGAGAACAGAGCCGGGCATCCAAACTGTTGTGATTTTGCCAGTTTTAGCCCATGTAATCTAAATCATACAGACATTTCTGTTAACCATTTCCTTAGATGTTCTGTGTTTTGTTTTGTTTGTTTGTTTGTTTTAAATGCTCCGGTGGTCAGTGGATAAGTCACTGAAAAGACAGTTAATTCCCAGATATTTTGATAATTGATTTTTTGTTAAAGCAAAAAAATGTCAAACATTTGTTGGTTCCAACGTCTTAAATGTGAGGATTTGCTGCTTTTCTTTGTCTTTATGACGGTAACTGAATAGTCTTTGGGTTTTGAACTGTTGGTTGCACAAAAGAAGCAGTTTGAAGATGAGGACATGTGATGAGCATTTCTTACATTTTTTTTTGACATTTTTTAGACTAAATGATTAATTAATGAAAATAATCATCAGTTCTTTCCCACAGATCGAGACTCACTTTGGCTTATTTCACTGCATTGCATTCACAAATTGCCTCGTAATATGTTGGTACCTTTTCTAAACCTTCTAGAACAAAAAGCCCTTATTTTTAGATGGTTTTGTTGTTGCTTTCCTATTTTCTCTTGTATTTTCAAATAATTGGCAGCTTTAACTGCATTTCCTCAATGCAAAAGAGTGAATAATAAATGTCTAAATACAGAAAAGCCCTTTGGGTAGAGGTAAATCCATTTGGTCATGTCACTAATGTTAATTCATACTCAAACGTATTCAAAGTGCTTTATCATAATAAACATCCTGTTCTTGTTCTTACTTAGACTCAGGCAATGTTCAAATGTCTGCAGATCAGTTTTAATGGTGGAAGGAGGTGAAACTAGAACCTCCAAGCGGCTTGAAAACACAATTTTTCAACACTAAAATGAGAACGTATTCAGCTCAGTTACTAATTACTTTACTTCAAAGTAAAAACATGCATTTGTTTTAGCAAACGGTCCTCAGCAGAGATGCAGTCATTCCCTGAGCATCAGAGGACTTCCAGCTCCTCCCCTTTAGGATGAAAGCAACTGGTCATGAAAAATACATCAGTGAGTGGAGTGACTCCCTTTTCACCAACGCTTATCTAATGAGGCGACGCCGCCTGCTGGCATTTGGCAGCGAGACCTTTCCGGCAGGTCGTGTGTGTGAAGTGGTCATCATGACGAATAAAGTGAGCTGAAGAGTTGCTGGTAGTTTCTTCGTTGTGGTTGAAGACTTGCGCTGCATTCCATTTCCCTTGGACCTTGGAAATCTACATTTAAAGCATAATGTTGTCAAATATCAGCACAAGCAGAAAGTTAATCTGTAAATATTTAAACCATAAAAGAACTGTTTAATGATTCAGTTCTCTGGTAGTAACTTCTCGAATGTGAGGATTTCCTGCTTTTTTAGTCTAAATGATTAAACAGTTTAATCATGAAAATATTTGGCAGCTTAATCAGTAATGAAAAAGAATTATTAGCAGCCTTAATTTGGAATTCTTAGCCATGATACCACATAACTGGCTGACCCGAGATAGAAGTCGACTCGTCACTTAGCGTTTTCAGTATCGTGTATCCTCAGAGCTGAGTGTTCGCCACCTCTACCTCAGCGCTTCTAAACACCAAGCCCACAGAGAGGCTGTCGTCCTCCTGAAGACAAACTGTTTGGCAGCCTGGCCAGCGTCTCTCTACAGCAGGAAGATGTCCTAATTGATTCAAACAACTTCAAAAGCCTTCAGACGGCTTCATTAAATATGGAGGGCAGAGTGGAACGCAGCCGAACGTGCTTCAGCTGGGATGTTTGTGCAGACAGAAGCTCCGCTATTGATTTCCATCCCTGTGGCAAAGAACGGTTCGCATGGAGGGAAGGGGAGTGCTTGTGAGGAACCTAAATATTTTAAGAGGACAAAATCAGGACAGAAGAGCAGATTTTAATTGGTTGACATTGTCCTCAGGCTGTGATCGCTTCCCTTCCTGATTTGGGACAGTCAGTAGGTCCATCTGTCACATTTCCTCCTCGCTGATCAGACATTGTGTGCTTTATTGATCATTAATTAGTTAACAAAATTCTTAGTCCGTTGTGTTGCTTTTACGAATGTTGACATGAATTTTTCACACTGCGATAAGGTTTTGAATTTCGCAGTCGGTTGACGTTTACCATCAGATAACGCCGGCCCAGGAGGAGTGAAGCCAATTAAAATGCAAAAGCAGGTTGAAAAGACTGACTGCGAGACTCTTAAATCTTTTTTTTGTTCGTTCAGCAAACACGAACAATGGAATATTCCCCAGGGGTCGTGCAGGCACGGCGGCCCATTGTTCCTCTGTAGCAGTGGACTGGCTCAGTTGACAGTGGCATCCATAGACGACAGTTATGGCTGGATGCAGGCCAGCTCACAGATAACCCCCCACGCCGCCCTCCTGAAGCGGAGAAGCTGACCCTGGTCTCATCCTCCGGCACACACATGCTGTTCACTGTCACTACAGAGCCGAGCTGTAGCTGCAGCCTCGCGTCACATTTTCTGCTCTTTGCTTTTCTTCCCTCCACGTCATACCCGCAGATGTATTTCATACTGAGCAGTATGCCATGGTTACACCTCAGGTTTACGTTATTCGCCGCTGTTCTGGGTTCTCTTCCCGTGTTGTGTTCCTGCATTACGCAGCTGTACACTGCATAGCAGGCTGCACCCAGTCTGATAGACCAGATGTCTAGCTTGTCCACCCGATTTATTCAACTCCTGTCCCAAGGCCATCGTTTGATGCTGGAGCAACCAAAATTAACACCTTTTTTCAAACTGGTCAACTGTCCGTCACTGTCTGTTTTTGTCTTTCAAGAACTGGATTAATGAGATGCTGACCGAGCAGTCTGCTCAATGCATCCTCACAGATTTCTTCAGTTCATTTTCTGGAAAATGTATTAATAACAGATCATTACACGTACTGCAAATGAGGATTTTAGACGCTCTGAGGCTCACTGTAGTGTTGTGTGTGGTGACAACAACATCTACTCAGAGTTAAATCAGCATCTTTCTGCCAGCGTTTCATCTGAACGTTAGGAGCTTCACACAGCTTTGAGTATGAACAGCAAAGTCGGCCGACTCCCAGAATAGAAGCAGCAGAATTCAGCTCAGACATCAGAGACATCAGAGAAGATATTGATTATCTGGGAAAGCTAAGTGAGCTCTGGAAACGAGCAGAGAGGAAGCACTTGGTACGAATCCCCACACTCACTCCAATTCAATTAGTTGAGCCTGAGCTCAGCACTTCGGCTCAGCAGCAGCTTTATGTTGGCTGGGCAATTGGAAGAAATTGGTAATGTTGTTATCCAGCAGCTGCTGCCTTCCAGAAGCTCGTGCAGTCATGTGGGAAAGTCTGAGAACTGGGAAGACGTTGCTGTAACACTGCTGTTCCGTCTTTTTTCCAGGACTTTTCATGTTTCATTTTTCCAGTTAAAAGTTCTGTGTATTCACCATACGTTTGGTGGTCTTCGTTGAGCTCCATTTTACAGTACATCATTATTTGAATAACCTAATTTGAATAAGGGTTTGTGCAGTCAGTGTTTGTCTTTATTTAAAAACAATACACTTTATTGATAAAGAATCCATTAATTTAAAACTTGGAGAAATGCCAGTGATATTTTAAAAGATTGATGCTGGTCTTATTGTGTATTTTTAAAAAGGGCTCAGGTGTGTCTGAAAGCAGCTGGTCACTGTAGCGTTTATCAAACTCCTTTGTTTGGGACTGTTTTCACTGAACAGAGTGGCTCATTGGTGTGTTTTTGATCATATTTAGGCAGTAGTGGAGTTTCATGGACAGTCATTCATAGTAAGAAAATGGCTGGCTTTACTCAGAGGTAGCCGGTAAATACAAGAGTTAGAACCAGGATTTGTTGTGTCCTGAGCAAATTAAATCTCTTGGTGGAAACGTCACAGAGAAAGCAGGTAGCTGATTAGCATGTCGGGACACAGTGAGGCACAAGAAACAAGTTCTGCACAATCGCACATCAAACTGTTCTTTAAAAAAAGATCTTAAAGGACATGAAAACTCTGGTTATCCAGTGATTCACCTGTTTGGCCTCAGGTGGTACCAGACTCAGTGGGAAGCACAGGAAGCTGGCGAGCAGACTCAGGTGAACGTGTGGAGGCACGGAGCAGCAGGGCGACAGGTGTAGCAGTCAGACAGGTTTGTCGGAGAGGAGCTAAACAGAGATGTGTTTACTGCCTGAGGCTGCTGCCTCCATTCTGACCGTTAAAACATGTTTGTTTTCTGCTTTTACTTCTCACTTCTAATAAGCAGTTCAAAAGTTACTCCTCCATTGTCCTCATGGTTTCAATCTCAGTAATTAAAATACTAAAACACAAACACTGAAGTGTTCTTATGTATTAATGATGTTTTCTGTCCATTATTCTCAACTGAACTGAAGGGGACCAGATTTGACTTGGGCTCACATACTGAACTGGTGACTTTGACCTTGGATGTCCTCCTTGAACCCGTGCTGACTGTATTGATCTTGTAAAACCTTGAGCAGCCTGACGTGTCCTGTGAAGGTGTTCTGTGTGGACTGGGACAACAAGTGTGTGTTAATGACTGTGGAAAACATAATGACATGATGGAGTATTCCTTGCAAGCTGAAACATCTCCACTGTGATATGTTTTCACCCTTAAATAAATCTAATCACAGCCTTCTGCCATGTGTTGTGGGGAAATTAACTCTTCTAGTCACCAGAATTCAGTGTAAGTGGCTCAAATAGGTGATGCGTCATTTTGTGGAGCAGCAGCTCGTCTCTGACTGCGTTGTTGTGATATTGATTGATGCATCCATTTGCCTGACGCCTGCCTCTGCCTCCTCTCTCTGTCCAGGTATCGACTATAAAACCACCACCATTCTTCTGGACGGGAGGAGAGTGAAGCTGGAGCTTTGGTGAGCACACGTCACTGCTGAATGAACGACCTGTTGTTGTCTGTACAATAGAGTCATTGCTGCTGTTTTTCTGGCATGCGCTCTTAAGTACCTCCATACAATACTGCAGACCTTTATGAGTTTGTTCATCCACGTTCTAAACAAATCATTCCTCAGTAATGCAGTCAAACCATTTGGTTTTCATCAGCGTGAGATTTCTTTCAAACCTGAAGGAGGTGAATGATATCATTTGTGGTGCTCACAGCATTGACACCTGAGCAGCACAACAACATGAACAGCATGTTGCTTTTCAGTGTTTTTAGCACAACGAGGAACAAATCACAGCTCAGACTGTGACTGGAGCCCTGCAGTCTCTCGGTACGTTCATAAAGGAAATGCTTCAGGATGAGCACAGACTGACCCTTTAACCTCTGAAGTCAGACTTGTACAAAGTCAGACTGTGTAGCCCAGCTTCATTCAGACCCACAGTGCTTAATGAATATTTCTGTTTGATGAAATGATGCAGCCATAAAAAACAAGAAGTCTTGAGTCTGAATATTTCACTCAGTACAAACATCATAGAGCTGCAGAGAACAACATGATGCAGAATGTGTCTGGTGCTGTCAGACAGTGAGAGCGACTCAAGGGAAAACTGGGAATTCTGTTTGTCAAGGGCTTACGTTTCCAATAATACACATCACGTTTAAAATGAGAAACATACAAAGAGCAGAATACATACAAAGAAGAGAGAATATAAAGAGTGTGCGTCGTCCCAAACGGGCGAGTCATAACAGGCAGAAAGATCTCGCTCCATCTGAGTGCTGCCTATCGTTACATACCTCACGATTAATCTGGGATCAGTGAGATGCAGGAGATATGTGTCTAACTGTCGTTTAAGGCACAGTGCAGCGTTCGGAGAGCTCTGTTTGATGGAAGTAGGTCAAGGAATTTAACAACTCGCGGGAGAAGCGACGCCCCGTCTTCCCCTTGGACAGAAAAGTTGAAATGCAGCGCTGTGATGCAGAATCGTCTTTATTTTTGCTGCGTCAGTCTTTCCTCGTCTTCTCGCCGTCTCGCTGTTGTTTCACCGTCTAAGTGTTGTCTTTCTTCTCGCTTCGCCTCGTCCA
This sequence comes from Scatophagus argus, assembly GCF_020382885.2. Lineage (NCBI taxonomy): Eukaryota > Metazoa > Chordata > Actinopteri > Scatophagidae > Scatophagus > Scatophagus argus. The sequence goes on from NC_058508.1 coordinate 21,769,839, forward strand.
CGGCTTCCTTGTCATTTCTGTCTCTGTCTCTGCCATCTGTCTGTGTCTCATGACTCCGTCTGTGTGTGAGGTGAAAAGCTGAGAGGATTATGTCGGTATTTTTAAGGAACCGACCACAACATGTCTGCTATAGAATTAAGGGTGAAAACCCCAAGTATCATCATAATACAACATATTGAGTCTTTGGCCTGACGTCACAAAGTCTGCCACAGCAGCCGGAGGTTGATATGAGACAATATGAACCAACACAATTGGGTGCTTTTAATTTATTTTATCAGAGGTGGCACAAAAATAAAACTGATAATCGGTAAATTCAAATTATTGAATCTGATAATCTGCCCAGTTGATAATCTTTTTATCCCTCGTTCAGTTCTGGGTGATAAACTTTGAGTCAAAGGTCACAAATCAGAAATATGAACACAATGCTTCCTGTTGATTTTTTTTGAGTTGAAATAAAAGATAAAAGACTTTTTCTTTGCACACCAAAGGCTCATTTCTCTTAGACTTTGTTTCATTGAAATTCACGTTGGTGAGCAGTTTGCTGAGGTAATCCAGCCGTCCATCATGCTGATTGAAGTGCGTGATCGTAGTCCTCCACAGGCTCTTTGGTCGTGCTGTCGAGCCTCAGGTGCTTGGTGCTCTGTCAGTCCTCTGTGAAGACACTGAAGACGGCATGTTTGTCACTGGAAATGATTCAGTGCAGTCACACATCAGTATGGGTTCCATTTCACTACCTTTTATTGAACCCTTTTCAGTCTTGGTGTATCGATGAGTCTGGACTCGTGGATGGTTGGTGGTAAAACTGTGGGCTGGTGACTCCAGTTGGTGATGCTGGTGAGGAAGGTACCTCGTGGCAGCTTAACAAAGCTGAGGTGACCGTTTGTGTCTTCTTTTCCTTTGTGTCTTCAGGGACACGTCGGGACAGGGGAGGTTCTGCACCATCTTTCGCTCTTATTCCCGCGGGGCTCAGGTGAGGAACAAACCTCTCAGGTAGACTAAACTGAAAATGATTCCGCCGTGCAGGAAGTAAAGCTGCTCGTCTCTCTTCAGGGGATCCTGCTCGTGTATGACATCACCAACCGGTGGTCCTTCGACGGGATCGACAGGTGGATCAGAGAGATCGATGAGGTGAGTCTGATGAAGGGATCATCACTGGGGGGGCAGCTGAAGTCCTCCTCCCAGACGCTTACAGAACTGACTTGTAGAACGAGAGGTGTCCCGCATCAGAGAGCGACATGTTTCAGGATGTCTTTTGGTTTTAGGGCTAGTTTTGTGTTTTTGTCTTCGTTTGATTTTATGTTTTAGCTTTCAGACTGCAGCCGTTTGGAAAATGTTCCAGTTTCTAAGATGAGACAAAGGGTCAATAGGAGTGTGTGTGTGAGACTCTCATCGTGTCCTTCCTGCTAAAACAAAAAGGATGTCCGTGTGTGTGTGTGTGTGAGAGATATTTTGGGCCTGTGGAATGTATGTTTCACTTTGGCCTTTCCTGCTCCACCTCCACAGATGTGGTTGTAGTCGTTTAGGGGCAGAAATAAAGTGGAGACAGAGCGATGAAAAGTGTGTGTATTATTGTGACTCACGTTTGAACATCTGCAGATTTTTGGCGTTTTTGTTAAATAAATGAATGAACTAATCAGTTATCAAAATAGCTGATGATTGTTTATTAAATCTATTTTTCCATACGTGCTGTATATTACATGAAACTCACGTGTAGCCTTCATCATCAACCCGGTTAGTATCCCACAAATTTAAAAGAAAAGATCATGCTGAGTGTTTTTCACTGTCAGAGCTTCACACTCACAGGAATGTCCCACCCAGTTAGACTTTCAGTCATCTGATTATCCGTCCTGAGGACAGAAGCTCAGACTGTCCATCCAGAGACACGAGAGCCTTTGACAGATCAGGCACTTTCACATCAGTGCATCTTAAACCTGCAGTATTTGCTGCTCCTCATTTCTCCACCACCGTCGCTGCTGCTGCTGCTGTTTCCTGCATGACTGTCGCTGCCGGCGGGACGAGACCCTCTGAGGACGGACTGTGAGGACGGACTGTGAGGACAGACTCTGAGGAGAGGCTGACGAGTGCTGACAGTCAGGAGGGCTGAAGGAGTTTGGCTTCTTGCTTCCTGAGCTTGTTGGATTGGTCACTTTGTTTGACTGCAGTGTCCTCTTTTACTTTCTCTGTCTGATGCTTTTGATCAGCACATTTTTCTGTTGTATTCAACTTTAAATCAGTTCAGGAAAACGTGTGTAAAACTGCTTTGTTGTAATCTGCGCGTGAAAATGACCTCACTGGCTAACTCCACTGTTTCACAACGTAATCCAAGTCTGCAGAAAGCCAGGATCCCAAAGTGATTTGAGATGATGTTATTTGCACCTGTTTTTAAACTGAAATCTTCACTGTAGCTGCTGAGCTCAAAGCGGGAGATATCACATGGAAACAACAAGGGCTGTGATTGGTCAGCTGGGCCGCTTGTGTTTTCCCCTTCAGATTTCTGATGCTGACAAAGAACATCTGTGCTGCAAACCTGCTCACCGGAATGGGCTGCTTTCTGCCACAGTGAATGACCGAACATAAACAAGATTTTATTTATTTAAGATTTATTTATAGCTGGTGGCTTTTCTGAGCACGCAGGCTCTGTTAGTGCAGCTCTACATTACGGCTCAGTGGAAGCGAGCAGTCACTGAGTGGTTCAGTGTGACAGAGCACATCCGTTTTAAGGACAACTCTCGAGCTCACTTCTGTCCTCTGTTTGATCTTCCCTTCCCAGCATGCTCCTGGTGTGCCCCGAATCCTCGTTGGTAACCGTCTGCATCTGGCCTTCAAACGGCAGGTTCCCACTGAGCAGGCGAGGGCGTACGCCGAGAAGAACGGCATGACCTTCTTCGAGGTGAGCCCTCTGTGCAACTTCAACGTCATCGAGTCCTTCACAGAGCTGTCGCGCATCGTGCTGATGAGGCACGGCATGGAGAAGTTCTGGAGGCCCAACAGAGGTGAGTGGACGGGCGGCCGGGGTCAGGAAGCACAGCTGCGCCGCGAACGAAGCCAAAATGTCACGACCACAAGCATGTGTGCTTTAACACAGTGGCTTTTCAGGCGTCCAGTCGCCATCACGTGACTCACACTAAGCTAATTAATGCTCCCTCGTTCCTGTCAGGCTTCCGTCTGCCTCAGCTGTAATTATTACAGAGGAGAGCAGCAGCAGCAAGTGATGAATTCATGATGAACTCACGCTGACCTTTATTTGTATCTGACTTCCATATGCTAAGTAAATCTCTAAAACACCTCATAAATAGCTACTTTTAAGTTTTTCTGTCATTTGGAATCGCATGTTAGCAGCAGCGTTTATTTTTAGTTGCTTAACATCACAGTGTGACCTGACTGTTCTGCTCTTACAGTCTGAGCGTGAGGTGTTTTTATTTGACGAGTCAGATGGTTCAAGATAACAGATTTATATGATTAACATTTTCTTGCTGTGCACTTTGGTCAGGGAATAAACTGCATAAACACTGAAAACTGGACACGTTCGTGTGCAGGCGGTTGTTTTTGTTGAGAGGCTGCTGTGTTTGATGAGCTGTTCTGTCTGTGCTTCTTCTGTTTTCATATATGCTGCACTTAAATATGTTATGATTGTGTGGCAGCCAGGAGAGATTTTTACCTCCTGTGAAATAAAAATAAATAAGAAATGCAGTCCTCAGTAGCCGGGGTGTCAGCCAAAGCCATTTCTTTGTAACTGCCATTCTAACACTCTGATTAGTGTGTGAGGATGTGATGTTGAAGCCCAGTAAGGAGTTTGTCCCATTTTAGAGTAAGACACTAATTTTGTTTAAATCTTAAATCAGCTTTTAAAGTTTGTGTACAGTTTCAGTATGGAGTACGTGACCTCCTCCTCTTCTTCCTCCTCCTCCTCCTCCTCCTCCTCCTCTGCAGTGTTCAGCCTGCAGGACCTCTGCTGCAGAGCCATCGTGTCGTGCACTCCGGTCCACCTCATCGACAAGCTCCCGCTGCCCGTCGCCATCAAGTCTCACCTCAAGTCCTTCTCCATGGCCAACGGCATGAACGCCGTCATGATGCACGGACGCTCTTACTCGCTGGCCAACCCGGCCGGCGGCTCCAAAGGCAACAGCCTGAAGCGCTCCAAGTCCATCCGTCCGCCGCAGAGCCCGCCGCAGAACTGCACCCGCAACAACTGTAAGATCTCCTAATTAACGGCGGGGAGGAGACGGAGGATCTACGCCGTGGGGTCAGGAGACAGGACGCTGTTGGCTGGAGGAAAAGAGCGCATCCCTGAACTGGGATGATGGATAACGTATGAATGAGGACTCTAACGGGCTCTCAAGCTGTCAGAGAAGGACCACAGATCTGAATCTGAATCTCACTACCATGAACCGCTTTATTCACTCCTGACTGCCGGAGTGTTGACTACGTGTACAGAAATCTCTCACCAACTGTCTGCTCCACGTGATGCTCGCCACCTGCTGTGTCTGCGCATGGCAGAAGTCACCTCAAGATCACGTCTTCACTTTCACGTCTCCTGTCTGTCGGGTTGTAATTCCACCCTTTTCTGTTCACGCCTCAGTTTATTTGCTATCTTAATGACCAATAAGCTAACGACCGGGACACTAATAAGCTGGCGGTTTGAACCTGATCTCCAGAGTTGCTCGTGTGCCTTCAGCCTCAGATTTCTTGGGTCAACATAAACAAAGTGTGAGCATCCACACACACAAGCTGTGTTTTCAAAGAGTGCAGCAGATTTTCTGTAAGCACTAAAAACAACCGCGGATAAGAAGGTGCACAGACGAGTTCCCGTGAAGCAGTCCACACGGCTGCCTGCTGTCACGGGGGATTAAGTGATGCTTGTTGCCATGGATACCACTATTTAAGGCTTCTCTTCCTTTTGTGATATTTATTTTTAACTTTGATTTGGAAGAAGTTTATTCAGCGAGGTAAAACTAAGCCAAATGTAAACAGTGTGTTGAACGTTTCGGCCCAAGGGCTTCTGGGAGTTGTAGTCTGGAGATGAGGCGGAGCAGGCACCCCAGAGTCACTCTCCTACTCCTCCTCCTCCTTTCGCCTCCTGTTCCCTTTGTGCCAAATGTCCAGGGGGTCCTTCTCTTCCACAGCTCACCTGTCCTGTCACACCTGGTCCTTAACGACCCCATAGTCACGCTCCACTCACACGTGAACTGATCCATCGGAATATGTTGAAATAGACACAAAGCGTTAATGGTGAGTCAGGGTTTCTGTTGTCCAGCCCAAATCTGGGAAAGTCTGACTTATTGAAATAATGTTTGGTGAAATGAAATCCCCGTGAGTCAGTCTGAATTGATGGCTGATTGTCTGCCGTCAGGTGGGTTGGTGCTGCACGACATCAGTGGTCTCCGTTAACCATTTAAAGCTCAGTGAACAGAGACAAGTGAGATTTCTGCCAACGCTGCGAGTGTGTGAGCGATGAGCGAGTCACAGAACTACAAGTCAGCAGCTTCTCAAGGACAAAAAGCTGAATATTTTGGGTTCGTGCTGCTTTTTCTGTTTTGTGTCATTTTATTTAAATACGTCTACGTGGGCTCTTGCAGGGAGTTAATTTTCACTCGTCTGAGTATTTGTAAAAATAAGTGACGGATCGTTTGATGATTCGTCAGGGTTGACGTCTGAAGCCTGCAGATTTGAACACTACAGAGATGTTGTGTGGAGTATCACTTCATCTGTCCTGTGCCAAGTTTTAAACCCAGTAAATCTAAAAACGCTCTCGTGTTGAAGCAGCCTCTTCGTGTCGTTTTGCTGCGGTGCGTGTGGCGTCGGCCTGCCCTCCCTGCGATCGAGTCCACTCGTGTGTTTTCCACACGTCGCTTTCAGTGTTTGTCGCGGAGGAGCGTGAACCTGCAGCCGTCTGGTGTTTGGGCTGACGAGCGTCAACACAAACCAGTCGGAGGGGCTCAGGTGAAGTGCACCGTTTCAGGTGTTGACAGTAAACGTGTTAATCAGCTCCTCTTCTCCCTCAGTAATGACTTACAGGAGCAGACTGCTGCTTTTCTTTGAAAGTTGATTGAAACTCATCTTTCTGTTTTCATCAGCTTGTTCAGAGCTGAAGCTGTTCTGAACATCTGGATTGAGCTGCTGCGGTTGGTCAGTTGATCAGCCAAAGGAAAGTTAGCTGCAGACTATTTCGAATCGTTTCAGTTTGATCCTTCCAGATTCTTAAGTTGTAACACTCTTTGGTTTTCGGACAAAAGAAGAAATTTGAAATTTTCCAGGTTTGTGGTTGCTGCGTCAGGTAGCACGTTTTTAAATTGCCTTGTCAGCAGTCAGGTTAAAAAGCCTTGAAAATCAGATGTGTTAGTGTTGGACCTTTGAGACGCCTGCTGCCACATGTTCTCGCTCTGTGCTGCATTCACGTCCTGTGGGACAGACGGCAGGACAGCTGGACAGGCTGGACATATTGTCCAGCAACGAGGAAACGCGTTTAAAAAAACGAACACGTGAACACTTCCGAGTGGCTTTTCGTTGAACTCCAATCCGCTCCGGCTGGATGTCCCACAGGGACGAATGCAGCACGTCGTCCTCCCTCTCTCTGCCTCTGATCTGCGCCGCCGCCTCCGCACGCTGTCCCATGATTCATAGCTGCTGAATAATAGATGCTCTTTTCGTGGATCTGTGGAGGGCTTCATCACAGCTCTTCTCGCTGCTCTTTCATCCCCCACTCCTCACAGGAGGCTCGGCTTCTTCACTCGTCCTCCTCCGCTTCCTGTCTTGTCTCTTTAATTTATAGAAGTTGCTTGTGTGTGTTTTCACACCTGGTCTCCTCAGCAGGTGTAACGTTATTTCTCCTCCCCTCTCTGGTTGTCTTTGCCTCCGGACTTTAAGAAGTCTTGACTCAGGTGGTGAAGCCTCTTCGCTGTGGGAAGGATTTCCACTGATCCAGGGTCAGATCTCTGCAGCACTGACCCTCCTGACCTTCCAGCCTCTTTTAGCTTCCTTTATGGCTTTGCTTCTTCTTCGTCACTGGCTGCACAAGTTCAAAGAGTGATTTTTGCCGCTCAGGTTGTTTTATTTGGTTTATTCTGTTTCCCCCTTTCATACCAAGTCCTCACCTGTTTCCAGTTAACCTGTTCACCTGTGGACTGATGCTAACAAACAAATGTCTTTTGGTGCTCCTGTCCCAGCCAGTTTGAAACGTGTTGCTGCCATCGCCCTCACAACAAGCACATATTTACACAATTCAGTGTGGTTGATAAGGTCATTAAACATTTTGTTTATGTCTTACACAGTGTCCCAACTTTTGGAGTCGGACATGAACTGTGGAAAAACAGCGGCTTGGTCCTTTACTTGACCTCTGATTGTGGTCTCCTCTGGTTTCAGGGTTTCAGGCAGCAGCCAACACGTGACATAATTCACATTTAGATTCAGCGTTTGTTTCCTCGCCATCGATGTTTTAAGAGACAGGAAGATGACAACAAAAAAGCTTTTATTGTTGCTGCCGCTGACTGTGAGAGCGCCGGGAACCCGATGGCGTCGCTTTGTGTTGTACATCCACACTCTTTGTGTTATGTGAGAACACCATCTTCCTCCATGTTTTGCTCCCACGCCTCTTTGTTGTGTGTACGGACTTCCTTGGTGTTTGTTGACCCTTTGCAAAGTCATGTTTTCTCTGGACGTTTTTAAAAGAATGAAATGTTTGCGGCGGATGGTGGGAGACGTCCTCTGATGTTTCCTGTAGTGTAAAGGAGCAGACTTAAACACAACGACTTAAACTCACCTGTAAAACACTATTCTGATTTGAGCTAAAGCTGCTGAGTAATCTGAAGTGTGTGTGTGTGTGTGGGTGTGTGTGTGTGTGTGAGAATGTTCTTGTAACTCCAAGCTGAACATTGTTCCTTTTTTTAAATTATTGATTGTACAGTTTCAAGGCAAAGGTGTGAAGAGGAAGACTTTTTCACAATAAAACTATTGAATGTTGAACGTCGCTGCTGATTATTTCTGTGGTTGTGTGAGACGGTTTGAAGGAGTTTGGTGTCGTTTCCTCTGAGAAAAGCTGCCATCTAGTGGAGAAACCACATGACATGAAACACATCACACTCATGTTGCTCATGGACGTCAGATCAGTGTGTAAAAAAGGGTTTGTGCTAATAATATTTAAAGGTCTGACTCATAAATATTTGTTCTCTGTTTAAAAATATGGTCTTAGGACTGTTTTGTTAGTGCTAAAAAGTTACATTAAATAAATTGGAATAGAATTAAAAACAAGTTAGTCAATGGTGCCAGTTATGATCATGATGACATATTTTTTAATCATATTTTAATCATCATACAGCGGAGGTACCGCAGCCCGATAAATACAATAATTACTGCAGTGAAAAAAATTAATGTACAACCGAACAATCAAAAACATTTCAATACAAATATTATTTCAAACAAAGTGTGAAAATTCTGCAAATCTCTACTTGTCTAAAGGAGCTCCGGTGTTCTCAGAGGTGTTTCCATTATGACTGCTAATCAAATCCGGAGAAATTAAGCCTTTATTTTGAAAAGAATATCATCAAGCCGGAAATCCCTCATGAGAGCAGAACGCGAGCGTTAGCTTGTCGGCCGTCCAACGCTGCGTGTCGTGCGACCGTTTTCACAGCAAAAAGAGCGTGTGGAAACGCTGCGTGTCTGTCAGTTCGGCCCGTGAACGCAGCCGAGTGTCCGCCAGCATCATGTCCAGCATCCAGCTGCTCAGGGTGGTGCTGAACGAGCGGCTGTCCGCGGCCGCGGAGGAGATCTTCGAAGCGGTTAAAAAAGCCATCGCGGGCTACGAGGAGGAGATCCTGCTGTCCAAACGGGAGATCCGGCGGCAGCGCAGGATGCTGCAGACAGTTTTAAACCCTGAAATAAAGATAAACAAACACTCAGGTTTGTGAATTGCTGGCATGCAGTCATTCTTTCACGTGTGCTCTGAAAATACACTCAGTCGCTACCAACATATGAGCCTCATCAGCCTTCACTTTCCTGTCAAGATCAAGTGGTGTCAGTTCAAATTAGCTAGCTTAGCTGTGTCCCCCGTTTTCATTTAATAAGAACAAGTAAATACATATAAATAAAAATAAAATAAATAAAATTGGTATCTACATGCCATGAATGCTAAAGCAGTTTGATTAGCAGGTAAACATTCCTCATATTACCAAGGCCCTTCCGGGGTAAGATGATACCTGCCCGATGGAAAGAACATCAATACGCCAAACTCCATTTTAAATATCTCAAAGAGTAACATTTCCTTGTTTATCTGCAAACATATAAACCACATTTTAAGGTATGTTTACTGAAAGGGTATGGTTTTACATTCGGCATACAAGTTATTCACAGGTCTAAAATCAGATTTAAAAAACTTTCATTATGTATCTGCTCACTGATGCTAACTTATTTTGATGGACGAAGACTGTCGGGTTGGAATTGGTTCACCATAAATCATGATGACTGTGACATTTTTTTCCCTGATATCTTGTAGACAAAATAATTGATGATTATTTAGTCCAAAATGAAAACAACTGTTAGCCAGTAGTTGGAAGAGCTCAACAGTGGTTACCGACTGTATCTAGTTTCTAAATATTCTCTCTGCTAAATGTGTTATATTTAGTTTGATATGTTGTTTTTGGTTTCTTCCTCTTTACTTCTCCTGCAGACCAACCACAGCTGGCCCTCTCTGTCTGGGATGAGGACTTCTCGTCCAATCAGCAGCAGGAACGCTGTGATCCGGAGTGGAGCTCCGGTCAGAACCAGGAGCCTCCACGAACTGAAAAGAGCCAGGAGGCGGAGCAGCTTCGGGAGCTGGAGGAGGACGACACCATCAGGATCATCTTCACTCCTCCGTACGTGAAGAACAAGCTGGACCAGCCTCAGTCCCATTGTGAGAGCACTAAAGGAGAAGGAGACCCCCTGCCGAGCACTTCAGCTGAGCAGGACCAGACCACAACGGAGGGCAACGACGGCACCTCCTCTAGCTCCTCTGTGACCGACCACGACGACAGCGACGAGGAGTGGAGGGGCAGCGTCGGATCTCAGAGCGACGACAGCGACAGCATCCGCAAGTCGAAGAAGTTAAAGGGACCTCGGCTACCGAAGGCCCCTAAACTGCACCCGACTAAAAAACCTAAATCGCGAATCTGCTGTAAAGTCTGCGGAAAAGCCTTTCACGCTAACGTCTCATTGGTGAACCACATGGAAGTTCACCCCAAGGACGTCTGCGGTGTGTGCGGGGAACGTTTTGACACCGAGGAGAGCTTTCAGGCCCACCTGAAAACACACGTGAAAGCCGAAATCTGCAGCTTTTGCGGGAAATGTTTTGGATCTTCCAGCTCGTTGGAGACGCACATGAGGATCCACACGGGGGAGAAACCGTTTAACTGCAGCGAATGCGGAAAGTCCTTCAACTGCCGCCACAACATGATGCGACACATCAGGATTCACACGGGGGAGAAGCCGTACTCTTGCACCGTGTGCGGCAAATGCTTCAATGACTATTCCACGCTGAAGCGCCACCTGCTGGTTCACCTGCACAAGAAGACCCTTGATCCAAGTAAGACGTCTGCGAACGAAAACGAAAATGCAGACGATGCCGACAAGAAGAGCAAGACTTCATCACCAAAAAAGCAGCAGACTCGGACCATATGCGAAGTGTGCGGGAAGATGTTTCACTCCATGGTTTCGCTGGTGAATCACGCCAAAAGTCACGCCACAGACCTCTGCGGCGTTTGCGGGATGCATTTCGACTCAGAGGAAAACTTAAAAATCCACCTTAAAACTCACAAAAACGGGAAGGTTTGCGAGGTGTGCGGAAAGTGTTTCGACAGTCAGGGAAACCTGGAGATGCACATGAGGATCCACACGGGCGAGAAGCCGTTTCTCTGCAGCGAGTGCGGCAAATCCTTCAACTGCCGACACAACATGACGCGACACATCAGGACGCACACGGGAGAGAAGCCCTACCTGTGCAACACCTGCGGTCGCAGTTTCAGCGACCACTCGTCTCTGAAGCAGCACAGCAGCACGCACACCGGAGAGAAACCACATCGCTGCGAGATCTGCGGGAAGGGTTTCCACCGGAAGACGTACGTGAGGCTGCACATGAGGAGCCACACGACCGAGAAGTGACTGTCGGGGTGTAAATGCAAACTGTGAAAATAAAAGCTTGATGTGCTCATATCACCTTTTTCGCTTGACTTTTCGTGCATCATTACACCTGATTTGGTTTCTGTGCCGCCTTAGTCGTGTTTTTGCATCGACGACAGATGAAACGCTATGTGAAACACGAGAGCGAGTGACAGATTATCACCACTCTGCCGTTTGTTGGAAAATAGAAGGTTGCAGGTTTAAAGCTGTAATCTGTGGTTTTTGGCCACTGGGGGGCAGCAGAGCAGACAGTTTATTTAACTCTGATGTCAGTATTTGCTCTCCAGCTTGACGATTAGTGAATTAATCAGTTAGTCAATCGAAAGCTGATTTGTTGTCATTTTAAAGCAAAAATGGCAAATATTTGCTGTAGACGTCACTTTGGACTTTGGTAAACTGAGGAGTATTTTGACAGTTTTAAAAATTATTTTATAGACTGAACGATTCATTGATCAGTTGTTAAGTAAATGGCAGCTGAATGGATAATGAAAACAATCATTAGTTCACATCCCCAGAAGAGACTGAAATACATCATGTGACACGACCATGAGACCCACAAGTCCCAGACACACAGGTACGACCGTGAAACCAGGACTGAAGACCACTGACACGTGCAAAGATGGCCGACGCGCCCCGTGCGCCTGCGGCTGAGTGTCCATCATTCATACTGGAGGTAAATAAATAGAAACCAGCAGCGGTGAGTAACAGGCAGGAGGATCAGCAGTTCAGTTGATGTTATACACTCGTGAGTTTGGCGAAGTGGTGACGCTCAGCTCGGCTTCACGTGTGAATGGCTGAGCCTTTCGCCAACAGTGTGACGACTTTAGAGATGCGCTGCAGATCTATCACGTTTTCAAAAAGGCTGAGTAATTTACAAAGCTGGGAGGATTGCTCAGTCTGTTAGTTGTTAAATATTAAATGAATCAAACAAATCGTTTTCTGACATTTTATGGACCGTAAATTTTCACCTGCACTTTCAACCTGCCACTTATATTTTTACTTTATATTTAACTGAGACTCTTTATAATTCACACAACGCGTTTATCATGTGGGTTGCATCATGTTTAATACCCTCCATCTGCTGTATTATTACTGCATACTTTTACCGTGCACTGCAGCAGCAAAGGGAAGATGAGTACACAGTCTGTCACAATCATCATATTTTTATCATTTATCATTCATCATTTGTGCCAGTGCTGTAATAATGAAAGTACACTTTGTCACAGTGAAATTAACTTTCAATTCCTAAGAATATTCAGATAAGGAAAAGTTTGAAAATATCCCAACACAAAATAAAAGCAAAATGCTGTACGAAACAGAGCATGGAGCTCAGGTGTGATCAGATCTGTCGTGGCCTCGTTAGTTTGGTGCCTACGATGTGAAGGAAACAAACTGTAAAAAAGCTCCTTCATCTGTTTTCAACCAAAGACGTCTGCAGGTCTGCCAGGCCCCCGTTTGTTGTAATAAAACTTCACTTTAGGACTATTTCTGGAGTCCACTTTGTTGTTCTTTCTGCAGAGAAGAAGAAAAACAAAGAGTCGATTCTCCCTGCAATCTTTAAGTTTCCTTTTTACTTTGAATCATCCGATGACAACTCGTTTATTTCCTGTTCACTGTTCAGAGGTTCTGGATGAGTCACAGCTGAGAGTGTGTGTGTGTGTGTGTTTCATGTACAAAACAAACTAAACTAAAAAACTAAAAACAAAATGTGACAAAGTTGAGAGGAAACAGACTGAGCGAATCAAAGATGACGTTCGTAAAACGAGCAATGAAATGAAATGTTGGCAACGCACAGATACGTTAAGTTTGTACTCTTCATACATATTCATCTCTACACTGAGACAATGTGTTATCACGATGCGTCGTGAGCTGACTTTCCTTTGAGGAGGACACATGGACAAGATGGCTGCCGTGAAAAGCGCCTGTGAAACTGTTTGACTTTGGTGATAAAACCAGGCATTTTAAGCCAAAACACAATCTTTTTCCAACCCTAACCAGACCGTAAGCACAGTGATGTCAAAACACAAAAACCTAAAGGAACATAAAGTCAAAACGTGACGTTCAACACATCATGGTTTGCACAAACGTACGATGCCTACATTTCTTCTGGCTACTGCAAAGGAACGTCTGGGCAAATTATAATTTGTCTTTTGCGGCCAGCCAGGGGTTAAGTGTAAATATGAAATTCCTGCAGGATGGGACCTAATAGATACTTCCTGTCTGACTGTAAATGAAAGCCATGAAACACTGACATGTGAAACGAAAGCGAAACACAGATGCACATTTAATAATTTCCTCGCTGAACCTGAAGGTCCTCACAGACCGAACTCAGCCGGCGCCATCGGAGGAACTTAGAGGTACGTCAACACACACTTTGATTTTTCCCTAAAAATTCTGCTTTATTTTTGCACTGTCCCTTTTGAATTGTGTTTAATCCCAGTGGGACAGCGATTTTCTCCAAACTATTAGTTAAATTGTGCCACACACTTTTACAAATTTTGATATGTTCAGGGTGGGAAAACTGTGAACTAATTAATCAGGATATTCTACAGCACAGCACAATAAAGAGTGGACTTACTTATTTTATTTTGACTAAAGATAGTATTACAGTGAAAACACAGTGGAAATGCTTCCGGTGGCTAAAAGTCTCCGGACATGTCAGAGTCCACGTGACCACAGTGAACAGTTTCCTGACGAGTTTATGGTCTCAGTTGATAGTTTCAGGATTTCCTCAGTAAAGTGTGATGCTCAGTTTGTAAATTAGGCTCCCATTTAGAGTCAAACAGACCATAAAGCAGAGTTCTCAGTCAGAAATAAGATGTCCAAATATGATCATTTCTGGCTCTAAAAAACAAAATGGCGAAGGCTGCTTCAGTCGCTTGTGAGAGAATAATTTTAACTTCGATGGGAGTCCCTTCGCAGAGAATTCTGATTTCCTCTGAGCTAAGTCTACTAAGTCTAAACTGTGGTAAACTGGTACCTGGACTGGGAGAGCAGACTTCAGAATGGGTGTGGCAACGCACTGAGTAACATCAGTTTCTTTGTTTCTGAATCTGAAGAACTTTCTGGATTGTATGTCATGTCTCAGTTTTTTCCTGTTTTCACTCTGAACTTTCACAATTCATTTGATTTTCTGGTTTCATTTATGTGCAGTGATGTTTCATTTCTTTGGATGGAGTCTTTGCACTAAAATCCTCTTTCCTGCAGTGATACTGACATGATGCAGTACCAGTGGGCCGAAGACGACTTTGACGTGCCCTTTGGGGTGGGTCGACTGGGCCTCACCGAGCCACGCAGCGGTCAAAGATACGTCATGTACCACGGCACCACCAGACAGAACGCTAAAGCCATCCTGGCGTGCGGTTTCCGCCAGTCTGCAGACGGGATGCTGGGCCGCGGCGTCTACCTCAGCAGAGACCTGCAGAAAGCCAGTCGCTATCCCATCGATCACCCAGAGCACGACAAGGTCGTCATCAAGGTTCAGGTCAACGTGGGGAAGGTGATCGCCATCAATTATCAAGGCCACCCGCTTCAGAAAACCTGGCATGAGCACGGCTATGACACGGCCTGGGTGCCGCCCCGCTGTGGGATGGTGAAGAGCGGTTTGGAGGAGGATTGTGTCTGGGATCCCAACCGAGTCCGGATCCTGAAAGCCATCAACCCAAAGCCAGTCCAGTGGTGCGGTGCAGAGGGCTACATGTGAGCTTCACCAGCAGCTGCCAGTTTATTTTATACGTTCAGATGTATTTTTCTATGTTTGGATAAGAAGTAAATTGCGTTTAATTTGTTACTGTGTGGTAACCTGAGAAATAAATCTGATTTTTGACTCTTTGTGTTTTTATTTGGAAATGTTCATATGTCACTGTGATGTACATCTAACTGGTGCACGTACAGGTTAGCTCAGTAAGTCCACCACAGTGGAGACAGGCAGTCCAGTGGAAGGGCTGACACACCTGACACCTGAGACAGGGAGAGACAGTCAATCGCAACAGTCCATCCATCCACCCATTTTCTATACCGCTTATTCTTCAGGGTCTTGTTTGTGTGTGTGTGTGTGTGTGTGTGTGGGGGGGGGGGGGGGGTGGCACTCTAGCTGTGAGGCGATGGACTTTAGGACTATTTCTGGAGTCCACTTTGTTGTTCTTTCTGCAGAGAAGAAGAAAAACAAAGAGTCGATTCTCCCTGCAATCTTTAAGTTTCCTTTTTACTTTGAATCATCCGATGACAACTCGTTTATTTCCTGTTCACTGTTCAGAGGTTCTGGATGAGTCACAGCTGAGAGTGTGTGTGTGTGTGTGTTTCATGTACAAAACAAACTAAACTAAAAAACTAAAAACAAAATGTGACAAAGTTGAGAGGAAACAGACTGAGCGAATCAAAGATGACGTTCGTAAAACGAGCAATGAAATGAAATGTTGGCAACGCACAGATACGTTAAGTTTGTACTCTTCATACATATTCATCTCTACACTGAGACAATGTGTTATCACGATGCGTCGTGAGCTGACTTTCCTTTGAGGAGGACACATGGACAAGATGGCTGCCGTGAAAAGCGCCTGTGAAACTGTTTGACTTTGGTGATAAAACCAGGCATTTTAAGCCAAAACACAATCTTTTTCCAACCCTAACCAGACCGTAAGCACAGTGATGTCAAAACACAAAAACCTAAAGGAACATAAAGTCAAAACGTGACGTTCAACACATCATGGTTTGCACAAACGTACGATGCCTACATTTCTTCTGGCTACTGCAAAGGAACGTCTGGGCAAATTATAATTTGTCTTTTGCGGCCAGCCAGGGGTTAAGTGTAAATATGAAATTCCTGCAGGATGGGACCTAATAGATACTTCCTGTCTGACTGTAAATGAAAGCCATGAAACACTGACATGTGAAACGAAAGCGAAACACAGATGCACATTTAATAATTTCCTCGCTGAACCTGAAGGTCCTCACAGACCGAACTCAGCCGGCGCCATCGGAGGAACTTAGAGGTACGTCAACACACACTTTGATTTTTCCCTAAAAATTCTGCTTTATTTTTGCACTGTCCCTTTTGAATTGTGTTTAATCCCAGTGGGACAGCGATTTTCTCCAAACTATTAGTTAAATTGTGCCACACACTTTTACAAATTTTGATATGTTCAGGGTGGGAAAACTGTGAACTAATTAATCAGGATATTCTACAGCACAGCACAATAAAGAGTGGACTTACTTATTTTATTTTGACTAAAGATAGTATTACAGTGAAAACACAGTGGAAATGCTTCCGGTGGCTAAAAGTCTCCGGACATGTCAGAGTCCACGTGACCACAGTGAACAGTTTCCTGACGAGTTTATGGTCTCAGTTGATAGTTTCAGGATTTCCTCAGTAAAGTGTGATGCTCAGTTTGTAAATTAGGCTCCCATTTAGAGTCAAACAGACCATAAAGCAGAGTTCTCAGTCAGAAATAAGATGTCCAAATATGATCATTTCTGGCTCTAAAAAACAAAATGGCGAAGGCTGCTTCAGTCGCTTGTGAGAGAATAATTTTAACTTCGATGGGAGTCCCTTCGCAGAGAATTCTGATTTCCTCTGAGCTAAGTCTACTAAGTCTAAACTGTGGTAAACTGGTACCTGGACTGGGAGAGCAGACTTCAGAATGGGTGTGGCAACGCACTGAGTAACATCAGTTTCTTTGTTTCTGAATCTGAAGAACTTTCTGGATTGTATGTCATGTCTCAGTTTTTTCCTGTTTTCACTCTGAACTTTCACAATTCATTTGATTTTCTGGTTTCATTTATGTGCAGTGATGTTTCATTTCTTTGGATGGAGTCTTTGCACTAAAATCCTCTTTCCTGCAGTGATACTGACATGATGCAGTACCAGTGGGCCGAAGACGACTTTGACGTGCCCTTTGGGGTGGGTCGACTGGGCCTCACCGAGCCACGCAGCGGTCAAAGATACGTCATGTACCACGGCACCACCAGACAGAACGCTAAAGCCATCCTGGCGTGCGGTTTCCGCCAGTCTGCAGACGGGATGCTGGGCCGCGGCGTCTACCTCAGCAGAGACCTGCAGAAAGCCAGTCGCTATCCCATCGATCACCCAGAGCACGACAAGGTCGTCATCAAGGTTCAGGTCAACGTGGGGAAGGTGATCGCCATCAATTATCAAGGCCACCCGCTTCAGAAAACCTGGCATGAGCACGGCTATGACACGGCCTGGGTGCCGCCCCGCTGTGGGATGGTGAAGAGCGGTTTGGAGGAGGATTGTGTCTGGGATCCCAACCGAGTCCGGATCCTGAAAGCCATCAACCCAAAGCCAGTCCAGTGGTGCGGTGCAGAGGGCTACATGTGAGCTTCACCAGCAGCTGCCAGTTTATTTTATACGTTCAGATGTATTTTTCTATGTTTGGATAAGAAGTAAATTGCGTTTAATTTGTTACTGTGTGGTAACCTGAGAAATAAATCTGATTTTTGACTCTTTGTGTTTTTATTTGGAAATGTTCATATGTCACTGTGATGTACATCTAACTGGTGCACGTACAGGTTAGCTCAGTAAGTCCACCACAGTGGAGACAGGCAGTCCAGTGGAAGGGCTGACACACCTGACACCTGAGACAGGGAGAGACAGTCAATCGCAACAGTCCATCCATCCACCCATTTTCTATACCGCTTATTCTTCAGGGTCTTGTTTGTGTGTGTGTGTGTGTGTGTGTGTGGGGGGGGGGGGGGGTGGCACTCTAGCTGTGAGGCGATGGTGCCGCCCCTGTTTGTTGCCACTTTTTAAAATTTGTTTTGGAGGAAACTTCTGTGTCACACTGTTGTTTTTATGACTCATCCTTCGCTTTAAGAACTTGATGAACTTGTCTCTGAGCAGTGACTGGACTGAATTCATGACTCAGGTCTCAAACTGTATTAAATGCCAGGGAGGAAAGTATGCATGTGTTAACAGCAACGTGACTGGTTTCCACCGCTGCGGCCTCCTGCTGCTCATTGGTTCGTTCACATGGATGTTGAGATGAGCGATCATATCTCAGAAGTCCCCCATCAGCAGCTCAGTCCTCCATTTTTACCTGTCTGAGGACGATTGGTGAGTGTTACAAGACAGTTTTTGGATTAGGATTGTTGCTGGCTGCCATGTTTGTTTTTGTAAAGATCTTTTTGTGGGCAAGCGGGTAGCTGGGACTTTAGTTCATGCTTCTCTTTGCAAAGGAAGATCTTAGTCACGCTCGGTTTTGTTATATTTAAGCCTTTTCATTTGGCAGAACCTCCTCGTCCTGTCCTCCCCCACATTTCGAGCACCTTCATGTGCTGTGATGAAATAAATTAGCCACACTTGATGAGTGATGCAGCAAACTGAGCACATGTGAACATCAGCACCGCTAACGTGTAGCCTGCTAATGAACCGGAGCTGAACGACCGTCCCGCTGTTAGCGTGAACGTTCATGCCTCCATCAACAGTCAGATGTTTAATTTCTATACGTATAAGATAGAATAATTTGTTTACAAAATGTACCACTCCAGAAATGACTTTCACAAAAACGTCATAGCTAGCATGTTGATGTTAGCATTTAGCTGTTAGCCTGCAGCCTCACAGAGCTGCTAGCACAACTGCATTCCTTGTTTTTTTCATTTTATTCTTTGGATTTTGAATTACTGAATGTTTTCACATCTTCAGAACCCTAAAGTGAAGTGAATAAAACCATTTAATCTCTGGCTAAACTGACCACCGCACACAGCCAGTCATATTGAGGGTTTGCTAAACCCCTAAAAATCAGCTGAAAATCCATTTAAATTGATGTTTACAACAGTTGAAAACAGTACAGAGGTTTAATATCCAGTAATCCTGCACACAGAGTTTACTTGTATTTAAGTGTGTTTTCATCATGTTGAGTCACAGTAACAGAAGCCTGTAAGGGACAAAAAAATGACTACAAAATCATGTAATTTAAAGAGTTTTATTAGTAAAAATACTTCCAAAAATCCATCAAAAACTTTAAAACGCATCAAAATCACCCACCACCACCACCACATGTGCACCATCATGGTCTGAGCAGGTACACCCAGCACAGGTGGGTGCTTTCCAACACCTTCAGGCGGAGGAGCCACAGTGTGCTGCCTGTCAGCGAGCTCACTGCAGAGGCCGCAGCAGCATCAACATCTGGATCTGCGGGCTCCTCTTCACGCCCAGGTGAAACCTCGCCGTCGGAGCTCAGGACGCCCCTGCCGTCTGTACGTCTGTTCCGTCACCAAGGAGGCCGTGGTCGGTTTCCAGGATAAGCCGTCCGAGTCGCCCTGGATGGGAAAAATTAGATTCAGTAAAAAGGCTTCAGTGTTTCTGGAGACTGCAGTGCTGCTGGGAAACACGCTGCGTTCACGTGTTTGTCTGAGACGTCTGTGTACAAACACAACCCTAAAGTGATGAGTGTTCCACTGTAGGCCATAAAAAGGCTCCATAAAACTGTTAAGTGTAGTGTGAAGAAAGCATTCAGGTCATCCTGAAGGGAAATCAAATGTGGACAACTGAATAAAAACAACAACATGTCATCTACCAGAGCGCATTCAGAAACGGGAACCACCTGGTCTCGTGGACATAAAGAGTTAACGTTTCCTTCAGGGCAGGTCAGCAGCCACGTTCACTTGTGGAGGATGGGCAGGTTTTCAGGAAAAGTTCAACTTGGACGGTTTGTCAGAAATAACAAGTTCCATCTGCCATTAAGAAATTCACCAATTTAAAGTATCTGCGAAGTTGTGAGCTTACGGGGAACAATTATTTTCCGATTTATACCGTGTATTGAGCTTGTTGGGGTGCAGAGCACTTTAAATGACTCAGCGACTTCACCGACCACAAACATAACAGTCAGTCTCAAAATCGGCACAGGTCCATGGAGACGGAAACAGAGCTTTGGCGGTGGTTTGAGTCCAAAAGCTGCCTCACCTCAGAATTCACTCTTTGGCCTTCTTCTCGCTGTTCTGCAGTTTCTCCACTATCTTGCGCTCATGTCCGGACGGGCTGTGTCTGTTGGTGTTGTCACTGGCCTCCTTCTTGGTCCTGCCTTTACGGGCGGAACCTTCTGCCAAGAAAGGTAAACATTTTTAAAGTTAGGTTTTTACAAATCTTCAGTCGGTTAGCTTAAAGTGAGCGACGGCGCGTGCGCAGTTTTCTCACCTGCGTATTTATCAGTCAGGTTGTAATACTCGTACTGGTCGTAGTACTCCTCCTCAAAGCTGGTGGGCTTCAGGTTTTTCACGTCGACGTGACTCATGTTTGTTTCTCCGGGATTTGCTCCACCAAAGAAAGTCTGTCAGCACAAACTCCAACAGCAGCCGCAGCAGCGTCGTAACGTCTCCTGTCCTTCCTGTGAGCAAGAAAACACGGTGTTTGTCCACACGACTCTGGACCGCTTTATAAAGGAGACATTCAGCTCCTCCTCCTGACACACAGACAGGCAGGCAGACACGCACAGACACACACACAGGCAGACACACAGACAGGCAGACACACACACACACACAGAGACACAGACAGACAGACAGACACACACACAGGCAGACACACACACACACACAGGCAGACACACACACACACACAGAGACACACACACACACACACACACAGACAGACACACACACACACAGAGACACAGACACACAGGCAGACACACACACACAGACACACACACACACACTCCCCCCAGAAGATTCCCTCTTTCTGCTGTGATTGTTGCATCATGTCGCTCGTCTCTGTCAGGGTGATGAAAATGAGATCCTGTAAGTCGTCACGATGAAACAACACGTACAGATAATGAGACACCTGTCCGAAGTGGTGACAAACAGGACGCCAGCTGTGCACAGGTGAGAGCGTCGCAGCAGGTACGAAACCCTGACGTGTTCTTTGTGTCTGTGGGGTGAAAGGCACAAGCTCAAAGGGCTCAGGGACGTTTTAAACACAACACAGTGGAGTACTGTCTCGTGTGGTACTAGTACTCGAGTACAGGATGTGAATACTGCCTGCAGCTTGTGACTGAACATCTCTGAGTTCAGGTCAGGGTGTGTTTAGAGTCCTACATGTGAAGTTTGACCTTCATCACAGCAGCTGTTTATCAGCAGCTGCCCTCTTCACACAACCCTGACCTGACCTGACTGTGTGTGTGTGTGTGTGTGTGTGAAACGCCTCCATAGAAAGCTGACTTTGGACTGAACCTGTCGGAGTGTCAGCTGCTTTATGTTCAGCATATTCCTCTCATATGACGCAGAATAATTCATCCCTGATGGCTTGAATGGAAACTTTAGGATTTGTTCTTTCACAGAGATCATCTAAAGACATAAATGATTTTCTTTGTTGTTCTGCAGAACAAATGTAGCAGCTCTGTTTGTCCTTTGGACTAAACTCATTTCTATTCATATTATAGACAAAAACCAGGACATGTTACGTAGATGTCATTTTGACTCTGCGTTTCTTTCTCATGAGATGGTCTGACGGTTTCTGACTCATGTGGATCAGAAGTTTCCTGAAGCAGCTGGAAACACAAACAGGCTCTGAATCCTCCCACCCTGCAGTCGTCAGGCTGTAATTACAGGCCGCAGAGCCGAGCAGGCCTGGAACAAATGAGTCTGCGGCAGAAAATAGTCCAGGACGAGAAAAAGAGCCAGCAGGAAACGTCAGATCCGCAGCTGGTCAGGAAAGATTTCAGCTCAGGATGTTAAAAAAGCAAAGAAGCCATGAAGTTCAAGTATCAGGAAGTTTCAGCTTCACCTGGTAAACTACTGAAGCAGCAAAGCACAAAACGACCTCAAAACCTTGAGGAGCGTTTGAGTCAGTCCTCGCTACTGACCACGCACACTGAAGTCTGTTGTTTCCAAGTGGAGGATAACCAGACGCAAACATAACAAAGATTAAACGCTCGACTCGCGTTTAAGGTCGCCTGTGACTCCCCAACAGCCGTGGGGGCAGCCGTGGCCTAGAGGTTGGAGAAGCGGCTTGTGATCGGAGGGTCTCCGGTTCGATTCCCCAACCGGACGGGCAGGAAAAATTTGGGTGCGAAAATGCGAAAAATGCCCTCCATTAGCCGGCTGGTGTGCCCTTGAGCAAGGCACTTAACCCCCCAATATGCTCCCCGGGCGCCTGATGCTGCCCACTGCTCCTGTGTGTGTTTCACTGCATGTAATTTGCTGGGTAATTTAATGTGTGTTCAACTGAGGATGGGATAAATGCATGTGCTCGTCACACCTCAAGTCACACAGTCGCACAGTGAAACTGAGGCAGCACAAGCCGCAGCCACGTTTTGCTGGCTCATGAACACACAGGAGGAGACAAAGCGAGCCGAGGACGAGACGTGTGGCGGCTTCTGTCCCTCGCTGCAGGACTTGTCCTCCGACGGCATCGAGCTGCACCCTGTGAGCCTCAGTAAATATTTGCAGAAATATGAGCCGACCTGTTAAAGTGTGCCCTCAGTGCTGCCTGTTCTCACACACACACACACACACACACCACACACACACACACACACACACACATGCTGTAAACTAGGTCACAGATAAGATATCGTCTATCAACTCGAACTGGTCTTCAAACTTAAAGCAGCTCAAGCAGCAGAGGAGTCAGCCTACTTTAAAAAATAAAAGTATTAAGAGCAACTTGCAGGTTGAATTCTTTACTAAATTTAGATCTAACTTAATGTGGGCTTTTATGTGTTTGAGGAGGCAAAAGGCCCAAACTGGGCTGCAGAGCTCCTGATCGTCCTGTCTCACTGTGTGACGTCGGAGAGCCCCTGAAGGCCTCAGCTCCACCTGCAGCGGAAGGTGGTGCTGCTGAGCCTGAGTGGCTGTAATTAAACACTTTTTGTTTGTTTCTTATTTGTACATAACAGCTTTCTGTTTGGCTGTGCAGACTGCACAATCTGCTGGACGCATGCGCTGTCTTGGAGCTCTGAAGTTGTACTGGAGCTCCAGAGCGCCCCCTGGCGCAGACCCGGTATCAGAGCACCGAGCTGTTTCCATCTGATGTTAACACACTGCTGCTGGTTTGTAAAGTCTCCAGATTGCACAACTGTTTTCTGTGTCCATGCAGTCTATGAGCTCATTGCATTTATTGTGCCAGCTGTGTTCAAAACTGCAATACTGATTCATAAACACACTGACCCGACTTCGGTCATCACACCACAGCAGACGTTAACCATTAACTCACAGGATGTTTATCTGCCGACAAAGTGTGATGATAGCACAGCTTGTATCTGGTGCAGGTCAAAGTGCCATCAACAGACGCTGCGGAGAACAGAAAGAAACGCAGAGTAAAAATCCTCTGAGGTGGAATTTTCCTTCATGTTCATCTTGTCTCTCTCTCTCTTCTTACGCCACAGTGTCATGTGCTGTGGGTGAGGAGACAGGGAGGAGACCCTAACCCTAACCCTACACCCTAACCCCTAACCCTACCCCTGGTGAAGGAGACTCGGTGTCCTTGAACAGACTTATGTTTGTGAAGGAGGACAGAGGACAGTCGCACCTGTTGCCTTGTGTTGCTCTGGTTCGCTTGGTGTACCAAGTGTTGTTCAGTAAACAACTTCACCTGGTCTCCCGAAGTCTTGCTGCAACATTCCTAGAAAATTCCTCACCATCCTTTGCTGCCTGCTTGTAATTTTTTTCTGCATATTCCATCAACTTTTCCCAACATATAAAATATCACAGTAATGGCAGCGACAGTAGTCTTAATAAATCAACATCATCATTATTATCAAATGTTACAAAAGTATAAAGTAGCAGAAGTACCTCAATAAAGGTACTTACCTACATTACTTGAATAAATGTGCTTATTTTCCACCGTCAGCAACAAACTGAGTTCACATCTTTACGTTTTCTGTACTGAAACTGCTGTTGCACAGTCCGTCCAGCTGGTGGCGGTGTGTAAAGCCGGTTTGCTAAATCCTCATTCACAATAAAGAAGAAGAAGAAACCGATCGTGTACTTTTAGCAAATTGGGAAATAAATTAAAAGAAAACGAACACGGTGAGTTGTCTTTCGTAACGTGAAAGATAAACGATAAAGCTTATCACGTACGTTCGGTTATCAGAGTGGAAACAGACGCAGCTGATGCTTTTGTTGGATGAACGCGAGTCTCACCGTTTAGCCAGCAACCTGGCTAACATTAGCGAAACAAGCCACTTGCTAGCCCATTCGACGAGCACTTCAGCAGCTTTAACAAAAACCAAATAACTCGTTTTGAAAAGGGTAACGTTAGCATTTTAGCCAACCTTGCTGGAACAACGTTAGGCGTTCTGCCGTCGCTTAAAACATAGTTTTCCACGTAGCCTCATTATGCGCCTGTTTTTGCAAAACAGAAAAGTTTACACCAAACTCTGCTCAGAAACCTGGAAATACAAACATATGTTTTTATTAAGGGGACAGAAAACCCCAGTAAGACATTAATCGGAGCTGGTGGGATCCACTTTTTTATTCGGCTTTCATCCCATGTACAGTTCAATCGTTAATTTGTCGTCATCTTTGCTCCATTCCTTTAAAATGAGATATTTTTCCCCATAGGGGTTTGTTTGTATCAGCGCTGTTTCAACAAGAGTGTTAAACCCTTGAAGGTGGTGACATGTCAGCTGATACCAAGATCGCGGAGCTGCTCACAGAGCTCCATCAGCTCATCAAACAGACCCAGGTAAGTTAGTGGCAGCGCAGTGATGAAGGACAGCCTTCCAAAGCCTTCTGGAACAGACAGAGAGATTTAGCCCTGTAACGTACACAGAAGAGTCAGGCGCTTCAGGTCTAAGTCTAAATAACCATCATGTCTGTCTTCTCAGGAGGAGAGGTCCCGCAGTGAACACAATCTGCTCAACATTCAGAAAACACATGAGAGGATGCAGACAGAAAACAAAAGTCAGTTATCACGTCGTGCACTTTATTTTCCCATTTATAAGCCCTGTGTGAGGACGACAAACTGTCTTCACAGCAGCACACGTGGTTTTTCAGAATCAGAATCAGAATTCCTTTATTTATCCCTGAAGCAAAATTCTTGTTCTTACAGACATTGTACATGCAGTATTCCCAATCATTCTCCTACATTCTCCTACATATTCTCTGCTTTTCTAGTTTCTGACCTGTGAGTTTTGATTGTCTCAAATCTTTTGTTACTGTGTCTCCTTCAGCTTCTCCGTACTACCGCACCAAGCTGAGGGGACTGTACACCACAGCCAAGGCAGACGCAGAGGCAGAGTGTGGGTGAGCAGCTGCAAACACACTTTTCTTTACAGCTGAGGAGTGCTGGGGTTTGCTTCCAAAGGGCAACACACACAGCCATCAGGTCGTCTGGATTAGTTCACTGTTTCCCTTGTGTCCTTGGGTCAATTGTCGGTTTCTTCTAATTGTAAAAGATGTATTTTGGATTTAAAATACTTAAAATAATGATTGAGGTTGTCCCTTTTAGTTCAAGACAAGATAGAGATAGAGATAGAGAGATTCAAGGTCCCTGGAAGACCTGATCTGTCTAAATGAGTTTTCCTCTCAGGCCACCATCAAGGTGAAAAATCTAAATCAAATCATTAGTTTATTTTTTAAATTCCCACATTACGTTTATGCCACGTCTTTCCAAGGATTAAACTTAACACCTGTAATGTGTTTTGCTCACTTATTTCTTCTTATTTCTCAGCATTCTGCGTCACGCTCTGGATAAAATTGCAGAGATCAAGTCTTTGCTGGAGGAGAGGAGAATCGGTATGTCTGAAGGGCAGAGAACCTGATAAAAACTCAACCTTTGCTCTTTAATATCAATTCTTTAATTTGTCAGATCTGAAGGGATTCATATTTGGGTTTTTTGTTTTGTTTTTGTTTTGCAGCTGCTAAGATGGCAGGAGTTTACAGCGACAGCGACCCTCCCAGGAAGACGATGAGGCGAGGAGTCCTGATGACGCTCCTCCAGCAGTCGGCCATGACGCTCCCTCTGTGGATCGGCAAGCCGGGGGAGAGGTAGCTGCTGCTGACAACACAAAGGCAGAATTCATTTCTGAGTGTTTTTACTGGATCTGCTCTGCGTTCACACCATCTACAGGCTGAAGCACTCGTGTGATCAGAAACCCTGATTAGTGTTTTCTGTCCCTGCATTAAGCCCCCCTCCTCTGTGCGGCGCGACTCCAGCCAGCAGCGACTATGTGGCCAAGCAGGGCGACAAGGTGGCAGCGAGGGTGAAGGCCGTGGACGGAGACGAGCAGTGGATCCTGGCTGAGGTGGTCAGCTACAACCACTCCACCAACAAGTGAGTCGCTGTGAAATATTCCAAATAACAGCACAAGGAATCAAACACCTCTGACTTTTCTTCATCTCTGCCTCCAGATATGAGGTGGATGACATCGATGAAGAAGGCAAAGAGTGAGTCTTCCTCTGCCAGTCTGATATTTATCATCACCGCCACACCATCACGTGTTCAACATCTCCTCTTTTGCAACCAGCTGTATATTTAGAAAAGGTTTTTGAGTGAGGAGCTCATTGTACCAGCATCCACATCTGTGTGTGTGTGTGTGTTAACAGGAGACACACTCTGAGCAGACGACGGATCATCCCTCTGCCTCAGTGGAAGGCCAATCCAGAGACAGACCCTGAGGCTCTGTTCAGTAAGGACCAGCTGGTGCTGGCCCTCTACCCTCAGACCACCTGCTTCTACCGGGCCCTCATCCACACTCCACCACACAGGGTGAGGCCCAGCTGTGACTCGCCGGCTGGAGCGAAGGCTCTGCTGTCACCATCTGTGAAGCGTGTCGGAGGTTTACTTTGGACCTTCCTGTGTGGCTGAAGCTGTCGTAGTCCTGGGTCAGGTTCTAACCTCAGCATGTGTCTGTTTGCAGCCTCAGGACGACTACTCTGTGCTGTTCGAGGACACGTCGTACGCTGACGGCTACTCCCCTCCGCTCAACGTGGCTCAGCGATACGTGGTCGCCTGCAAAGAGAACAAGAAGAAGTGACCAACGAATGGATATGAAAACCAGAGGGACAGAGATGAAGCCTGTTTGGGCGAGTTAGTCTGTTTTGAAATGTCTCTTATTTTGCATTTTTGTATGAAAAGATGTTTAGGAGGATTTGTTAAATTCAAAGCATTTGGAGCAGCTTCTGCTGCAGCTCCACGGAAGAAACACCCCTGAGCAAACATTTTAAAGTACTTAAGATCTTTTAAATGGGACTGTCAAAATCAACACAGAGACACAGTGAAGTAAAACCAACTCCATGAATGCACCAGTGCTGGTACATGCAGTATATACTGTGTATGTTTTCTGCAGTACTGAATAGGAAAACAGCAGTTTAGATTGTGTTGTGATAGAGAAGGAGGACATTTTTCCCACATGATTCAAACCTCTGACTGACAATAAATGAGAACTCCTTCAAAGTGAAGTCCAGCTGGATGCCCCCTGGTGGCAGGCCGCAGTACAGCTCATAAGCCCCTCCCCCTCCATGTTTGCAGATAGGACACGAGCCAAACTAAAAACTCAAAATACACATTAAATACATTTTTCCCAAAGACGGTCTCTGACATTTTAGGTTCCTCTTATCACATTGATATGCTGCGCTGTTCAAGTGTTCATTTTTCTGTCGAGATTGACAGTTGAGCGCTGCTCTTGATCGGTTCAGGCTGATGTAGGAGGGGCTCGATACTGCAGCTTTGGTCACTACTGCACAGACTCTGGCTCCAAACGACATCACCAGGAAGTGGAGATGTGTCGGATGTCTTTATACACAAATGACTCAAACGTCCCCTCTGTGGAGCGTCCAATGGCCTGTATGGAGACTGCTGCTAATAGTGGGAGCTATTGGCTTATTCCTCCTTGAAAGGCCCACTTCAGGGCCTAAATTCTCTTTTTGTGCTTGTCAAGTGTTAATGATTATTGTGTGAAACTTAAAGACCAGAATGGAAAAATCATGCTTCACTGTTGAGTCTCTTATTCTTATTTAAGGCACACCTTAAGAGTTTCAGCTTTAACTTTGGGATCACCCAGAGTATAACTGCTGATTAAATGTAACTGAGTAGCTCATTGGCCCGGGAAATATTGTACATTTCACTTAACAGCACATATCTGACAGCATTAGTTACTTCTCACACAAAACATTAAGTGTGTAAACATATGGGATTCCAGTTTCTCAGATGTTACTTTATATGGTGCCGAGTGTTAACTTAATCCTAACCTATAACAATACATCACAATACATTTATAGTTAACTTCTCATTGAAGGAGCGTTGCTCCGTAATTCGTGTACACAACATTTCCCATAGCACGTGAACGCAACGGAGCCACCGGAAAATCCGACAGCACTAGAAGGCAGTAGCAACGCAAAGCGCGGTGAAGAAGCGGTCATGGCCGAACCGGTGAGTGTTTGAAAGGTCTGCCGAATTTATGGATTTAAAACGCCTCTATTCGCCAGTCATATCAAAAATGAGTAGTGTAATGCTGTTGTAATGAAACTCGCTAATAACGGAAAGCGAACCGTTAGGGCAGGAAGTCACAGAAACAGATAAACCAACCTCCAACAGCGTATAAACAGTACATTAGCCTCAGCTTGACGTTAGCTTCGTTGACTTAAATGTCAAATAAGAGATCTTCAAAATAAAAGCCTGTAGAAAACTACTCAGATCGTAGGGGACATAACCCCTTTCAGTTTCGTTTTTCTTGACCAGTAATACGATAGTGACCTGTTAACATGTGTAACCAACTGAATTACGTCAACAAAGCTCGGTACTTTGTTATTTGATTTGAGTGTAAACGAAGCCGAAGCCCATTTTGTAAGAGTTAAGTTAGCTCGTTAACGCTTAGCTAACTGAAGCTAACGTTAGCTTTGGTCATCACCAGCTAATGCAAGAAACAACGTTACACTCTATTTATTAAAGCTCAACACAGTGCGGTCTAATGCAACTTTATAAGTAAAATAAATCCCCCTGCTTAGAGATTATAATGTGAAGCTGTGGTTTGATGTTAAGCTGCTTTGCGTTTCACCTCAGTTTAATTCAAAACAATAACCGTCAACACCCCCAAAGCACATGTTGCTCTTTACATGTGAAGGTTGTTGCCTGGAGCCACAGGAACCTGACTTCACAAAGTCAGAGACTTCTTTACGGCTAAACAAGGTTTTTCTGTTAGTCTCAGAAATACTAATGACATCCACTGTCCATTAAAGTTTGTTAAACAATCGCCACCTATGTAATGTTGCTGTTCGTGTGCCCAACAGCTTCTGCATTATGTTTTCAGAGTTATTTATTTACACTGCGAGACATCTTTCACTGTTAAATTCACTTCGAATCAGGAAGGTGCTGCTCTTTTCTAACATGAACAGGATATTAATCAAACTGCAGCAACAATACTGACAGATTATGTCAGACATTTCAAGCCCAACACCAGCCGCCAGCCGCGCATCACACAGCATGTACTGACGCTGTAGGTCATGTGTGTCTCAGGTGTCTGACAGTGACGTCCCGGCCGTGAAGCCGCCACCCAAGCGGCGACGCATCCTCGACCCCTCAGCTATCGTCCCGGTGCCCGTGTACTCCAGCAAGGTAAACAGCCAGCGACCATTACAGGCTGATTCCCGCGCGCCGTGGACCATTTTTACAGTTTGAAACAATATATATGATGTCCTAATGCGAGTCTTCAGGACGTTAGGACTGAAGGAGACCTGGTCTAACAGACAGGACCGTCAGATCTGAACTCTCTTTGTTTTTTATTCTGTTTTATTTTTGTCTTATTGAATTTACCTTCTGGAATGTTTTCATCCTGGCGCAGACGTCTAAATCACTAACTTCATCTGAGAAAGTGCTGTGCAGATAAAGTTTGTTATTATTCTTATATTGATTGACGTCCTGATTCACGTGAGTCTTTGTTGCTCAGGTAAGCAGCAGCCTGCAGTTGAAGCCACTGGCAGCAGCGTTCCCTGAAAAGGAAGCCACAGGTACGACCTGAGGAGTTTTGTTGTTGTTTGGGTGACAAAGTGATTTTTCTGTCGTTTGATTGTTTGCGTCTCTGACCAGACGACGGAGCAGACGAGAGTTTGTGGCCGCGGTTTTCCCCACAAGCTCCGTCAGCGGCCATCATCACTTTCAGTGACTCTGAGGAGGACGAAGCAGAACAGACGGAGAGGAAAACAGAAGCGTAAGTAGTGAACATTGTTTAAAGAGTCAGTAAATCTGTGCTCACAGCTTCAGGTTGCCGTATTTTCTGGACTATAAGCCGCTACTTTTTCCCACGCCGTCAACTCTGCGGCCCAAACAACGATGCGGCTAATCTACAGATTTTTACAGACCCGGCCCGGTGATGCGAAGAGGAAGACGATAGTTTTAAGCGTAACTTTTAACATTCATGTCATTCTGCGCGTCATGCACATACTGTCATCATGGAAAACTCTCGAAGAAATGCATGTGATGCAGCTTTTAAGTTGAAAACAGTCGAACTGTCTGTCCAAGAAGGAAACAGAGCTGCTGCACGTAAGCTTGGCGTAAGTGAATGAACGGTGAGACGTTGGAGACGGCAGCGTGAAGAACTGACGCAATGCAAAAAGACGACAAAAGCTTTCAGAGGTCATAAAAGCAGATGGCCCGGACTTGAAAACGTATGTCACGTTACAATGTGGACACCTGCGGCCTATGTATGGGTTCTTATACTCAGGTGCGTTCTATAGTCCGGGAAATGCGGTAGTTTTCCTTCACATCCTCCTCCACTCAGGACTGTTAGAGAAATTAGTTCTTTTAACGTGAACGTGTTTATTGTCTTTAATTGCAGAGGAGCCGTCCGCTGCCCGTCCCCTCCACCTCCAGAGAGTCCAGTCCAGAACCAGTCCAGACAGGTCAAACTGAAGATCACGTGAGTCTGGACTCTTCGCTCGGTTACACTCTTTCGTTTAAAAGTTATGGTGATGATAATATCAATAACAGTTTGTGGGCTTGATGAAGCTCAAAGTGCATTAAACAAAAAGAAAGACAACAGGACAACAATAAAAATAAGGACCCAGATCGAATTATTTAAATTTAGATGCTGGAAGTTGACTCCTGGTGTTTCTCCCTCAGTGAGCTCGACAGAAAGCTCCAGGCAGTGAACTCCCTCCTGTCTCCTGAACCCCAGGACACGAGGACCAGACGCCGCCGGGCTCCAGATGATGATGTCATCGTCATGAACTCTAACGACGATGACGTTATCGTCCTGACGCCCAAATCTGGTGCTCAGGATTCCTCGTACAGCTCATCGGTCCGGGAGATTCCCCTCAAAATCCGCTGCCGAACAAACATCCATAAGATCCCGGTGCTGTCGGTGCGTCGCTCTGATGGCGTGTAAAAACACACACGATGCTGTACGGGGTGATGTTTTTGTCTGCCTTACACGAGTTTGTGTTTCCAGTCGACACCTTTAGGTGATGTGGTGAGCCAGCTGTCCGTCGTCCTTAAGGTTCCTCCTCCTCGCCTCTTGTTGCTGAGGGATGACGTGGAGCTCCCTACGGAATCGACTGTCGGCGAGCTCGGCCTCGGCATCGCAGACATTATAGGTGAGTCACGTGACAAATTCCTCTTATTGCAAATTGTTCTTCTTGTGATGCTAAAGGTTTTTTTTAAGAAAACAAAACAAAACCTTGTGACAAACCGTTGACATCACAAGATTTAACTTAGTGGGTGCTTTCAGCCACATCTGGCCTTCAGCCGGTGTTGTCTGCTCATGTGTCACTGAAATGATTTAGTGGTTATCATGTGACCGAAACTTAGAGCTCAGTCCAATAAAGGCAGCCTTGTCAGTAGATTTATCACAGTCTCTTGACATGATTCTGTTAGCATGAACAAACAAAATATAAAACTTAATTATCAGCTTTTTTCAGTTTGATTTCTTTACATAAAATGTATGGAATTGACCAGATTTATGTCATTGATTCGTCATCACGCCACTAGAGGGCGCCAAATCTCCACCCCTCTCGCAGAGGTGGCGGGACAGGAGCTCCGTACAGGACGGCCCATGACATTTCAGAATAAAGCACCAGCATTAGTTAATGTGGTCCTGTAAAATCCTTTTCAAACTCTTTTCTCTCTCCTTGGCAGAGTGTGTCGTCATGGCAGCAGAGAATGAAAGCGGAGAAAGAGGTGGCGGCGGCGGCGGCGGCGGCATCGTCACAGTGAGGCTGCAGAGCAAAGACAAAGACTCTTCACAGGAGTTCTCCCTGCACAGAGTTCGTAGCTCCTCTTTGTCTCCGCCATCAGCTTGGTGTCTTTTGGCAGCAGGACATAAACCAACGATTCAAATAAACCGTGTGTGTGTGTGTGTGTGTTTCAGGACGCGCCGCTGGGCTCCGTCTTCTCACAGTATCTGTCCAGGATGTCCAGCAGCGCCCAGAGGGCCGTCCGCTTCCACTTCGACGGGTCCAAAGTGAGGCACAGCCAGACGCCGGCTCAGCTCGACATGGAGGACGGCGACATCATCGAAGTTTGGACTTAAGCCTTGACGTTCATAACATTTATTACCTGTAAAGTTTAGTTACTTTATTTGTAAAAGTCACTTTATTTGTACATGTTGAAAATACAAAGATGCAACAGTTCAAATGGAAATGACATTATATTTTTATAAACTATTCAGATTGAAATTTAAAAAATAACAGAACTCGTATACAAGAAATTAAATTGTTGTAAAACTGTATTTTAATGTTTCTTTGACTGTACAATAGCTGTTTTACATGTTGATTTTTTAAATAATAAAAGTAGTGAAAGTTACTCTGAAGGAAAACTCAAGTATTTTCATGTTAAAATACTGCGTTACAAGTAAAGGTTACCTCCCTACATGTGGTTTGGTGTATAGAACAGCTGCTGGTGTGGAGGCTGTCGAAGTCAACGTGCTGGAACAGTAAAGGTTTAGTTTAGTGTAGTTTGACTAGCGAAGTAGCCCGACTTTAATCGATTGATATTTCCGAGTTTAATCGAGTGATGTTGCCACGTGACTGTGATGAGAAGGTCACGTGAGCTGCGGAGCGGATGTTTGGACGGGTCTGTCATGGCGGTCGTGCAGAAGTGCAACCTGTGAAGAAGAAAGTGAAGTGTCCTGAATTAAACACGGGAGTTTTCTTTAGTGCAGTCTTACCCGGCGGTGTCCACGGAGGAACCTGTTGTCGTGAGTGGTCAGTATGGGTTCTGAACAGCGCTAACATCGCGTGTGACGAAGAAAACCTTTGGAGCGGAGACGGAAAGCAGGAAGAAGCGGCAGCCCTGACTCATCCTCCGAGGTAAACAACAGCAGCAGGCAGCAGGCTAATCAGCTCCGCGGCTGTTAGCGACGAGTTAGCGGGACAGCCAGTGGACACGTTTAGATTTAAATACAGCTGAATAATGTTGTGGCGGTTGGAGGGTGAAAGTGGAGCTTCAGCCTTTTCTTGCAGCTCGCCAAGTTAAGGTAGCATCACGCCAAACTCACTTCAAAAAACTGCGAATTTAAGCTTTCTTTGACACCGTGTAACGTCAGGCATCATTTACCCCAACGACACGTCCTTTGGAAGATGAATATAATGTTAGCATACAGTGATAAAGTGATATCCAACGAATGTGTGTGATATATTTTCATGATATGACCTTTATACGTATATTCTACCGGTTACTTACTTTAAACCGACATGGGTAATACGTGCTGTTCCGATTCTCATCTCAAGAAAATGCCTTCGTTATCTCATCTCAACTTATCTGCCGAATTTATAAAAACACCGTTTAACGGTCACATCTGGTTTTAAAACGTCTTGTGGTTTGTTGTAAAGTAGGATGTATAAAACTGAAGTCTGGGATTCCTCCATGGCAAAATTACCATTTTCTCCGTGTTGGGCTTTTTTCGCAGTTCAGCTTATCTGCCGAATGTATCAGCAGGTCGCCTAAACGCAGCGGGTCATTTCTCAACAATCAGGAAATAGTGTTACGTTTATGGAAAAGTGAAATACCGTAAAAATTGGCAGAAATCTGAACGGAGTTCGGAGTGGCGAACTGCTGGTCATTTTCAGCAGCTGTCAGTTTATTGTCCTCTCGCGCGTGCAGACCGCGTGAGTCAGTTGGGGACAGCAGAGCAGCATCTGATCGTGTCCTCACAGTCCTCTGATCAGAGACATGCGTTTGTAAACGGGCCAAAGTCCAAAGTGCACGTCATTATCTGACTTGACCCTGTTTTAATCCAGGAAGAGCACGGCGGGAATTTAATATAAAATAATATTTCCCTGTGCAGGTGAAGGTGCCTTTACAGCAGTCACGGATCAGTCTGAAATCAGTCGTTAGCTGCAGCAATGTGTGATTTCAACACAACAGTCAGTTCACACTGAGCTGCTTTCACTGACTCCCCTCAGACGCTGACCTCATCAGTGTGCCGGGAACAAGTCAGATGTAAATCATTCACAGCTGATAGAGGCCATCAGCACCTAAAGGGGAAGTGTCCCGGGTTTAGAGGAACTCGTCAGTGTCCACATCAGGAAGAAGAGCTTTCTGTGTGACAGAAGGCTCTTCTTCACACCCACACGAGGGGAGCGTCTTTGTCCTCATGTCTGCAGAAATGACTCCTGCACCGAGTGACCACATGACTGTAGATTCGCTGCGTCCGTCGTGTCTTCTCCTTTCTCTTCCTGTTTCTCAGTTCAGGACGTGCAGCAGCTTTTGCCAAAGTTCACGTTTGTTCTCCTGCAGACGGCCGGCTTGTTGGTTTAGATCGTCTCTGACAGACGGCGGCGCTGCGGGCCCGTCGGGGTCTTTTTCCCGTCAATAAGTGTCAGAAAACAACATCAAACCTAGGTTGGCTCAATGTCCTGAGACAGTGAAACAGCCAGGCTTCATTACGACGTGATTAGACAGAACAGGATCAGCAGGATTTTCCGGCTTCTGCGTGTCTGTTGGCTTAATTTGGTGGCGCAGAAAAGCAAACGCGGCTGAAGACGAGTTGAGACGAATCTGAAAACCTCTGAGAGAGACGGCCTGTTTTTGTGAATAACAGTCATCTTCACTGCTCCCCCTCCTCAGAGGCGGCGGCCATGTCTCTGGGCGAGCCCACGTCGGACTCGGCGCCCTTCTTGTCCGATGAGAGCGAGGCGGAGGGTCCGGAGGAGCAGGGTGGGGCGGCGGCGGCGGCGGGGCGGCCGCAGGACGAGTCGCCCAGCGGGGTGTCCAGAGTCCGAGCGCTGCTCACCGTCTTCATCCTCTGCTACATCAACCTGCTCAACTACATGGACAGGTTCACCGTGGCAGGTACGCTGCGTCCTCACAGCCAATCAGGAGCTTCTCCTTTATTCTTCATATGCAGCACACATCAGCTACTGAAACTGGACTGGTCAAACTGGTCATATTTGGTCATATATAAGCCAATAATTGGAATAACAAAAACACCTGAGACAGAATAAAGTGATTACATCTGAAAAGGTGTAAACAACATTTAAAAGACGGTTAAAGTGTAAATGTTGTGAATGCTACATTCCAGGATTAAATCTTTCAAGTTATTTTTATTCATCCGACGCCTTCACATGTCTGACGGTCCAAAACTCATTCGGTTTCCTGTGAAATCAAACGGAGAAAAACAGGAAATCCTGTCATCACACTAAGTGCACACTGACATTCATTTCCTGTCGTTCAGCCAATCGTTTGAGTGCCAGCCCTGACACGCTCATGTTCAAATGCTTGTTTACCTGAGAAGCGAGATGAGTTGGCTGCGTTGCCTCCACAGGTGTTCTCCCCGACATAGAGCAGTACTTTGGCATCGATGACGGGAAGTCTGGCTTACTCCAAACAGGTAAGACGACCCGCCCAGCAATCAGAAGCGTCTGAAGTGAATGTGGTTTGAGTTACGTTCGCCACCCAGCTGTGTTTCTTTCCTTCCAGTTTTTATCTCCAGTTACATGGTCCTGGCTCCGGTCTTTGGTTACCTTGGCGACAGGTACAACAGGAAGTTCATCATGAGTTTCGGCATCGCTTTCTGGTCTTTGGTGACGCTGGCCAGCTCCTACACCCCCAGAGGAGTGAGTCTCGTGTTGCTTTTCTCGATGTGCTCGTGGTCGAGTGTTCGGAAGTTTGAATTTGAACCTGAATGCTCCTCCTGCTCTCACCGCCTCGCAGCATTTCTGGGTCCTGCTGCTGACCCGAGGTCTGGTCGGCGTCGGAGAAGCCAGCTACTCCACCATCGCTCCCACCATCATCGCCGACCTCTACGTGAAGGGAAAGAGGACAAACATGCTCTCCATATTTTACTTTGCCATTCCCGTCGGCAGGTGGGTTTAACAACACTGCTTCCCCTGTGGGTCACTTTTAGAGCGTCCATCTGACCTTCTGTCTGTCCTTCCTGTCAGCGGTCTCGGCTACATCGCAGGCTCACAGGTCGGGGGTCTGGCGAAGGACTGGCACTGGGCTCTGCGGGTAAGCCTGACGCTGTAACTAACGCAGACGTGTGTGGGGAAACACGTGGACGACGTCCTCTCACGCCGTTTGTCTCGTCCCCTCAGGTGACTCCGGGGCTGGGACTGATCGCCGTGTTTCTGCTGCTGTTCGTGGTCCAGGAGCCGAAAAGAGGAGCCGTGGAAGCTCGACCGGAGCATCACCTGCACCAGACCAGCTGGCTGATGGACCTGCAGGCTCTGAGCAAGAAGTACGTTCAGCATCACTCACTCCTAACGCTGCAAGGGAACGTTTTCAGGGCAGCGTGTGCTCCCCAGCTCTACAGCACAGCAGAACATTTCACTTGATGAGGAAGGTTAGACACTCTAACAGTCCAGAGAGGAGCAGCGACGAGGAAGAGCACACGTCTGAATCGCTCGATATCAGTCACTCAGTGAGTCATAGAGAGATACGGGAGATCCAGCAGATAAAAGTGAATGAAAGAGGAGGGAGGAGACGAGAAACCACAGCCGGTGCTCTGCAAAAGCGTGGCAAACAAACAAGCACTCTGCTTTTCAAAATAATCAAACCCCAAACCAGTCGAGCTAACCTTCTTAGCTCCAAAGCTGGCAGCAAGCTAACGTTCGAAAGCTGATGCTGATGCTAAACACGCTTGCTAAGCGTCCACAGACTGTGAAGTTAACTTTCACACGTCGTGACTCACCGATCTGCCCGTCAGGATGTGAGAGAGCAAAACGTGACGCTGCCTTCAGTGAAACGGGTCAAATTCAAAGTCTGACTGTTCTGTGGAGACGAGGAGCCGACGAAGCTGCTGTTTGATCAGATCGGCTGTTTGTGCGTCCGTCAGTTTCAGTTCTGTTTGTCCTTTTGTTTCCTCTGCAGCCGCAGCTTTGTGTTGTCGACCTTTGGCTTCACGTCGGTGGCGTTCGTCACCGGTTCTCTGGCACTTTGGGCTCCAACGTTCCTCTTCAGAGCAGCCGTTTTCTCCGGGGAGAGGGACCTCTGTGTGGAAGGAAACTGCGCCTCCTCAGACAGGTAGCATACGTGCGGTTTACCTGACGCTAAATCCAACCTCCTGTGCGAGTTGCAACTTTCATCAAAGGTGGAGAGAAACTGATTTTTATTTGACAAGAAGGACGCTGACACCGTTTCTCCTCTGACAGTCTGATTTTCGGGGCCATTACCTGCGTCACAGGTGTGCTGGGCGTGGCCAGCGGCGTGCAGGTCAGTCGCTGGCTGAGGCCGAGGACGCCCAGAGCCGACCCGCTGGTCTGCGCCGCCGGTCTGCTCCTCTCAGCACCTTTCCTGTACCTGGCCATCGTCTTCGCTGAGGCCAGCACCATCGCGACATACGTGAGTTCGCTTCCTGTCGTCCTGAGGTCTGAACAGGGTCCAGCTCGGACTCAGAAAGGCTGATGAATGTAGAACTGAGTCTGGCAGACTGAACGGCACCTTCAGACTTTTCAACCAGAGTAGAGGAGCGTCTGAAGTGTTATTGATCTGATCAGGATGCTGAGGAATAAGTGACATGTCCTGACTCAGTCCTCAGAAACCTGTCTGATGCGTTTTCTGTCCCCTGCAGGTCTTCATTTTCATGGGAGAGACCTTCCTGTCCATGAACTGGGCCATCGTGGCTGATATACTGCTGGTGAGAGTCCCTCTTTCACCTCAGACATCCTCACACGTTGTAGTTGTTCATTCAGCGGTGTGATGAAGTGGTAGCAGAATAAACGTGACAGTCGGAGTTTCGTCGGAGGTTTGGTTTCACGGTGCTCAGGACCTTCCTGTCTCTGTCTCTTGTGTTTGTCAGTACGTGGTCGTTCCCACTCGTCGCTCCACAGCCGAGGCTGTGCAGATCGTCATCTCACATCTGCTGGGAGATGCAGGAAGTCCATACCTCATAGGAGTGGTATGTCATCACAGCAGCATGACAAGACTTAAGTAAAGTACAAGTACCTCAGACTTGTGCTTGAACAAATGTACTCGGATTGGTTTTACTGCGTCAGGTTTTGGTTCCTCTTGCTGTACTTGAAGCTCGTCTCTGTCCTCTGCAGGTGTCCGACTCTCTGAGGAAGACGGACTCGTTCCTGTGGCAGTTTCGCTCGCTGCAGCTCTCTCTGCTGCTCTGCTCCTTCGTCGCCGTGGTGGGTGGAGCCTTTTTCCTCTCCACCGCCATGTTCATCGAAAGAGACCGCCACCGTGCCGAGAACTACGTCCCTACAGGTGAGACCAACTGCATGTCCATTTGAATCAGCATGTCTGCAACATTTTACTTCTCAGTGATCAGAGTGTTCCTCTCATTTCTGTCTGTCAACAGACGACGAGCCGATTGTCGTACCGAAAAGCGGCCGATCCACCAGAGTCCCGGTGTCCAGTGTCCTGATCTGAGGACAAAAACCTGCTGGGGGCTCAGCTCGCTTCACGTCCGCTTATTTAATTTTTAGGACTGTGAATAGTAATCAGTCTGCCATGCAGAGAAGTTTTAGCTTGAGTTTATATTTAAATTTACATTTTTACACACTTACCATCTTGGGCAACTTTTTTTTGTGTCCAGATGTTATTTTTTTCCCATGAGTCCAACACGAGGCTCGTCGGAGACATTTTCAGAGCGGACATGACGTCTGAAAGGAGAAGCGACCGAAGCTGCTCCGTGCTTTCATTTTTATTCCACATTGAGGAGCAACTGGACCGGTTTGATATCTTCCTTATCTTTAGTGGGACTGATCTGGGATCAGCCTGAGATCCAGAACACTTCCTCATCGAAAGCACAACCGAAACCAGGCTGTGGTTCCAAACCTGGAGTGATTTTATATACGGGACGAGCTTTATTAATCACTTTTCATAAGCATGTGTTTATATATGTTTGAGCTAGTTTTAAATCTAACACTAACCCTCATGAAGTGAAATATTATAATCCGAGCTGTCGCAGAGCAAGAAGAAACGTCTTCCCTCTGGACCTTTTTTAGTCATCTGTTTTTAAAGCGTCCCTGCTGGTTTCAGCTTGTCTCTTGTTGAACGAGCTGGGACGTTTTATTTTCTCACAGCTCGCTCTGGTTTCACAGTTTGTTTCGGCAGGTAGACCACACGCTGCT
This sequence comes from Scatophagus argus, assembly GCF_020382885.2. Classification (NCBI taxonomy): domain Eukaryota; kingdom Metazoa; phylum Chordata; class Actinopteri; family Scatophagidae; genus Scatophagus; species Scatophagus argus. The sequence goes on from NC_058508.1 coordinate 21,809,397, forward strand.
GAAAGAATTGTGTTAACTCCAGTTATTTAGAAAGGTTTTAAATCAACAAGTAATAATAAAAGCTGTTTGTTAACCTCAAATTATTTCAGCAAAAGTTTTTTTGTTAACTATTAAAGCAGAATTAAATTGTGTGTGTGCGTCTGCCATGGAAGTGTGTTATTAACATGTCGGTACAATTTAAATATTCGCTGAACCGAGAGGAGACGAGAAGTCTGCTTCATCCTCTGACTTTTGCTGCTCTGAGTGAGAACGCAGACCTCTGAGCGATTTGTTTGACTCAAAATACTATCATTAGCACATTATTAACATCTTGGTTGCTACCTGCTCAGGCTGTTCAACACAAAGCTGCAGCCAGCAGTCGATTAGCTTAGCTTAGCACGAAGACTGAATGCAGAGACAAACAACTAGCCTGTCCAGAATGACTCCCTGTGGCAGGTGTTTTTTCAGGGCAAGCTTTCCCACACTTGAAAGAGGAAGGGCCTTTTAACTCCTGAAACCAGACTCTGGACTTCACTCGGTTCACTTAGCTTCTCTTGATTTTAGAAGAATTGGTCACAGGTGAAAAACCTTCAGAAACACAGAAAGCACACAATTAAGCAGTAGCTTATAGCCTACTATATATTTTAAACAATGAGTATTTACATTTCTTCACCATGTAGCGACTTTAAAAAGTCTGTGATGAAACGGGAAAAAGTCTGTGGCACGTCCACTACTTTGTGCCAGCAATCATCATCAACATATTTTAGGCCTGTGTGGCTCAGCAGCCATCAGCAACGAGTGTCCAGTTTGTTCTCACTAAAGCTTAGTAACTTTTGAGTTTCTGTTGTCCCATCACTACCCAGAGTTCACAGCCACAGGTGAGGGTTGGAAGGTAGATCCTAAATTGTAAGCCTCCGACTCAGTTCCCTCTCAGGGATTGCTGATGACGCCGCACCTGTTGGTCTCAGGCTTTGTTTTACCATCACTGCTGAAGGAGAGCCAGAGGTACCTGAACCCTTTCATTTGTGGAAGCTCAAGCTCCTTACACATTTGACTGCAAACCTCCTGGAGGTCCTGGACTCATGAAACCAACAGAACCACATCGTCTTCAAAGAGCAGCAACAAAGTTATGAGGTTCCCTGACCAGATACTTTCCTCACCCCTCCTGACCAAACAGAATCAGTGACAAGAGACAACACCAGACACACTAATAGCTTGATTTGTATAATTTCATCAGTTCTTTGGACTGTGGGCTAACTTTTCATCAGGAAGCGACACAGAACCATTTTTACCTGCACGAACAAATAAGCAGCAGCCCGGTTGGGTGCAAAACAACCCCAATCTGGCAACTGTCCTTTGTTTCAGCAGGTGTCCCCCCTGTTCCTCCCTGTTTCATGGTGGTGGTGGTGGGGGGGGGTTCTCTGCTTTGCCCCCCCGTCTCTCTTTCCTCTCCCCTGCTGTCGACAGGAGAAAAGAGGCCGAGTGAAGAAGAGAGGAGGACTCGGCTTCCTTCCCTCGGTGTGGTTTCCTGTTTGTAGGTGGGAGGATGTCGAGACGGTTGCAGCAGCATTCACACAAAGTTGCAGCTTCTTATAACACTCGGCAACGCTCTCAAGTGTCACACTTCCATCCCCTGATTGGTTCTCGGTGTTTGTGTGAAACCTTTTTTCTGACATTTTGCTGTTCTGAGCCGCAGGCCTCCTTTCCAATTTCCCCCACCATTTGCAGTTTGCAGTTGAAAGAGGACAGTTTGATCAACCCACACGCAAACCAGAGAGCTGGTTGGTTAGTGAGTCACCTGAGGGGTGAGTCAACCTTCATCTTACACTCTTTAACTGTAATCTCGCGCTCAGGGTTTGGCCACTGATCTTGGGTGTACGTTTTCTGAACTTTCAGCTGGTCGATCACCACCTTTCTCATCGGAGGAAGACGACGTAAGAGCGGAGGGCCTGTGGCAGGAGGTGAACCGAACCCCTCGACTCAGAAGGTGATTGGGTGCAGCGATGACAGAGCAGAGAGAGAGGGAGGAAAGAGCCCAGTAGGTTGCTGAAGGTGAAGATCAGACACCAGATCATCAGGGAGGGAAGACAAACCAGGCGGACAGAAAGAGAAGAGAGGGAGAAAGACAGCAATCGAGTCTTCAGACATGGCCGATGTTTGCTTAAAGTAGTCACCTCATGTGGACCACATACTGTGCGCCCCTAACCTTCACCGATCCTCCGTCCTCCTCGTCAGCGTACAGCCGTCTCTCCAGTCGCTCCTTGTCCTCAGGTGTAGGTGAGTCTGTTATCATTTTAGCTTCTCAGCTGTGGGTTTAATGACTTCTGTGTGATGGAGGAACCTCAGTTTGTTCACATGGAGCAGGTGAAGTTGGACAGCTTTCACACCGAGGCCTTCGCGGTGCTGAGACGTGGTGCGCCGCCATAGACCACGTACTCAACTACCGCTTCAAAGGCACATGAAGAATCACAGGGCTTTTTCATACTAAACGTACAAGTTCATCATAAGCACAGGTGATGCAGCCACAACCCAAAATACAATGACCTCCGCAGCGGGATTCAGGTGGGTTCTGGTGTTACCAGAAGGTTGAATTACAACATCTCAAGATACAAATTAAAAAATCGCAAGCAGGACAGAAAAAGATGAGGTCAAAAAATGAATTGTTTATGTTCTGATGTAGTTTGTAGGATTACGTGCTGCTCTGCCAAGATCACATGCAATAATTTTCATCTTCATTTTAAGGTAATGCAGTGGCTGTTCGTGTTTCAGCCAATCAGCAGAGGTTAGATCTTTTCTTACCCAGAAATTGTAGGTATGTGAGTCAGCACAGAAGAAATAAATCAATTAATTAAAATAAATTATTGTCAGATCATGACCGACTTCAAACTTTGCCATTTTGTCTGTTAAAGGAAAGGTGTGGGACATTTTGGGAAATGTATGTACTTATTGCTAAGATTCAGACGCTGTGGTAGACCAATCTGAAGCCACCACCAGGAGCCGGTTAGCTTAGCTTAGCATAAAGAGCTAGCCTGGCTCGATCTCGCAACGCCTCTGAAGCTCACTGACTGACGACTTCTCTCGCTTGTTCCATCGGGGTAAAATTAAAGTTTTCTTACATGTAGTTCTGTTTGTAAAAGCGGTGACTTCCTGGTGACACGTTGAGATTATCAGAAAACAAGCAGAAACTCTGGGAAGGTTTCGGAACTGATGACACAAGATAACAAATTTCTCTGAATCTGTTTGAGTTCCCAAAGTCTGCATCGAGTACGGTACTTCAGAACAGTGTGGAGGTACTTTGGTTCTGTCCTTCGACTCCTCTGCGTGAGAGTTTCTGCTCCACTACATTTATATGACAGCATAGTAAGTTTAGAAATAAAAATAATTACGATCTTATAAAAACACGATGCATTATTATAGTTGAACTGCTAACATTATCTCCGTTTCCACCATTTCCACCATCTACAACATGAACATAGTTTACATCAGTCAGCATAAACATCATTAATGTGATTTAACCACCTACGAGAGCTGCAGTTTTACTCTTTCTGACAGCACTTCAGTAACTTTCAGCTGTTTGATTAAATCTATTAATCTATATCATTTGTCTTTTCCTGTCACACTTCCTTCACACATCTTTGACAATTTTTTTTACACTCATTTCTATTGGCTGCCTGAAATAAGACCTGGCAGGTTTTTTTTCTTTTTTTTCGGCGGGGGGGGGGGGGGGGCAATATAAGTTTGAAGATGGAGCCAGAGCTCACAAGATGGCCGCCACACATGCTGCTGTGCTGTGTGCGGAGCTAAGTCTGATCTCTGTGAAGATAAGATTTAAATGAGCAACATGAGAAATATTAATCACCGAGTTGAGGACGAGGAGGAGGAGTCTGTGTGTTTGTGGCAGGTTTCACCATGAGATGGTACAGGGACTTTCTGTGAAGTGTGTTTCCAGCATTTGGAGTCGGTTGGTGCTTGTTCAGTGGAGAACTGAGGTTGGCAGAGGAAAGAAAATGAGGTGTACCAGTCAGTCCAAGCACATGTGAAATGGTGCTTCTTCCTGTGTGACGCACCTCCGCAAACATGAGGCACATCTTCATCGCGGCTTAATTCTGATACTGTGGGAAAGTGAAAACCACCAGAGCAGGTTTAAAACACGGCCTCCTCCTGTTCGCTGCTCAGATAACTGAAAACAAACTACATGGAAATCATGTGCAAGTGTGTACAAGTATGAGGTAGTACTCATACTTGTACACACTTGCACATGCATACTTAGGCTGGTATATGCTAAAAACGGCTTCTTATTTAAATGTTTAGCTTATTTAAATGTCTAGTTTTATATTCTATTTTCTGTTCAGCTTATATTCTATTTACGTCATACTTTTATATTTTTATATTCTACTTATTGCTCCCGGGACCTGAGTCCTAATTTCGTACCATAAACATGTGAATGTGATCTGGTATGACAATAAAGTTCCTTGAATCCTTGAATCTTAATGTAATCCATTGGATTACCTAAAAATGTGATCTAGTCTGAATACTTTGGAATTACTTCAAAATCTAACAATGAATGTTAGGTTGCATGAAGGTTGCAGGCACAAAAAAATCAAATATTCTTTTTAATTTAATTCTGTTTAAATTCAAGGCAAAGTGCGTGTTCAGCTCTTACAGTTGGGCAAATCAAATTAAGAAAACACATAACGCTCAGTTCAGTTTGGGATCTCTGGAGACTTGGATCACACCAGACGAGCTGTATGGTTGTTCCTGTTCTGTGTGGGGGTCAAATCATCACCACTGAATTTTGTGAACTGTGTGTTTAAGAATAAAACTTAAAGTAATAAAATAAAAGTTACTAATTGTGTGTCTATCCACCTGTTTCTCTCCCCGATTGAAAATGCTGGAAAAAAGTTGAAATGTCTCAAATACTGACAATCGATCCAGAAGTTGTTGGCATGTTTCAGTGTGGTGGACTGAATAAAAACCTCCAAGAGTCTCACACTGTCCTCTCCTGTCATCAGATGAAACATGGCCGACCTCTGGTTCCTCGTGCTTATGGTGGTCGCCGTCTTCGTCTGCATGGCCGTGCTGGCTGTCGCCTGTCTACAGTGCAGGAACAAAGGTCCTCTGGGTGAGACGTCGCCTCACGCCACACAGCACCACCAGCTGCTGCACCCACACATTATAACACCAAACATCATGTGGTTTCACACACAGGATCACAACACAACTGTCACACTTCTGGTGGTCAACGACACTTTGAGTTTTGATTTCTGCCGCCGTGAGCAGGATGGTTCTCGCTTGTGAGTCGGGTCCTGCTCAAGGTTTCTTCCTGTTAAAAGGGAGTTTTTCCTTGCCACTGTCTGCTTGGTTCAGGTTCTGGGTTTCTGTAAAGCATCCAGAGACAATTTTGATTGTAAAAGGTGCTACATAAATAAAACTGAATTGAATTGAATTGAATTGAGACGAGATGATGTCTTCACACCTGATTTACTTGAATCAAACTTTCTTTTCTGTTTCTTCCCACCAGTGTCCATCAGACAAGCGAATACTTCAGAGGAGTAAGTCTCTTCTTCTGTTGTTCCTCATGAATGAAACATAAAACTTGAAAATGAACTACAACAGTTCAGGTTAGAGCTGTTCTATAAAATGACAACTGAACGATGATCGAAAATGTCTGTTCTCTGTTCTTCAATCAGGTCCAGTGAATTCAGAGTCATCCATCCCAGTAAGTCCAAAACACCTGAAAGAGCTGAGAGGAGTTTGTACATTTAAGAAACTTACCAGATGATGGAGGTGACTTTCTCTTTCTGTTGAATTACAGCCCAGTCGACCATTGAGCGGAACCCCATCCATCCTCAGACCGGCCTGCTGTCTCCATAGTGAGTTACTTTATAAAAGAAAACCTCACCTGGTTCACCTGTCATCACCACAAGGCCTTCGTCAGCACCAGAGTTGAATGTTAACATGTTCTTATTTAAATGTTTTTGTGCTTGCTAAACATTTAGACCTGCTCAGACCAGATCTCAGGCAGATATTAGCAGCTTATTATTGATATGAGTAAGTCCAGGAAGAGTCCTGGTTGGTTCTGGACTTCTTGTTTCAGACCAAAGGAGAAAAGTCTTCACATCCTCGCCCAGATCTCTGCCTCTGATCTCTCAGATCCAAGAAGAGTTTCTTGGATTTGGTTTGAGCCTGAGCTGGGGCTCTGGGACAGAGGGACCTCGTGTGGGGTTTGATTTGGACAGAAAAGTTGTCCCTCAGGTTGAAAGTGTTTCCTGTCTGCTGTGTTTTCAGTCCACCATCAGCCGATCCTTTGACTCAGCGAAGACATCCATCCTTCACCCCAACAGAAACAGGTGAGATCCTCCTTTTCTCTTCACTTTTAGTTGATGATGTGTCCGTCAGTTTCCTGTGTGCTGTTGGCCTCCGCAGGCTTTCATTCACATTTGTAAAGTCGTGATCCATAAATAATGCCGGTCAGTGAATTAATATTTATTTCCTGTGTAAATAAAATGATTGCAGTTTATTTCTGACATTCATTTGTTCATGTTGTTACTCTTTAGTGTGGTGACTATCTTACTCTAAAGCTCTAACAACTGGACTTTTTCTGTCCAACAGAAAGTAATCCAAGTTATGAGAACCCACCTGATGGTAAGATCACATTAGTTTCAGCTGCAGCTGAGGATGACACATCTAACACATCAATGATCATATTGAAAGTGAAAGTAGGACTGAGCGTCTTGTGTTCTTCCGTCACCCACAAACATGAAGACATTTGCAGTGCAGCAGTCTTAGTGTTAATGTTTCTGTGCAGTCGAATATGCATGCTGTAGAACGTTTTGCTGCATGGAAGCTGATAAGAATATACATGTACAAATATACTGATACAAAAACAGACAGTCAGTATCCCTTAATGATCCACTGCTCTCCAGACCATTAGTTTCACACTCATTTACATATTTCTTGACCTTTTGACCATGACTCGGGACTTGTTGATGTTGACTCGGGACTTGTTGATGTTCACTCGGGACTTGTTGATGATGACTCGGGACTTGTTGATGTTCACTCTGGACCATGCATTGGGACTTGTTAATGTTGACTCGACTTGTTGATGTTGACTTGGGACTTGTTGATGATGACTCGGGACTTGAGATGACTCGCGACTTATTGATGTTCACTCAGGACCATGACTTGGGACTTGTTAATGTTTATTCGACTTGTTGATGTTTACTCGGGCCTTGTTGATGATGACTCGGGACATGTTGATGATGACTCGGGACTTGCTGATGTCTACTCGGGCCTTGTTGATGATGACTCGGGACTTGTTGATGATGACTCGGGACTTGTTGATGTTCACTCTGGACCATGCATTGGGACTTGTTAATGTTGACTTGACTTGTTGACGTTGACTTGGGACTTGATGATGACTCGGGACTTGAGATGACTCGGGACTTATTGATGATGACTCGGGACTTGTTGATGATGACTCGGGACTTGTTGATGATGACTCGGGACTTGCTGATGTTGCCTCTGTTGCTGTCCAAACTGAGCTGTAGTGTCAGTGTAGACATCAGAGGAAGAGACGAATCAGACAACAATAATTACTCAGCCTACTTTAGGTTTCACTGTGTGAAGTCACTGTGATGTCACTGTGATGTCAGCATGTTGGATGAGCTGAGCTGAATTGCTGTTTCCTGCAGGATCTAATTATGTAAGCGGTGACAGCGATGCTGAAGACGCTGGATACATGTAGGTTTCCTCTTTCACACGGACCATCTGTTGTTTCTTTTCAGTTTTTCAGGGCTACAGCAGTAAATCACATCTGAACGTCTCTTCTTCTTTGGTTTCTGCAGAATCGTGCTGCCCGAAGGTGAAGCTCCTCTGACCAATCACAGCCGAGCCTCGACGCCCAGTTCAGGTACAGTTTGAAACACAGACGCAGACTGCAGATTTCATCCAGCAGCTCCTGGGATCAGCTGATTGGCTGTTAAACCAGCAGAGGCGGTGACTCAGTATTACGCTGATGTCTCTTTTAAAAACCGATTTACATACTCGAATCCTCTGAGAAACACCTGACTGACCTCCAGCCTCCATCTTCCTGTTATATTATGAGACACGGTTGAGGATCAGTTGATTTGAGGAGGAATGTAAGCCGTTTCCTGTTCATTAGAGGTCACGTATGAATCGCTCAGCTGTTTCTTCTCATCCGCAGATGTGCGACACGATTATGAAAACGTCCCTGAGAAGAAAGGTGAGAAGTTTGTAATATGTGCTGATTCTAAAGGACCGTTTTGTGTTTTTTTAAGTCTTATTTTTAATGTAATCAGTGCTTCAGTTGATAATCAGTTCTGCCTTGTTCATGCTGCTCCAGATCCACCATCAGTCCGCCATAGTCCAACCAGACTGTCAGCTGAGGGAGACGAAGGTGAGCAGATCAGAATCATATTAATGGCCACAGCAACAGGCCTCTTTCAACCATCAGATTACATGCAGCAGATCCTCTGACTCCGTCTGAAGCACAACCAGCTGAGCTCACGGTGATAAATTTCTTTCCAGATGTGTTGGAGTCCCTCCTGTAGTCAGCCAGAACAGAAAAGTTGTCCCTTTTTTTGGGGCGTCCTTATGTTGAATAATTTTTTGTTGCAGTTTCCTCCCCCATTTGTTCTCTCTTTGCTGCTTGTTCTCTGTCTCCATGGAAACTGAGCTTCCACTGCTGTAAAACGTCTTTCAGTGCAGTAAATGCCTTAATGCTTTTCTTAAACTAAGGGATTCTGCTCCACACCCTTAAGGGAAATGAGGTCTTTAGGATCAGACTTTTTTCTGTGTACTCTCATCACTTTGTTTGTCCTGTAACCACAGCTGTGTCTTCTTGTTCTTGTCTCCTCAGAGGACAGAGAATATCTGAATGTGGATCCGATGAAAAGTGAGTAACTTTCAGTTTTCCCACAGGTCACCTGAGGTCACCTCTCGCCCCACTTTTGTGCTTCAGTTTTGTGTCACACGGTTGTAATGAATAAGACTCAGAGGACGTGTGACAAGTGCACTGAATGCGTCAAACCTCCAAAGCGTAACCACGACACATGAAGTCTAAATGTGATGAGCAGATTAGCGTGAAACAGACCGAGTCAAGTCATTCTGACGTTTAACTTCACGTTTTTCCTTCCACACCAGCATCACCGTCTCAAACCGACAGCGAGAGCGAAAGCGAGGACGACGAGGGCAACTACGTCAACGTGAACAACGGGACACCGTCCGCCTGACCACGGCGAGCCTTTCAGCTCCACCTGAAACCTCCTGATGGTCTTCGTTTAGAAGCTCTGACCCACTGAGAGAAGAAAGCGATGAGGAGAAGTGACTGCATGGAGGACAGAATCAGACGGGCCGTTTGCCTGGGCTGCGGTCTCACGCCGCTTTCACCAGGTTAAAGAGTGTCCATGTGATTCTGTCCGGGAAATCTCACTGCACGTGAACGCCTCCCTCTGCTCCAACAGTTTCTATGAGTTTCACCAAATCTGTTCTTGACTTTTAGCCATCAGTTTCAACTATCAGACTGTAGTGAGATGACATTAATTGAGTGATTCGCGCTGTTAAAACCTGACGACCTTAATGTTCTGTTAAAGCAGCAGCTCTCTGGCTGCAGACGAAACCTGAGACGCAGTTTGCCGCGTTCCAATCGATCTCCTGCTGTCCGTTCAATAAACTGTTGCGTCACATCCTGTAAAACACGGGTCGGCCCACCTTTCCCACGTCAGCAAACACGCGTTTTATGCTGCGACGTTTTTTTACAGGAGTAAGAAACAGAAACTGAAACGTCCGAAAAAGTTCCGCTCAAAACGTCGCAGGTGGTGACGACTCCCATGCAGTTAGGACACGCCCCCGAAGAGCAGCTTAAAGGTTCATTCCGGTATTTTCACTTTTATGGATTTTAATAAGTAAAAAAAAAAAAAGAATTTGTTTCAAATTGTTCCTGTTGATCAGTTTAACACAAGGGCAATTTTACTGCACAAATTTAGTTTTACTTTCTGAGACTTTGCTTTGCTTTTTATACTTTTGCTTTTTTTACTTGTAAATTTGACCTCTGAAAACGTTGAAGCTGAAGCCCACAGACAGATTGAACCTGTAAGACGGGGAACACTAAATTAAAATGCAGAATAATCTAACAGCTGTCACCTCTCCTGTCAGGCTTCAGGTATCATTACGGTCACCCTTTAAGTGCAGCGTCAGCTCATTATTTTGTCGTTTTCTGTCAGGTTATTGGTTGACCCTTTCCCCCACCTGTCTGACATCACGGCAGGTGTGTGCATGTTTGAGCTTTACTTTCATTTTACTGACAACTCCTGAGAATGTCTTCATTCACAAATTGTTTCTTACAGTATATTTATGTGTTGTTACCATGGTTACTGCTGTGCCTGGATCTGTAATCCATTTGTGCTAACTAGAATTTTTTTAAGTGACTACAATTTAAATAAACTTGAACAAAACTTTAAACTCTGGATTTCATTCCTTGCAGCTGCTTTCTTTTAACAAACACGTTTCACTGTTTTAGTCTAACACGATGAATTGTACGCTGGCTAAGAGTCCGTTTCCCCTTTCTGTGTCCCTGCGATGATGTAATGCACATTTTGAACACTAGGTGGCATTTGCAGGTAAAAGGCAGCGGAAGTATTTATAAACCGGAAGGTTACGAGGGGCTACAGGTGTTGTTGCCCGGGAAAGCGTAAAGTTTTTTGACCGTGGTGAAATGCAGTATGTGTTAAACTGAACGTTTACGTTGGAAATAAAAGAAGCGAGAAAACCACGGAGATTGGAAATCATTTGTACTCATTTCGTGTCCGATACGTACAGGAAGTGGCGCGCGCCGATTAAACACCGGCCCGGCAACATTAAGCGGCTTCTAGGAAAGCCGTCACACAAGAGTCAAAAACTGCTTCTAAGAACATTGAAACGTATCGACACGCCTAGTCAGCAGGTGACGTGTTGTCGGAGGCCCCGTGCACCGGATCGATGAGTTGTTTGCGGCGGCAGTGCTGCGGGATTAGGACGCCGGCGGGCTTGCGGGAGGCGGTGGACAGGACGCCGAATCGCCGGAATGGAACTCAGCGGCGGACATGATTCTGGACTCAGCAGGACCGGATTGGACGCCGATCAGCGGTGAGTCTTCCTCACGAGGTACGAGTAGCGCTATTTACTACTGTTAATGGCCATCCTTATCTTATGTGCACACGTTTACGGTCGTAAATCCAAGCTTCGTAGCTAAGTGAAACCAATATGGCAAACATAAACATCGATGACGATCTTTTCGACTTGTCTGAGACAGTGGAGTTTAAGAGGACGACAACAGGACAACTAAAGACCCAAATGACATGGGAAACTACAGCGGTCAGACCCAAACAGGTTACCAAACTAACCAGCAAAGCATTGTGCGACAAGCTGGAAAAGTTTCAAGTCAACAGAAGGGCTAAACTAAACAAAGCAAGTAGTTGACTGACTGACAATTGATTGTGACTCTGAGGTCAAATACTTTCTCTAAGTTTGTCATTGATGGGTTTGCTGCCTGGCGATCAGCTGGAAAGACAGCAAACCCCATGGCAAAGGAGCATGAACCTCGCAGTTCACAGATTTCGTCCATTTCCTCGGACGTGAAGTAAGGATATCATCTGATTCTGTACTGAGGGATGTTCAAGACTCTTCATTTGCAAAAACTGACTCAAGGATTGCAAACAAGTCTTCGCACAGGAAGGATATAAGAGGTGACAGTTTTGCCACCACAGTAAATTGTCTGACCGTGAGGTTGAGCCAAGAGCTAAAGATAATGGATCAATAAAACAAGGCATGTCTGAGAAGCCGAGACCCACTGTGTGCATGTGCTTCTCTCATGAGCACTCGCCGGACGACTGTCCACGGTGAAACAACAAGAAGCATCGGGCAAAGATAAACTTTCTAGTGGAGAAAGGAATTTGTATTGCTTGTCTGTGTACTACTTGTAAGAGTTGTGGGCAAAGCCATCCTGCGGTGCTTCATTTTCAAAGGGAGGCAGCTAGTGGAGATGCCAAAACGACCAAGGCTTCGTCAGCCAGTGGTTTGTCCGTTTCCCGAGGCATTTGTGAGCATACAGGGGCCGGAAAGGACGACTGTGTTTTGTCAGTACTGTCTGTTAAGGTTAAGTCAAGCAAGGGGGACAAAGTAATGCACTCTTACGCCTTTCTGGATCCTGGCAGTACTGCTACATTCTGTTCAGAAGGTCTGATTAGAAAACTGAACATCGAGGGAAGACACACCGGTTTCCTTTTACGCACCGTGGGACAGCAGAAGACGGTTCCAGCGTACACTCTCACTGGCCTTGAAGTGTCTGGTCGTACAGAGTGTCACCTACCAGAGGTACTTACTCAAAGTAAAATGCCAGTAGCGATGGCCAACATCATCACAGAGGAAAACCTGAGAGATTAATCATGTACTTTTCAGACTGCAGGAAACTCAAGGTTGCAGCTGCCGGGTTCCTTAAGGTGAAGAAGACTCTTCTTAAGTTGAGCCCAGAAAGAAAGGAGCTGCAGGCCTCCGATTCAAATGCGCCACGTACGGACTTGGAGATGGAGGTACTGGAAAGGTACAGGATTACAAAGGCAAATTCTGCCATAAGAAAGGTTGTACCTGACTGCTGCGTTTACACTGCAAGAACAACTGTACAAAAAATGGCAGGCTTGCTAGTAGAATGGATTTGCCTGATTTCCCTCCATTTATGAGTGCCGGAGTGGACTACTTTGGGACGATCAAGGTGAAGAGAGGGAGAAGCATTTGTAAATGTTATGGTGTGATTTTTACATGTTTGGCAAGCAGAGCCATTCATCCCGAGATGGAAACCTCATTGGACACCGATTCATGCATCAACGCCCTGCAGCGATTTGTGAGCAGATGAGGTCAGGTCGATGGATGCTCGAGTACCTTCCATTGCTTCAGGGGTGGCAGAAATGGCAAAAGAAGCCTTGTGCCAGGAGACATTGACCTGTTAGTGGATTCTACAGCTCCTCGTCTTTCCTGGTTGCTCGGCAGAGGGCTTAGAACTTTTCCTGACAAAAAGGGTCATGTGCGCTCAGTTTGCCTCAAGACAAAGTATAATGTTATGGAGAGGCCTGTAACCAAACTTTGTCTGCTACTTGATCAGTGTTCATTCAGTATGTAGGTAACTCTGTGTTCTTATTATATTGCGTACTTGTGATATTATATGTGTATTATAAGGTTCCTTGTTTTCACGAATGTGAATTGTTGTTAACAATTGTACGTAAGAGCCTGTTTTCTCTTTTTGTGTTCCTGCGATGATGTAATGCACATTTTGAACGCTGGGTGGCATTTGCCGGTAAAGGGCAGCGGAAGTATTTATATTCCGGAAGCTTACGAGAGGCTACAGGTGTTGTTGCCCGGGGAAGCGTAACGTTTTTTGACCGTCGTCATGGCGGAAAAGCAGGTAAAATTCAATATATGTTAAACTGAACATTATTGTTGTAAATAAAAGAAGCAAGAAAACCACGGAGCCTGGGAATCATTTGTAGTCATTTCGTGTCCGATACGTACAGGAAAGCTAGTGGCGCGTGTCAGTTATAGGCCGGCCGGATAAAAGCAAGCGGCTTCTAGGAAGGCGTTATACACTGCTGTGTGTGTGTGTGTGTGTGTGTGTGCGTGTGTGTGTGTGCGTGCGTGCGCGTGCGAACTCAGTCAGGACTGATGAAAAGGCCAAAATGTGTGCATGAATCAATCTGCTGCGGTTATCAACTCAGAACGTCCTCAGCATGTGTTTTACGGCTGAAGCCCAGTAACAACCTTAAGTTATTTAATCTGCTGTGTGTTTCTGCCATAAAACAATCACACTGTATTAAGGCGGCGCAAACAGGCTGAAAAGTAAGATGAGAAAGTCGACTTCTTGATGGAGTTAGGGTTAGTAAAATTACTATGCAAATGATCGGGACCGGATAATTTTTGAAACGGAAGTTAAAGAAATTCAGCAGAAAGACAAAACAAACTCAACAGACAAAAGGTGCGAGTCCAGTGAACATCGGCTGAGTTCTCCAGGCCTGTAGGGGGAGCTCTGAGGAGAACACACTCAACTTTTCCTCAGGTTTCTAAAACACTCACTCTCGGGTCGAAAACCATGCTGTTCTCCTTAGAGCTCCCCCTGCAGGCCTGGAGAACACAGTCGTGTTTGCAGTTGATCTGTTTGTTTTGGCTTTCTGAGACACATTTTCATTGTATTAGTTTTGGATTTTCATCACGTTGAATTCATCGTTTATCTGACTGTTGGTTGTATCTCTGTCTTTGTCAGCTGCTGGAGACTGCTGGCTGCAATCTCTCCTGTGAATCTCCATGAATCCAAAGCACTGAGGAAAATGTGGACGACGAGCATCTGAGTGGTAACGTGGTTATAAATGCAGACTGAACTGAAAAGGCCACCAAAGAGATGCAATTTTAACTTAAAGGGCACAGTTTGACCTTTTGGGAAATTGATAAATCACTTCTTGTCAATTTAGTAATCTTGTCATGAACCAACAGTCAGCAGCTGCTTAGCTTAGCATCAAGACTGGAATTGGGGGGAAACAGCTAGTCTGGCTCTACAGAACTTTTTCTTGTACAATATTTACATTTCTGTTTATCTTTGGACGAAATGAATAAGATATAAAGTTTAATCAGGGAGCTTCAGAGGTGTTCCCAGTGGACTGATTTTAGCTTGGACAGAGCCAGACAAGTTGTTACCAGTTTTTCTGCTAAGTCAGGCTAACTACATCCTGACTCCAACTCTGCTGGAAGAGGAACACATGCTCAGCACCATCAGACAGGAGGTGACTTTAGTTCAATGTCTCATCTGGTTTGTCTGTTTGGTTTGGGAGAAAAACAACTTCCTGCACAATTGAGGTGTTTTGTTCTTTTCAGTGGTTTTATTATGAATGAACTGTTTTGGACACAGGTGGAACACGGAGACGCGCTGTCGTCAGTCCAAAAGTTTCCACCAGCTCTCGTCGTCAGTCCAGCTTCATGTTGATGTGTGAAAACAGTTTGTATTTACACTTAAAATCCAGAAACGTCCTGTGATTCTGTCTAAAGGAAGTGGTTAAACGCAAGGTCGTGTTAATCCGATGTCAGGAGGTTGGAATGTTACAAGTTGTTTTGGGGTTAACGCTCGTCTTCATTGCTCCCGAATCCAACTGTGGCGGAGGGCGACGGAGGTTTCAGTTAGCAGACGGGTGGAAGGACAGCTGTTGCGTGGGATGAGCCTGAACCTGAACAGCTGGAACACACAACACACAAAACATGTTTGTCAAGAGTGTGTTTCTCCACGTGTTGAACTGCAGCCATGTGTACAGAAAGAGGAAAACATCCACATGAGGACGCCTGTGCTGTGAATCCAGATGGCCGCAGGCTCTCTCTTCCACGGCTGTGTCTCACCTTGTGGGGGTCCGATGTAGAAGTGCTGTGGGGCTCCTTGCTGGGGGCTGGAGCTGCTGCCCTGCTGAGCGGTGACGTAGTGCAGCATGACGTGGGGCAGTCCGTGGCCTGCGGAGTGGTGAGGTCCCGACATGCCTCCTGGGACGTGAGCCTGCGCAGGACAAACAAGAGAAACTAAAGAACCGAACGTGTCCAAACCACAGCTGTCCACATGGACCATGACGGACACGAGCAGATGATTTTTGAGGGTGTTAAAACTGGTGAAATCTCACCTGCGAGAGCTGGCTGATGGAGGCGAAGCCGTGGGGCAGCGGCTGGTGGTGCGGGAGGCCGTATCCCTGCAGGGTGTAGGAGGCCTGCGGGGAGCTGTGGCCCGGCGGCAGGTTAGGAGGAGCGGGAGCCGACAGACCTCCTGAGTGGAACATGGACTGCGGCTGAGGACCAGCCTGACTCGACTGCCAGGGAAAACAAGACAAAGAAAACAGAAAAGTTCAGGTATTTCTGACCACCAACATCACACGATTTTCCATTTTCTGTTCTGTGCTAATGTTTCATAATGCAGCTCTGACAGTAAAACAACATGTCATGTGAACATTTCTCTGTCTGCTCTTTAAGAACTGATTTTATGTTAACCAACAAACTGTGATGTTTTAGCCTCTAGAGTCCAGACTTGGTCTCAGCATCCAGGCAGCCGTTTGTTACCTGAGTGTGTCCTGGACTGGGTGCCGTGTGCTGGGCTGGGGGCTGACTCCCAGTGGGGGTGCTGGAGGGCTGAGGGTGATGGATGGAGCCCGAGTGGTGAGAGAACGACTGAGCTGCAGGACGAAGGACAGAGAAGACAGGATTCAGATCATTTCAATAACTTTGATCTATAACATGGTCCATAAATGGCTGACTTTTTGAAATGGTTAAAGCAAAACAAGTTGATGCTTTTCAGTAGGAAAACTGACTGTCAAACACGGCTGAAAGCTGTGCCACCAAGAGACGTTTCCAGTAGGTTAAGCTGATCTGAACCTGCCAATTTATTTTTGATTTATGTATTTATTCTTAATTTGGGTGAGCGAGCATCTCCCTGTTTACTAAACTCTTTCCTTTCCGTTTACATCCATAGACTTGGATTTTCTAACCACAGATTAGTTTTTTATTCTGTAACAAAACTCTGCTTAATTTCAAGTCTGGATTTACTCATTTTCATTCTGATTAGATCTAATGTTACATTAAATTAATTAATTATTCTCTGCTACTGGAGTCAGTCTTTCTTTGTCTGCTGGGCTGCGTTCAAACATTGTGTGATTTAAATTCGTGTGACTGCTGTGATAAAACCTGAACTCGAATGTATTTCCTACAAACTACACTGCACTTAAACAACTCATTGTTGGTTTAGAAAAATAAAAAGTTTCATTAGTTATGACCTATTAAAGAAATGTTTTCATGGTGGATAAGATTAGTCTGCTTACCATACATGGCCTGTTGTGGCCCCGGCTGGCCCTCCACCTGCCCGGGGTACTGGGGACCTGGAGGGCCCATCGGCTGAGGAGGGGCCCCAGAGGTCAGCATCCTCGGACCCCCCTGTAGCATTGAGTAAACTGCCTGGACATGACAGAAGAGAGATTTTTTTAAAAGACAAGAAAGTCAAAGATTTCATTAACTTTTCTTAACACTGGGGGGCAGCCGTGGCCTAGAGGTTGGAGAAGCGGCTTGTGATCGGAGGGTCACAACACCTGATTGAAGTACAAGTACCTCAAAAGTGTTGTTCTTTAAAAATTCAGCTGTATTCAGGCTGTATTTCTTGGACTGTTCTGTGATCTTTACGTACCTGTCCGTGGTAGTGTGGCGACACGGCCTGGATCACCTGACTGTACTGCAGGTAGGACTGGGGGTACGGGGGAGCCACCAGCGGGGGTCCTGCTGCCGAGCCTGCAGCTGGGATCATGGGGGAGGCCGGGGAGGGGTGGTGCTCCGGACGCTGTCCCACCACCGGGCCTGAAACAGCACGGCACACGGTTTGCCAGCGAAACAAAGACCACATCGACTTTCTGAGTCGAAGGATGAAGATCACGAAACGCTTCACGGGGGGGAGTGTGGTGTGTGTGTGTGAGTGAGTGAGTGAGTGAGTGAGTGAGTGTGTGTACCTTTGGATCTGTACTTGCCCTGGCTGACAGTTGACACGGTGTACTGATACATCTGAGGAGCCTGAGGAGAAGACGAGGGCTTTAGAGCTGAGCTGAATCTCAGCAACAAGACCATAACAGAGATTCAAACCTGGATGGAGGCTCCCTGGATGTGGACCGGGGGGACATAGGACATGTAGTGTCCAGGTGGGTTGCTGTAGATGGCTCCTCCTCCTCCTCCTGGCTGTCCAGGTGGAGGCAGAACCACAGAGGGGCTGGGGGGAGTCGGCCGAGGAGGGGTGGGGGTCGGCGTGGGTTTCTGTCAGAGAAAGAAATGATGTCAGTGAGGACGACTTGGAGTTAAATCAGAACAGTTTACGAGTTCAGTCAGTTCAGCTTCACTCACCAGGGCTGTGTTTCCTTTTATGGGAAGAAATTCTTTTGCATTTGGATTCAATGTTGAGTTTTTCACCTGCCTGCAAAAACGAAGACAACAGAATAATGTTGTGACTGGTGAACCGAACAGCCGGGGTGTCGTGAGGCCGTGGTCACGTTTGGGTGACCCACAGTCAGGAGGCTGCCGGCTCGATCCAACAGAACCGCACTGAGACGACCGAACAGCCGCACGCCGTCAGGCTGTCTGACGGTCGCTTTCCGGACGCTGATCGTCCTCCAGGAGAGACTGTCCCCCTTCGGCCGCTCAGTGCAGTATTTAATCGTGTAACAGTACACCTGAGTGGGCGGTGACAGCAGGTACTCACACTGCAGCGGCTGCAGACACAGCCTCTGGTCGGTCACTGCTGTCTGGACGGGCCTCCTCGCTGCTGGGGGTCGATTGGGTCGTCCCAGACTGTGGCCCCTCGGGGCTTGAGGACTGGGGGCCGGCAGGAGTCGTGGGGGTCGTAGCTGACTCTGCGGTCTGTGGCAGATCTTGGGCAGAGGAGGTGAGGGAGTTGAAGGATTTGGGCGGAGCAGAGGGGGAGTCGGAGGCGTCGGCGGAGCTGTGCTGAGGAGGACCTGCAGAGGCCGGACTCGCTGAGGGGGAGGAGCTGCTGGGCTGCAGCTAGGAGACACAAACGCCACAGAATGAGATTACCAGAAAACAAAAGCATCTGCCAGGTGTGTAAATGTCCACCGTCTCCACCCTGAGACATCCGACCGGACGATTCTTACCCTGAACTCTTTGCCGAACTTGCGGAGCTCCTCCAGCTGTGATCTCTGCTGGACCGACGGAGCTGAGAGACACACAGGAGACCCTCAGATGAACAACAAGTACTGCAGTATGTGGACCAGAACTACTCAAAGTCAGTACTTTGTCACAGTGTAAACCTCCTGAAGGACAGGAAGTCTTCTACCTTTGCTGCTCTTGGGTTCTTGTGGACTGGACAGACTTTCAGGGCGCTCTTTTGCTGCTGTGCTCAGGATTTCATTCACTGTGAAGGACGGAAAGACATGTGAGTCGTCCCTCTGTTTCAGCGTCATCACAAACATTTGATTTTTTTGTGTGTGTCCTCCACCTTTTTGTCTAAACATTCAGATAATCTCACACCTGAAAACCTCAACATCTCACCATCGACAGGGAACAGCGGGGTGGGGCCGGAGGGTTTGCTGGAGGTTGCCGTGGTGACAGTGGAGGAGGGGGAGGAGTCCACAAAAGTGGGGCTGACTGAGGAGGGGTCCTGAGGAGGGGCGTCTGGTTTTGGAGCACGTGGGACTGTGGGGTGGACAGGAGGAAGGACAGAGATGGAGGGAAGTGAAGGAGGACAAACTGATGTGTCTTCACGATAAAAGATTACGTCTTCAAAATGTCCTCTCATCTGGTTTGTCAAGATTACTTGTTGTTTGGCTCAGTGCAGTGACAGTCTGTAGCTACCTGCAGGGGAGGACTGCGAGTTCGGGGTTCGCAGGTTTCTGCTGTTCTGAAGTCTCAGAGACTTTGGGGAAGTTCTAGATGTAACTGAGAGAGACGGACAGACAGAGATATGATACACATTTACAGCAAAAAACAAAAATCTTTGTGTCACTGATAAACTATAGCTGAGTAGATATTTAAGAACCAATCAGTTTGTGTTGTGGGCGGGTCATCGAATGAGGCGTCAGCATCAGAGCCAAATCAATCTATTTCATCTGCGTTTGGACAGCATAATGCAGCTAATCGTCCGTCTGACACTCGGTGGGACGAACCTCTCGTTCAGGAAACAGTTTGTTTACATCTCTGTTTTCTTCCTGCAGGAGGAGCGATGGCTGTGGTGACAGCTAATGGCTTCACACACAGTCTTCACCCTCGAACCAGATCCTTACCTCCATTAACAGACGAGCGCGTCGTGTCGCCCAGTGCCTGTGGATGGGAGAGGGAGTGAGGAAGAATGTGATTGGTGCAGGGAGGGCTGCCGGCCACCGGCGGGCTGCCCTGTGATTGGTGAGGGGAGTAGGTGGTTCTGACGGACAGCGGGCTGCTCCTGTCGGAGGACGGTTTGGGGGAGGACGAGGTGGGCGGCAGGTGCCTGGAGGAAGTCGGGCCGGCGGTTCGCCCGGAGCACCCGGTCCTCATGCTGCCGCCGGAGAGGCCGACCTCTCGAGCCCGCTGGGGGAGAGGGATGTATTTACCTTCTCTGGAAACGAGGAAAACGAGGCGGTGAGAGGAATTCTGTTTTCAGCAGCCTTCAAACAGGCTTTCAACCTGAACTCAGGCAGAAGATTAAATACATTCTGGCAAATCTGTTCTTCTGTTTCCAGGTCTGTTGTGTCCTAACTTTACATTCACATCACAAGTTGGGTGAAGGTAACAGAGTTAAGCAGTCTTACCTGCTGCTGGAGGGGAACCCCGGACTGGCCCTGTCCTCCCTGTCTCGGACCACCGAGCTGTACTTCTCCTCCTCGCTCCTGCCCTCGTCGTTCTCCAAAGAAACGCGTCGGCGGTACTGCAGGCCGCTCTCGATCTCGCTGGCCAGGCGGGCAGCTCGCGCTTCCCGCTGCCTGTAAACCTCCGAGTTCTCCTTCTCTAAAGGCATGCTGGGAGAGCAGACGGGAGACGAAGCAGGTCGTCATGACGGCTTTTAAATGGGTGAACTGGCTGAGTTTCCGGGAAACACACTTCTGATCTGCTCGTTCATCTAACACAGCACATTCCTGTCAGGACTTTAACTGATTAATTAACTGCTAATGTGCAGCTGATGTCAGTGACACATATTTTGGGAAAATGAGCCTTGCGCAAGAACCCAAAAAAACACGGTGGTACTATGAGCCCTGTAGTATTCATCTGACATTTTACTTTCATGTGAGGGCTGAAATGCTGACATTCATTTCTTATCGCTCAGTCTTAAATGTATTGCAGACAAACGTTCTCATTTAGTGCTCCAGGTGAAAATGATATTATCACAACCAGCAAACTATGAATATATATATATATATTACATAATATATATGAGATGAATAATAATAATAAAGCCAGAAGAAGTAGTTTTGTGCAGAACTGAATGTTGCCTGCTGCCTGGACTCTGGACGGACTCACGTGTACATGGACAGGCTGGAGTCGTACGTGGACTTGACGCCGTACGTCTCCTCATTAAACTTGAACATCTCGTTGGCGTCCCAGCCGTTCGACTGAAAGAAAAGCGGTGTTATTATCGTCCTCCTGCAGACATACATGATGTTCGATGATGCTGGCGCCCAATGAGTGGACGTCTAAGCCTAACCTGCTCCAAACAGCAAAACAAGGCTCAGTTTACATTCGTCTCTTTACAGTCACTTCTCTTACTTATGGCCATGTAAAGTGTGTGTGTGTGTGTGTGTGTGTGTGTGCGCACGTGTTCCCTCACTGTGTCTGACTCCAGCTCAAAGTTTTCTCCGTTTCCCTCCCACCTCTGCAGAACCTTCTCCCGGTGTTCGCCGTTCACTCGCAGCGAACAGATGGCCGAGTCGGTGAACGTGTCTGAACACACACGCAAGCACAGGCACAAACACACACACGCAGGTCAATGAGATATAAAGCTTCAACACAAACCGGACATACGATACGTCAGCTGTTCACAGTAATCGGCAGCACATCCACGCGTCATGTGATGTGGAAACTCCATCTGGATCACTTCAGCGATTGATTACAGATTTCCTAACATAAATGTTGTGTTGGAGCACAATGTAGCAGTACAGTCATTGCTGAGTTTAGAAAAAAATCTAAATATTATTAAGAGATAATTTCAAGTTTTTAACTTTTACAGCAACTGAATTCAGATCAACAAACCTTCCACGAGTCCGTTACCTCTGACAGCGAAGCTCAAGTCGACGTCGCGGCAGGTCATAGTCACCAGGTCGGCGGGACTGAAGATCATTGTGTCAGTGATATCTTCAATCCTGGGAGGAGAGGAATGTCCTCCTCCTCCTCCTCCTCCTCCTCCCCCGTCGTCTCCATCACTCTGTTTATGAACAGCATCCAGAGCCAGCTCGCACTGGCTCAGAACACACACACATAAATCAGTGCACTCGTGCAGCTTCAGTGAGATAAGTGATAAGTGAAGGATGTGCAGTGGAAAGAGTCCTTTTTTTTGTTACCTGTGAGCTTAAAGTCTTGAAGATTCCCTCGTACACTGCACCACTTTTCACTCTGACGTCGCAGGTGGAGCCCTGCAACCAGCGGTGAGGAAGGCTTCAGTCTCTCTCACGCCAAAACACGACATTTTACACTTCAGACAGACAAGAGTGGACAACTCACCACGACTGCAGTGAGGAAATGAAGCATTCTGGCGTTGCTGTAGACGCCTTCAAACATCTGCAGATACACAAGAGATCTTCCATCAGCTTCCTCCACACAGTAGTGGAAGAAGTAAAAGCACTTGTGAAAATACTCCACTACAAGTAAAAGTTCTGTAATCCAAAGCATATTAAAGTAAAAGTATTACAAGCAGGATGAAGTTTAAGTATCAAAAGTAAAAGTACTCATTGTGCAGTAAAATGTAAAATTAAACTTATTGGTGCCCTCAGCTGTGGCCTAGAGGTTGGAGAAGCAGCTTGTGATCGGAGGGTTCGATTCCCCCTCCAGACTGGCAGGAAAACACTTGGGTGGGGGTGGAGTGATTAATCGATTAAAGCGATAAACACCCCCCCCCACCATTAACTTTTTAATTAATTACTTGAACTTTTAAAAAAGTGAGATATTAGTAGATTTTAGTTGTTGTCTGTTGCAGATATTCACATTCACAAATACTGCACTTAGGTGGAGTTTTGAGGTATTTGTGCCTTACTTGAATATTTCCATTGTCTGACACTTTATACTTCATTCAGCTCACAGCTATAATTCAGATTTCACGTTTGTAAATGATCATACAGAACACAATGCCTTGTTAAAGTTTAGAAACAAACAAAAAGCATTTAAGATAATGACATTATACAATATTTACATATCAGTGAAGCAGCATTAGCAACAGAAAAATACAATATATAAAAATATAACATAATATAATTTGCAATACTTAAATTAATTTAACTAAATTTGGTACATGATTTTACTTCAGCAAAAGTAAAAGTTTTGAATTTTGAACTTGAAATAAAGTCTTTTAGCACTGATGTGTGCTTTTACTTCAGTAACAGATCTCTGTGCCCCCTCACAAATACTACATTCTGGAGAGAAGGCATATTCTTTTGTTTCCATTTGGTCCACGGACTGCACCTTTAAGGCCACCTGAGCTCGCTTGTTGTCAGCGGAGGGAACACGAAGATCTGCTGCTAATTACTCCCACTGACCACAAAAACTTCCATTTCATTAGAGTACAGGTAACAATGGGCACACCTAGCCATCATAAATTATTCATCAACCACAGGTCAGAAGTGAATTTCCTAACAAAAGCAGTGAGCTGTCACGACTTACTAAGCTGCTTAGGGGGGCTGACTGGGTCTGTGGCGGTGGTTTCATTGTGTTCCTGGTCCTGCAGAAGGTGGAAAAACAAACGTCAGATCCCAGCTAAAGGTAACAACTGCTCCTTCAGAGAGAACAATAAGCCCCAGACAGCCAGCACTCCTAGCTAGCGGGAAACTCACAGATTGACATGGCATGATTAGGTAAAGATTAAAGTAACAACCATAATCTAAAATCTAAAGGTAAAGTGGAAAACGCAATATGTTGTTGTTGTACAGAATAGTTAAATAAGCTAGCCCAGTCGGCTAATGTTGTTAGCTTAGCGTAGACGTCGAATGTAACCAACAGAGACACAGACGAACCGCCAGAAAAGATGCACATTAGAAATTGACAAGTGAACAAGTGTGAGTAAGTAAATAATACTTTTTAGTCATGTGCATCCCTGTGAATCCACTCGCGTCGCTCCCTTCCCGTGAAAAGTCACACGGTTTGACAGGCCAAACACGATACACCGCTGAAAAACAACAAAACACACCAGCGGGTGCGTTCGATCTGTCAAATCCCGGCAACTGCTTCACATGTGACACGGGTCGACTCCGGCGGGCGGAGAGGTACTCACTCGTGTGACTGGTGTTCATGAAGTCTGAAGGTTGAGCAACCGGCATCGGCCGAGAAACAGTAAGGAACGCACCAATGGCAAACACCTCCCACTGTTTAGATGTGAAAGCCCATTGGACCATCACCCTGTCAATCATTTCTGACCTTGTTTCTAATTGGCTTAGCTTGATGCCAATGGTTTATCTCATTCTATGCTGCTAAAGGTCACATAAGGAAACGGATAATAGAGGTTTATTTTAACAAAGAAAGAACGGAAAAACTGCAACAAATGTGAGCTGAGATAAACTCAGTTTCATCCCCATGACATGTAAAAGAATATTTTAAATGACTTTTCTGAAAATTAACTGACGAAATGTAAGTGAATCATATCTATAAACTTGTATTTGTAGTACATATTGTTCGAATAAACTTCCATCCTTGACCTCGGAAACACTAGTTTTAGAGGAAATCTTACCTCAAGGCCCACTTCAAGGTCAGTCTTTGGGTTGCTATTCTCACTGACTGTCCTGCCATCAAACCAGTGGCTGACTTATAAGCACATTTTGTAAAGTCAAACGCTTTGCCTCACATTATGAGTCATATCTATGTGTTCTATGTACTTGGCAGTCAATAAACCAGCGCACTTAAGCACATTCTAACAATCCTGTGAATGGTCATTTTTGGGTGAACTGTTCCTTTCATGTTATTCCTGATAAACCGCCCAATTAAAACCTGTGAATTTTCTCCTTTTAGGACACATCCAGACATCTGTGTATGATTTACAAATAACAGCATTTCAAGCTTGGAGGGAGGAGGGAGGGAAAAGACCACACGCCAACCAGTATGTTTCACTATATTTATATTATATCATTAAATTCAATGTAGTACCTGAAACTAACCACACGGGGTGGACAGACAACACTGCCAGCCCTCAACACACGGTCCCAGCAAAGAGAGAAAAGAGACAGAGAAAGGCACAAAGAGTTTTGAAACTGAGAAGAGGACACAGAACATGATGACTGGGATGGAGGGAAAGGTGCATATAGACAAGTACATGAGCAAAGAAAAGACCAGCAGAAATGACTGGGTAGTTTGTGTGGTGCATAAAGAAATGGGCAAGCGCTAAACCGAGGGGTGAACGAGCGACACGAATGCAGGCAGAGGCTGATGACGAGGCGACAGACACAGAAAGGCACGAGTAGAAAAAGTAGGTATTTTCACTGACAATTTCTGCTAATTGTATATTTTCTTTTCCTTTGATGAATGGAGGATGAGGTCGAGGAGGAGAGGACAGCGTGAAAAGAGATGAGGATACTGTCGCCTTGAGAATGAGGCATTACAGCAAATCTTTTATATTTTTCTTTTTCCTTCTTTTTATCCTAAAAATAAAAAAAGGCACATACAACATTTCTCAACTGAATTACAAGATGGAGTTGGAACAAAGTGTTATATGGAGTAAGCATACAAAATTAAAAGGTGTCTTAAAAAAAATAAAATTAATACTATTATTCTGACCGTCATTATTATTATTATTATTTCCATCATTATTATTTTTTTTATTGGTAGCATCAATAATTTCTCTGTGAAAGAAAAGGCTTCTCTCCCAGTGCCAGAGAGAAAGAGAGACAGACCTGCACCGAGTGATGCTGTCGAGTGTCTGAGGTAAACGTTTCCTGCCTGCTGCAGCTGAGGTGTCACTCAGACCCGCCCACCAAACTCCATTCAAAAATCTGTCAGTTTAAACACTGCTTTGTGTACCGCTGAAAACACATTCTTCAAGGAATTTTAATAAATTCTAACTGGCTTTAGCTGGCCAAGTAGGGCTGCAACTAACGATTATGTGTAGATGAATTTGTTGGATTAACTGATAAAGTGTTTAGTGTATCAAATGCCAGGAGAGTGCAAAACATCTTCCCGAACTGCAGGTGTAGTCTTTAAATTACAAAAGTCTAAAAACTTAAACTTATTAAACTGAAAAAACAAAGAAAAGCCTAAGTCTCAGAATTCAGAAACAGGAACACATATTTTCCTTGTTGCAGTGTTAAATTTACCAGCAGACATAATGTCTTCAGTGATGTCTCCGAGATCAGTTAAAGACCGTTCACAGTTCACCCCAAAATCAAATATATATATTTTCCTCTCACTTGTAGAGCCATTTGTCCATCTGGATAGTTTTGGTGTGAGTTGCACAGTTTTGAAGACATCGTCAGAAATTTCTGACTTGTCTTGAATATACTGGAACCAGACGGCACTTCGCTTGCGGTGCTCAAAGCGCCCAAACATGCATTTGAAAAACTTAATAGCAATTTTTGATTTTGGGGTGAACTGCCCCTTTAAGTCTTCTGGTGAAACCTAAAAATAAGGCCCTTTTTACAAAAGATTCATAAGTTTCAACTAAAGACTTTTTCTGTTGGTTAACAGAGCATTTATGACTTACTAGAGAGCGAGAAAACCCTGAGCAGTTAAAACTGCATTAATACCAAACATAAACCAGACCTGGCAACCAAAACAGCTTTAAACTGGAAGTTAAAGCCAATTAGTTATAAACCTGTTATAAAGAGAGCATTGTCGGGAAGCGGTAACAACACTATCAACTAATGTCAACTTCCCTTTTTGATTTTGTCCTACGTCTGCTGACCTGACTTTGTTTAATCAGCTGCTGAGCTCCACGCAGCTTCAGTGTGGAGACAGCACATGTAGTGACTGAAATACGCCCTGTCAGCACTGTAATGGGATCCACCATACATAAAGATACATGAAACAGTTAGCAGCCAGGACTCTTGAAACTACTTGACCGTCGCCTTTAGTGTCACATAGCGTTTTAATGCTGAAAATGGAGATATATTTCGATCTGGCTGTAGTATACACATCAGACATCCAATCCAACACATGAAGTGGCTCAGTGCACACGACGCTCTCAACAACTCCAACCGGACTAAAACCTGAGAACGTGAGTCACTGAAGCAGGAAGCTTCACGTCTTTAGTGTTGGGATGATCGTCATACATTCAACCACATACTGTGTTCACTGTACATTTTAAATTTCATACGTCAGTTTGGTGCTAAAGCTCTTCTATTAGTGTACTGATGTTTTAAATGGAGTTTGCTGTGACGTTGTCTCCGTACCAGTAAGAGTGTAACGTACTGGGTCTACCTGCCTCAGTACAAACGTCTGTGTGTGTGTGTGTGTGTGTGTGTGTGTGTGTGTGTGTTGGCAGGACCAGTGTGAGGTATTGGGACTGCTGGCTTCACAGGGCTACAGACTGAGCCTGCTGTGAGGCGTACCGGCAAAAACAAAGCTTATCTGACTAGAGGACAGAAAATATACCGCTAGTTTAGTGTCGTAGAGCTGCTCTCACGCGTCTTCTCTCTCTCTCTCTCCTATAGTGTTAGTACTTATACACCTCCTCCTCCTCCTCCTCTTCTTCTTCTCCTCCACTTTGCTAACAAAATAAAAATACTGGTTATGAATGGCTATGATGTACGCCGGCTCATCCAATCACACTCACACACACAGTCACAGTCACACACACACACACTCCTCCTGGCCTTCCCTTCATCAGAAGAAGGAGTACTGGTTATCGATGGCTCGGGGTGCCCTCGCTCCGTCCCTGTCTTCCCCCTCCACAGCCTCCAGTTGGCGGAGAGGAGTGTCCCTGTCCCTCTCCTCCCAGTCCTCCACTCCTCCTCCACTACCACCTCCGCTTCCTCCACTTCCTCCTGCTCCTCCTCCTCCCGTTGTTGTCACTGTCATCATGCTTGCTCCTCCTCCTCCTCCTCCTCCCACCTCTGTCTCGTTTCCTCTCTCCTGCGGAGGAGTCGGGGGCGGCGGCCGGCCTGGCGGCAGGGGAGGAGGCTGAGGAGGGCTACGGGGTCTGCTGGTCAAGTCTGCACAGAGAAGAAACAGACAGGAGAAGGAGAAAAGAAAGAAAAAAGGGGGTGAAATGAGAGAAAAGTGTAAATAAAGGAAGGCAGAGGGAGGAGAAGGAGGAGGAACATAGACAGAGGGGAGGAGGGCGAAAGGCAGAAGAGAAAAAGAGAAAATGACAGTGAGTGGCCAGTTAGGTGGAAGAAGTCTGCAGTCATGGAGTCCATGGGAGTCATGGAGGAAGTCCAACTCCACGAACACAAACACACACACACACAGTGTTAATCTCATCAGAGTACAGACTGCAACTAAACTCCTCACTTCATCTGATGATTATTTTCTTGATTATGTCAGAAATACAGGGAAAATACTCCTCAGCTTTGAAAGGTCAGTCGGTCGCAGTCATGACACATTTGGCCTCTGAGGCAGTCACATTAAACTGGCCTGCTAGGGGATGAAAATGAAGGCTATCTGGAGATCCAGTCAGGCCGGCACCTTTTCCACCTGCTTTCATGTCTCCTCCATAGACTAAATGAGGGAATTCTGGTTGTTTATACTCTGAGGAAAACACAAAGACATCTGGTTGTCTTTGCTACAGCAGGGCCCAGACCGGTTTCTGGAGCGTTACATGAACTGCAATCGCCAAATTCTTACGGTGTTGAATGAAGACGACCTGAATGAAATGTGTCACTAAGTCCATTCTGAATAAACACAGAAATAAACAAACAAACTAAGCACCTCGTTTGCACACTCGTTCCCAAACATTCGCTCTGTTTCAGACTTGCTCTCAGCAGAGTCCGGTCTCACTTACACACAGTCAGAGATGGGGGTTGATGGAGAGTCGGGATGGCGCGTGGTGATGACATCACAGACTGTAGGCCGACTGCCTGCCCTGTCTCGGCCTGCAAGGGATGAGCCAACAGATACAACAGACAACAACAGAGAGGTCAGATGGTGCAGTGATTCGGTGAGCCGGTCGGTGGGGGGTTAGTTTCTATTCCTGACACATCACTGACAGCCTCACAGGAGTAGGATCACATTATAACGTGACTCTCTGACATGTGGAGGAGAGTGAAAGATGAAGCGATGAGAGGCAGGAGATGAGAAATGTCACCGCTTTAGGTATCGTGCGTGTAAAAACAGCTGGTCAGCGCACACACATACATACACACACACACAGTGAATTGAGCTCCAGCTTCATCTGAACACACCAGTAAACCACAGAGTAGGATTATTCTTTGTTCATCAAATGCTGGAAAGCCACATCCCCTCCTTCACTACTACACAGGAGAGAAGACGTCTTATTTTGTGAACATGGAAAAGACATCAGCCACTGAAAGAGCAAATTAACTCAGTTTGAAATGATTCAGACACTGACTAAATAAAAAATGTGGCCTTAATATGCACTTTTAGACTGTTCACTCACATGATGTATGTATGTTAACTTTTTTTTAAACATGGTATTCATCCTCAACATAACTGGCGCAAAAGAAAACTAAAAACATCTGGAGGAAGTCCTGGTCTGATTGTGTTTGTACGGGTACTTTTTGTTTTTTACTTCTTTTAGTGACCAGACAGGACAAACCTAAAACCATCAGCAGCATTTCACATCTGAAAGGAGATTCAGACAGCTTTTCCTGGCACATCTGTGTCCTTTCTGATCTGGTCGAGGTGATCACTCATACCTGGCTGTCGAACAGCAGTGGCACCCACGAAGCTGATGAGGGTGACGTCTGAGGCGCCACCGGACTCCAGCGGGATTGGATGCACCCGGAAGTGCTCCAGCATGTCAAAGATGGACTGAAACCAAAGGTGCTGCACTCGACACTGACCATCCTCGTTCAGGGACAGACGGAGGTGCTGGAGGGAAGACAGCAAAGAACTCTGAGAAAAATACCTAATACCAGAAAAAATAATGCTGCTAGCTGCATCCCAAAAGCTGACTGTCCACTGAGAGAAACTAAACCTAATGACTGCACGCGCGCGTGCGCACACACACACACACACACACACAAACAGCTGAACCCCCCAACACACTCACCTTGGCCTTGCCCTGGAAGTTAAAGGTGAGGACATATTCTCCGCGCCGTGTCTCGCTCTGGCGAACCAGGAAGACGCCGTGGCTCGCGGGTCCTCCAGCCAACACCAGCTGAGCAGCTTTGAGACGCGACAGGGTGCCATGGAACCACTGGCACTCGCTGAGCGGGTGCTCCACTGCCTCCGCAGTCGTCGTCTCCGAGAACAGGAAGGACCCTGCGTGAGAACGCCACACATATGATACTGAAGTTCAAAAGAAGGTACGTGAAGCACTTTGAAGGAAGGAAGGAAAGGAAGGAAAGTGACATATCTTGTCATTGGAGGGAACTCACTCCAATGAAATTTGTTCTCTGCATTTAACCCACCCAAGTGACGTGCACACACACACAGCAAACCCGGGACAGTGGGCGACCGCGTGCAGCGCCCGGGGAGCAGTGGGGGTTAGGTGCCTTGCTCAAGGGTACCTCAGCCATGGACGGGGAATCGAACCAGCGATCCACCGGTTACGGGTCCGACACCATTAACCGCTGATCCACGACTGCCCCAGTCGTTGAAAGGCACAGCAGGAGCACAGTTTTGGTTTGATATTTAAATCTCAATAAATGTGGATCAGATTTACCTGTGGCATCTGGCGTCTCAGCAAAAGGTGTGCCCAGGCCAGCCCCGCCTCCTACAAGAATCCTGCTGTCCGGTTCGTCGAGAGGGGCTCGAGGTGGCAGCTCTGGTGGGAGAGGATCCATCAGAGGTGAGGAGCCTCCGATGCCTCCGTAACACACTGAGGCAAAACAAAAGGATGACAGAAAGCGTAAGCAGAAAGATGAGAGTAAAACATGATCTTGCAAACTCACTGGGCGAGCCTTGACAAATCTGCTCACGTACAGATTGTATTCTCTTAAATCTCAGTACATTTAAAAGTCTGCTGCTTGTGTAATTCAGCTCTTGGCCTGATTACTCGTGTTTTGTGACAATGAATAACAAGAAGTTCTGTTGGCTTGTCGCCCTGCAGCCCTGCCACATACCATAAAGCTCACAGAGTCACACATGTACCTTGTGAAAGACGGTCAACGATCTCAGGTGTCCCACTGATGTCCAGAGGCCCCACACACACACCTTCAGCATCTTCCTGCTCACTGTGGACAGAGAGACAGCAGCTTTATGTTGTTCCGCTCAGTTTGTCCTTCCATTAATTTAATGTCCAGGTGTCTCCACTCATTCACTACCTGAGACAGATGCCGTTCCTGATGTCACTCAGCCAGGCTCTCATCTGTACAGCGTCACGGGTCTCGATCACATATTGCGCCGAGCCTTCCAGCTGAGAGGGAATGAGAGAAACACGGTGAGCTAAGCTTCTTCTCTGCAGAATCAGGACAGTTTTCCAGAAGCCAACGTGACATCTTCACATTGCTTCTGTTGTCCAACCTCAGTCCAAAAACCAAAAATTCTTCATTTACTGTATATGATCAAACAGGAAAATATCTGTGGTCGAAACGTCATAAGTGCTTTAAAAAAAAGTTGCTGGTGTGGATTTCCCTTGAGAGACTAATCAGTGATTACCTGCAGTAGAAAGGTGTTCTCTTTGTCAGGGACCTCCAGCGCCGTCGTGCTCCTAACATCCACGATTGAGCAGCAGGGGACCGTCAGTCGGGGCTTCGACGACTGAGAGACAAACCAAGCCGAATCAATAACTGGTGTCCATCGTAATTTACTTCTTAGCTATCAATACTAAAACTGAGCTAAGTGTTATACAGACGGTTATGTGCCAGACAGCTGAGACTCCAAAAAGTCACTGCTCGCAGGCATGAAACAGCACCATACGTAACACAACTTATTGTTCTTACAATCTAATTTTTATTTTAGATTAAACAAATGAGACAAGGCTCGTTTATCAGTGAGCTTTGGACAGAGCTCACCAAGCCGTTTCCACTCTTCATGCTAAGATAAGCTAACCACCTGCTGGCTGTGGCTTCATATTTAGTGTACAGACAACAGAGTGAGATCAATGAGATCATCTGACTCTCATCAGGAATGAAATATCATTTCAAAAACACACCTGCCAGCCAGGGCTGCACTACTGATTATATTCATTATCATTTATTATTATCTGAGATTATCTGAGAATTATTTTCTCCATTATCAATATCAAACAACAGTGAAACGGACCCTTCACAAAATCCCAGAGTCAAAGACAAAGTCTTGTCTGGCATATTTAGTTTAGTATCAGTTATGTTGAAAGAAAAACATCAAATTTGTAGAGCCTCCGAGGCTGCAATCACAAAATTTCTATCAAACTTCATGTACGATTTCCAAAGTTACTATACTGAAAGCACGTTAATGTCTGACAGGAGGGAAACACTTACTTTAGGTGGAATGAAGAATTCCAAATAGTACTCTTCTCCCCGCTCACCACCTTCTCTGTCCCTCTCTCTGAGGACCAGACGACATTTATGCCAGCGTCCTCCTCTCCAGGGGACGTTCCCTCCGCTGGCCAGAGGCTGCACTGGACCTGCCTGAGCTGCGGCAGATGAAGCTGAAGCAGCGTTGTTATTGTCTGTACCATGATGCAGCAGACCAAACGAGAAACCAGAAAAGCTGTGGCTCGCACTTAACTCGTCGCTGGATGAACTGACGCTCACTCCGCCCTCCCGCACCAGCCGGCCTACCTTCCTCGGAGGGCCCATGGCAGCGGCGGCGGCGCTGCTTGGAGGCAGTGCGGAAGAGGAGTGAGAGCTGACGGCGGCTGGGGTGAGGACAGGAGGAGGGGATCGTGACAGTCTGAGTTTCTCCAGACGATGGCTCCACTTCTCCTTCTCACCACCTTCACCGTTGCTCCGCCGCCGATCGCGAGCAGCCTCCGAAAGAGACAGAGAGGTGGCGCTGCTCGAAGATGAGGGAGGCAGTGAGGAGGAAGAGGAGTGAGGAAGGGAGAGGGGCATGGACAGAGAAACAGGCATGGAGGAGGTGGGTGTGGGAGGCTGTGTACCAGAGTTCCTCTTCGAAGTTGAAACCAAGGCAGCGTCTTGCACACCCATCGTGTAGCTGTAGCTGGAGGGCAGCTGGCTCTGGGCCGAGTCACTGGAAGAGCTTCGCCAGTGAAGGATGCCCCGCACACTGCCCCGAACACTCCGACCCACACTCCGCAGGGAAAAGCGCTTCTTTAGTTTGTTTTTGGAGGAGCTGGGCGTACTGTTACCTTTGGATCCAGGAGGAGGAGTGACAGAGGAAGGCTGAATCTGAGGAGTGTGGGAGGGGTCTGCACTGTCCACCTCTGTGGATTCTCCTTCCTGCTCTTCTGGCTCAGCATCTTCCCCCACAGATGTCACCCCTAACCAGCTGTCCTCCTCTTCTTCAACTGGTGCTTCCCCATTTCCAGGGCCAATCATAGCCCCCCTCTCTTCACGTCTCCCATTGTTCCCTCCTACTGATGAGCAACATGACGATGATGAAGACGGGGGCAGGACTTGGCCCTGGGCATAAGAATCTTGAAACCTGTCCCCACTACGGTTCTCCAACACCAGCCGTGCCGGTGCAGGCTTGGACAAGCCCCGTGTTGTGTTAGTTGGGGGACATGGGAGAATAGGTCCCCCAGACGCTGACAGGGGTGAGACCGCTTCCTCTTCCAGGGAAGTAGCATCTGACTGGGGAGCCCAGCTCACCATATCGTCCCTCGCAGAAGCACAGCTTGGCGGGAGCGCCCCCTCCAGCTCGCTCTGGAAGTGACGAACAAAACGGTCGGTGAAACGCCGGCAGAAAGCGGCAGCTGAATCTGGAGAGTAGTGGGGGTTTTCCAGGAGAAAGGCCCGAAAGTGACGTGCAAAGTCACCAGCTGCGACACGGGCGTGGAGCTCACAGAATTCGGTCCAGCTCAGGCAGGGCGAGGGAGAAGGTGTGGGGGTGTCAGACAGGGAGGATGGATGAGCCTGAGGTGGAGGGCTCACCAGAGGCGGCAGGGGAGGCGGGCGGGGTGACAGGGGCAGCAAAGAGGGAGATGGAGGGGATGGAGATGGGGAGGGTGAGGGAGGTAAAGGGGAGGAGTTTGCCGCCCGTGGGCTGGGCGGGGTTAACAGAGAGCCGTTCATTCTCCTAAAAGCCCAGAGGATGACTGACTGGTGGTCTATCAAATCACTTCAAACATACAAAATAAACCTGAAGTGATTGCACAGCTGCGGCAAAGTGACTGGGGGCAAACACGGCACATTGGTCTAATAATCTACAAATGAGTGTGAACTTAAGTGTTAGCCCCAGTGCTTAGCCCCATTTAACATGAAGAGCTAAAAGGACAATGCACCAAACCCATGTGAAGATGGGGTTAAAAGAGGTCAAATATCTTCAAGGCTAAGCTTTTTGCTACATTATTTTGTGAAATTAAATACTCTCTCGTTTCAGCAAGAAAATACGGGATTCAGATAGCCAGTGAATGGATGGATGGAGGCGGTAAGATGTGTGGGATTCACAAGGTCTGCCCCTTCTTCACCGTCTGTCGTACATCCAGAGAAGTGTGGCCACATCCTGTAGAAACACAGAGGAAAAACTCAACTTCAGTTCATTAATACTGCAAAATGACCTAAAGCTTCTGTGGATATTTCACAGGTTAAAATATAAAAATCAGAGACACATGATTATGACAACCCACATGGTTGTTTATTTAATGGGTTTGGCACCCACAAATGAACAGATAAGGATGTTGATACAACAACCAGGCTGAGCTTAAGAAATTAAAAAAGCTTTTACAACAACAACAGAATGAAAGTTACGAGTTAACCCAGCCAGTAGAACTAGGAGGGAACAAACATATTGAAAAAAGACATGTTTTTAGTGTAGCCTCAAACTGCTTAACAACGCTTCCACATTCCCAAATCCCAAAGATCTGCTCCTGAAAACTTTACATTAAACAGTTAAATAAATAGAATTAAGGAGCTATGGAGGATTGAGGGAGTGGGTAAAAAAAACAAACATAAAAATAATCTTCAACACTGAAATGCTTATTATATGTTTAAGCCTTAGTGACTCTTTTCCAGTAATGTCATGTATAATAATAAGACACACACAGGGGCTGTTCTGCTGTATTATGAGTAATTTGCATGTTGATACTTTCAGACGATTTCAACTTATAATTTAACTGCCTTTTAATCCAGAACTTATTAGTGATTGTTCTTTACATTTTCTATAATATACTACTTCACTTATTTCCCCGTATATACATCATCAGTCTCCTCAGAGAAAACCTGCATGCTCACCTTTTGTATTTGGAGGATAAAACAGTCACAGCAGTTGCTTAACAGATATGACATATTTCTCGCTAAGTTTAGTCTTGTTGGTCTAACCGATGTTTTCTGGTAAATATTGTCAACCATTATATCTAACGTGATGGTCTGTAGTCATCAGATGAGGCGTGGGAGAAGGTCGCCCCCTCTGCCGTTACATGCCATACAAATAAACTAACAACTGGTCAAAATGACAGGCAGCCCGACAGTTTAAAGACTGTTAAGTGTAAAGTGAGACGAATACGGTTTCTACTCGCCTCATTCGCTAGCTTGCTAGCATGAACTAGCAAGCAATGTGTGAGTCTTGCTCATTCAGCTTTCTTTAAAGACGTGTAACGTTCGCTAGCTAACAATAGCTACCCAACGTCAGCCTGCCTGCGGACCTGCTATTAATTGGCATCTTAGTTTGACAATGTTGGTTGGATATACCTTCTTTTGCAGTCACTACTGTAACCCGTTGCTGAGATAAGAACATATTCAATCATCCAGCAGCAGCTATCACGAAAGATTCTTTGCTAGCTAAGCTAGATGTTGACCGTTAGCCAGTTAGCTAGCTATTAATAAACCAGCTAGCTGCCTATCAATACTGCTTCAGCACAGTGTACTGTGTTTCCTCTACCTGTATATCACAGTCCAGTGTTTTCATCCGTGTCTTTTGGTGAAACTGGCACACATTTCATCATTGTTTCAGTCTACATAACGGAATAATCATTATCGTAAAGGTTGTTGTTGCTAAATATGAATATTGCTATGCCTTGCCTGGACCCGTTCTTCTCGCACTGTTCCGTTTCTCGCGATAGTTGGTAGGTCGGCGTTTGATCTTGACAGCTGCCGTTAAAAAAGACCCGCTGGATGACTCGCTTTCCAAAACTCTGACGGTGACTATGGAGAGCGGACGGAAGTGAAGGAAAAGTAGACCTCGATTCGCCCCCACCCCTCCAAACTAACGAACTACCCCAGTGTCGGTCCATCACCGAGAGCCTGACACATCCTGACGCTGTCCCGCATCACTGACGGTTACTACTGACAGAGTCATCCGTCTGTCCCGTCATCTCTCTGCCTCCTGCATAATGTATGCACCCTGTGCACCCTGTGCAGACCAGTGCGGAGTGTAACCGAGTGGGTTCAAGTACTTGAATTACTCGGTTTTCTGCTAAGCTTTGGTTGTTGAGTTACAAAGTGTGACCGTTACATTCTGAGTCAGATTACTGTTTGCATCAGCAGGTGTAATCCTGGATAAAACAGTCACAGCAGTTATTTAAGCGCTGGCTTTCTGAGGGTTAGAACAGATCGATTCCTTCAACACACAAAGACAACATCTGCTTTTCAAAGCTTTAATTTAACCAGTGAAACACAACAACAACAACAACAACAACAACACATAACTGTTGTCATCTTGAGGAACCTGCAGGCCTGAGATGATTACTGCTTATAATTTGAGTTAATCAGCTGAACCAATCGAAAGAGTCGACGTTGTGTTCAGATTCCACTTTGAAAATATGTTGATTTTTACATTTACATTTCTGTGATCACATTGGCGTGATTTTATTTAGCTGAGACGTGTCACAGAAATATTAATTAATGACTTACTGAACAATAAAAACTGCCATTAATACATTTCATTACTAGTTAATTTAATAATCGTAAATAAACAGACCAAATTAAAGTTATTTATTATTTAATGGGAAATATAAAGAAAATCATTAACTAATTAGCCACAAATGAGTGAATAGTTAAAATTAAAAAACACAACGTAAATCAGTCAAAGACGACTGAAATCCCACCCTGCCGCTCCACCTGATCAAACTCGCTCGGGATCGATCACCCTGATCAGAACCAGCCGCTCTCTTCTCGTCAGCCATGAGTCAGTCTTTCTCGGACTGTCGCCTCCCTTCAGACCCTCTGAGTTTTGCCTTCAATGAGGACAAGCGTCCGTCCTTTGTTTTGGTCTGTGGTGAACCGAACCTCTGCAGCGTCAGTCACCTGTCCGCTCCTCTTTCTTTGAAGCCACTTCCGGTCTTCCCGCAGCCGTCACAACCGGCTTTAAAACGTCGTGCGGTGATGTGGCGGAGAGCTCCTCGGCAGATCAGCGTGAACCAGTAGAGCTGGAGGGGCCAGAGCAGGGCGGCCCCCAGGTTACACTGCCACGGGGCCACCAGGGGCACCGCGTGCACCGGGATCGACGCGTACCTGAAACACAACGTGCTGCCGTCAGAGACATTCGTACGGACTTCTGATTAACGCCTCCCTCATATTAGTCACCGACTCCTTTAAATTAGAAACCACCTGCTCATGTTTAATCAAACTTAATTAATTACATCAAAGTGAAGCCACAGTCAGTCCCGCACTTTGGCTCAGACTGAACTACAGGATGGATTGTGATCAAATCTGGTTCTAATAACTTCTGCGATTCAACATCTGGCTCTGAAGTGCAGAAAAGGGAATAACTTAAGCAGCTGAGCGCATGCGTCACGTTACTTTGGGTGGAGTTACCTGCTGTAGGCGTAGTACAGGTAGGGGAAGAGTAAGACCCGACAGCCGAAGAAGGTGAGCAGCATCAGGCCTCCGTTGACTTTGTGCAGCAGAGTGTGCTGCTTCTGGTACTGACCACATGAAAACACACAGTGAGACGGAGCCAAAAGTACGGAGGCTGGGAAGGGACAGCAGCTTTATTTCATCCTGTTTTTCTCCTGATCACCACTTGATTTTCTTTTTTTTATCTCAGGAAAAGAAAACCTCCCCTATGGCGCCCACTGAAAAGGTCCCCTGCAGAGCTGGTGTTTGGTTTGTCCATTCTGGGCTCCTGTAGAAACATGGTGGACTCTGCCAGGGGACCTGCTCCCACTGTGGGTATTAAAGGCTCCTTCTAATGTAATAACAACACAGTGATTCTTAATGAAAACACATGAAAAAAAACTCCTACACACTGGATGTTTAATCTGTTGCCCCAGTGCATGCTGGGAGGATTACCAACACCCCTCATTAGTTAATCCACATTTGGGGGAGGGCTGGATTACCTGAATCAGGACTTTCCCCAGACAGACGAACGGCGTGCTGAGCTCAGCCAGAAACAAAACGCCTTGGAAGAAATCTCCTTTACCCTGTCTCCACAGCTGACACACACACACACACACACACACACACACAGGTGAATATGTTTTACTGCACTCCATCAGTCTGCCAGTGTGTGTGTGTGTGTGTGTGTGTGCTGATGTGACAGTCTGAAGTGTTCCTTTACGTGTGGAGGAAATTCTCCTTCTTCTTCACATAAATCAGCTCTGTAATCTCTTGTTGCTGAAACTTTAAGTGTTGCCATAGTTACCAGAGAGGCGGGGAAGCAGAAGGCGACGACGAAAACGTGATGCAGCACCATGAGCGACTCTCTGCGCAGGTAACCCACCACGGCGGCTCCCGTCGAGCTGACCCCGCCCTCCTCCTCCTCCTCGTGACCTTTGACCTGCAGCCTGTGCCGGTAACACAGGAACATGGCGTAGATGTCGTAGGCAAAGTAAGGCGTGGCAAACAGGATGTAGGCGTCTGTCAGCCAATGTCTGAGGAGGAGACAGGAAGTGGAGTGAGTCAGAGTGATGGTCGGAAACAGACAGACAGAAGAGAGACGACATGAAGTGTTCAGATCCTACAGAACTACAGTGAAAGTACTAATACCACAGTGTATAAAGTGTGTATCAGGAAAATGTACTGAGAGCCACAAGTAGAAAGAAAAGCTGAAAACGAAAGTGAAGCCTTCGGTTTGTCTCTTGCTGCGGCGTCAGTCAGCAGGACTGACAGCAGCTGTGATTTGATAAACAAATGCAGCTCGGACAAACTCGGCCTCCACTTTGACTGGGAAATGAAGGAGGCGACAGAGGACGCCTGGGATTTACTGAAGCAAGCCGCCCTCCTCCTCTTCATCGCTCCTTTTCCCATCATCCTCAGCGTGGAGGATTAGAGATCTGTGGGCTCGTCTTAGAGACTGAAATAGCTTCACTGCTGCAGTCGCTCGGCTCGGCTCAGGGGACAAATCAGGCTCAGATTGTTAATTAGATTACACACTCTGCTTCATACACACATTCACGAGCAGCCTCGGTGTCTTCGTCTATGGGATGAAGACTTCTCTGAATTTTGGTCACTGCAACTCTGAGCCCATTTATCACAAAAAGAAAAGGTTTAAAAGAGGTCCCAAAGCCTTCAGTGAGCAGCTCCGTGAGGCCGACGATCGGCTGGCCGAGCTGATGATGGCGCTACGTGAAACGTCGGGGTCAAAGGGATTTATCCTCTGGAGACCATGAAGAGACATTTCAGTCTGGAGCCAAGTGGTGGACTGACTGACTGACTGACTGACTGACTCAGGTGCTGCAGCTGCGACAGTTAATTTGTCTAACACCAATAAACTGTTGGTGTTAGACAGCTCCTGAACTCACAGCCTGTCTGTGGTTAGCAGCTCACGTGCAGACCCAAACCCACAATGTGGCCGTCTGCGAGTGCTTCATTTTAAGGGGCCCTCACCTGTCCTCCATGATGTCCCTGCAGGAAGAGGCGATGATGCATCCGGCTGATGAGGCCATGATGGCTTGGATGGACGACACCAGACTGAGAGGACAGGAGAAGATCTGAACAGTAAAGTGTGTCCGCATTCAGCCGTGACAAAGCAGACAGTCAGCAAAAGCACGAAACTTCACCGCCTTCCCGCCTCAGCTGCAGAGCTCAGCACGCTGCAGCTGAGGCGGGAAGGCTGAAGCCGGATGTTCGTCTGTGCTGCTGGAAAAACGAGCTACAGTGTTGGAACTGTTGTGTTCTGTGAGACGTGAAGCTCTTCTCTATTTGATTGTGTTTTCTTAAGATGCACTGATGTGGGCTCTCAGGGCCACCGTAGACCCACAGCATCACAGCAACAGCAGCTGCAGGAAACGCTAAGTAAGAAATAAACAACGTTTGTGCCTCACACTCTCAAGTAACCATTTTAACTTGAAAGGTTTCAGGTTTGTTCAAGAACAATACTGTGCAGGCTCACAGTCCACATGGGGACAGAAAAGAAGCCCTCACACTGTAGTTAGGACATGAAGGCTCAGGGTCAGCCTGTCTGTGTGTGTGTGTGTGTGTGTGTGTGTTCTTACCGTGTAGACACAACAGCAGCGTCCCCTTCGCTCCATCTCATCAGGTGTTTCAGAGTCTCTTTGGACAGCACGAAGAGCCCAGGGAAGAAGACGGAGCCGGCAGCCATCAGGGCCAACATGGCTCCTGGTTTCTCCTGTGTGTGTGTGTGTGTCTGCTCTCTCTCTCTCTCTCACACACACACACACACACACACACACTCTGTCTGGATGTGCCGAGGGTTTCCAGGAGCTCAGAGAGGAGGATCAGGAGGGAGGAGCCTCCTGCTGCCACCTGTCAGGAAAATGGACTTGAAGCATTCAAAGTACTGCAGTAAAACGTCCCGTGTGACTGTGATTCTTTCTGATCTCGTTGGATTAAAGCAGTGAGGTACGTGTACATTCCTGTAAACGCAGGAAATGAAGTTTCACAAGATGCCTCGACATGTTCAGCAATAATCTGTCGCACGGCGTGAGACTGAGATGTAAATGTGCAGATTTGTATCTCTAGAAAGAAGAGGAGGACGAGCAGCTCAAAGTGATTTCTGATCCGCAACACAAACCTTCTTCACGTGTTTTCAACCACATGCAAACTCTCACAGACTCACCTGAGAACATTCAGGTACAGACGGAGAAGTGACTTTTGAACACAGCAGAGGACTGTTATCCAGTGTCCGTTTATTTATCCATCATTCACTACTTTAAATCTAAACATTTTTTAAGAAATTCAAGTATTTGTTGGGAACACAAGTCAAAAAACAAACAAAAATCTTTTTGCTAAAACGAAGACAAAACATCAGTTTCATATTTAGAATAAAAACACCAAGTTTCTTTTCATAGAAGGAAAACAAGTCTAATCTCTACAGGTGACCAGTCGGCTGCAGATCCACTTCGACGGCGGCTCAAACGGAGCCTCTAAACGCACCCGTCAGCTGATCTGTGAACAGCGAGCAGGGAGGGAAAAGACCAAACACGGGTCATCTATTAAAAACTGCTCCTCACCTGGAAGGATGTTCTACCAACACAACACCAGGAAAGAAAAAGAAAGAAAAAGGCCCAAACGTTTTGATTCACCGTTCCCTGAATGGTACATCTGAGCCTCAGATCAACACTCGTTCCCTCAAATGATTCAGCAGTTCGAGGAGACGAGGACGTAACCTCAGGACACAAATTATACCAACAAGTCCACACCAATAAGTTTATTTCAGGTAGCAACATTTCAGTCGGGGGAACAAAATAAAATGTTGCACCTTTAAAACTTAATGTAAATAAACATATTAGTGTGACAAGGGCTTTTTTTTTTTTTTTTTTAAGGGAACAATCAATACGTTTTCTTGGCATCTGTAAAAGTCTAATTAGATCACAACAAACAAACAAAAACGCCTAATAAAATCACTTCCTAAGATGAATTAAATTAAAAAAATTACCACATAATGTACGTTTTCGTCATCGTCGACAAACTCAACCATTGCACAGCATTCAAACCCAAACGCTCTCCATGGGATAATAAATATACACATGCAGATATACAAGTCAGGTAATTGATGAACTGCTTTCAGACACTCGCTGCGTTCCTGGAGATGACGAGCCGAGCATTCAGGGGCTCAAAAAAAATAAAAATAAAAAAAATCAGGAAACTGAGGGACCGGGGGCCCCGGCGGCTCGGGGGCCACGGCGACTCAGGGGGCCCCAGTCGCTCAGGGGCCCCGCCTGCTGGAGGTTCGTGACATGTACAAGAGAGGGAAAAAAAATCTTTCAAACCATCGGGGAGGCGAGGAGCCACAGGAGCCACAGGAGCTTAAGGTTCCTTCGGTGTGTTCTCGTGAGGTTTACAGAGAACAAAGCAGAACCTGTCGCTTCAACGCGAGACGAGACAAACTGTGGTGATGCGTGATGTTGAGGAGGCCGGTCGTCACTGTTGGCACGAGTTGACCCTCGTCGTTTAAGTTCCTGAGATCCTTAAAAGAGGTTCCTGGAAGAGTCCCTGCAGTCGGGATCACACTGATGGCTTCACATGCTTCACTGCTTCACCCTCGACTCCATGAACAGACTGGAAACTTCCTGCAGAAACGATCTTACTTTATCAGACAAACGGCATTTTAAAAAGTCAGAGCAGCTTTGAACGCACCGTAGTGGACATCGTTTCCATCAGTTTGATTAACAGATTTGTGGTTGAACAAAGTTAAATCAGAAACTACTCTGATTAAGGGCCAAGTCGAAATATTTACTGGTTCCAGTTTCTCCAATCTGAATGTTGTCCTGCAGTGAGTTTTGCGTCTTTTTCACGGGTGTCAAGCCAAACAGGAAAATCAAACTGCCAGGATGATTTGTTGGAAATTTGAGCATGCAAACACCACCAGTACGCTTGCTTTCCCTGCAACACAGAACTCACAGCGCCACCTGTGGTCTGGCTTTAAAACACAAATCCCCAGTTTGTCGTCCCGGAGCAGAAATCTCTTCCTTCACGCCAGGAGAGAGTCGAGCTCTTCTACCAACGTCTCACAGCACGCGATCTGTCATTCACTGCTATTCGACCAAACCAGGATCAATACTGGAGCATCCTCAAGTGGATCTGAACAATTCATAGTCTAATGCAACGGGACACCTGAGCCTTAAACTGAAAACAACAAACTGAAGGAAACAAAAACAGCAGCATTTCACCGACAACATCCTTCTCCCAGAAGCTCACGCCGACTCCGAGCGGCGGGCGAGAGGCGACGAGCGAGCATGAGGTAAAACCAGTCCGGAGGAATGACGTTAAAGTTGTGACAGGAGGGTTTCAGTTCACAGATATGCACAGATCAGTTCCTTTGTTTTGTCTTTCCAGGGTTTGAGGTAACTAAGACCACCACAGGCCTGCAGAGGAGTCAAACTAAAACACACGCATCAACAAACACTCAATAAATTAAGAAATGAAAACAGAAACATCAGCTCCGTCGTCGCTTCCTCTTTCTTTCCGCTGGTGGGACAAAAAGTCGAGGCCAAGAGGGCCAGCAGGAAAAGAAAAACGTCCACGTGGTGCGAGGATAAAACATGTCGGGATGAGAAGAAGAACAAAAACTGGAAGTTTTGGCATCTTTGCATCCAACTCAAAAACATTTAAAGTTTGCCGTCTGATTTTTCTAAATAAAATCACAGTCTGTCGACACTAAAAACAAACGTGTGGGGAATGAATTCCTGTCCCGTTGAGTGCGAGGTACAACACTGATCCAGGACCAGCCGTGACGGAAAACAAAGCTGAGTGCGTGTGGAGAAACACCAACTAACACCTGCTACATCTGTTTAATTGCATTATTCTCGTCGACGCGCCGAGACGCCGAGCGAAGGGGAAACACAGTGAGCGATGTGTTCAAATGCAGTCCAAAAAAAGAAAAAGTCGGAGGTGTTTGGCGGTAAATGCTGTCAT
This sequence comes from Scatophagus argus, assembly GCF_020382885.2. NCBI lineage: Eukaryota > Metazoa > Chordata > Actinopteri > Scatophagidae > Scatophagus > Scatophagus argus. The sequence goes on from NC_058508.1 coordinate 21,853,016, forward strand.
GTTGTTTGGCGGGTTATTACATCATGTTTGAGAGCTCGTGACACTGATCCGGTACATCGTCAAACAGCCAAAAGCCAGAGAGTCCGCCTGGCAGGCGAGCACGCTCAGTGTGTTTAGCGCTTGTTTAAATTAAACCATATTGCACAGGGCTGGAATGACTTCAAAAATCAACAATTCTACCAAACAATTAAAACCATTTTTTCATGTCTCTACTAACATAGATGGAAAACCCAATCTAGTACCGAGTTCAGTTATTTTCCTCAAGCAGCATTTCGTTTTGTTTGTTTTTTCTTGAAATTCAGCACCGAAAACGCCTCGAGCGTCAGCCGTTTGGGTCGTCTGAAAAGTGAAGCAGTGGTTTTCATATTCTGGAGCCTTTGCAGATTTGTAGGGGAGGATTTTCAGGAGGACGTCTTCCTCTCTCGTGGTCGTTTTTCCCTCCACGTGCTCCAGGTGAACAGAAAAAGAAAAAAAGACCCAAACTGTTGGGTATTTTCGGATGCCACGGCCGATGATGTCCTCTCTCAGACTGCCGTCGCTCCTCGGCGGGGAGAGGAGGACCATTCATCTCTCCTCCTTCCTGGACACCTTGGACGAGTGCCACGCTGTGGACCTGACAACACAAACGCCACGTGTCACCACGTTACAAAGTGATTTTGGTTTTCATCGTTCAAACAAAAATTTTCAGCTTAAAAATGGTTGGATTTCACTGTATACTCCATATATTCCATACTCTGTAACTGATGCAGTTCTTGTAGGACAAAGTAGTGCATTGATCTGTTAGCACAAACGGAAGCATCGAGCTCCAGTTTGAACGCTTCCCTAAAAGCTCACACTCTTCCTCTCCCTCACCTGATGAAGGTCTTGAAGGCGGCACTCTGAGGGTTGATGCACAGCGGCACTCGTTTTCCCTGCTGGTGCTCCGTGATGAAGCGATGGATTAACTCTGACGATGGGACAGAGGAGCACACGGGTGACACACACAGTCAAGCACCAGCTACACTGGGACAGTCTGAACAGGAAGTGAGCCGTCCTACCTTTTCCCTGCCACACTGACAGCAAACTGTTCTCGTAGCTGTGGCTGAACGGCCGCTCGGCCGCCGGCTCAAAGTCCCGGGTGTAAACTCGGCCGCTGGGCACAGAGTAGCAGCACTGACACATGCAGGTGTGGTAGCGCAGACGCCCTTCGTCCAGGTAAGGGTGAGACAGGGCGTCGCTGCCGGAAATCCGCTTAGCCTGGAGACAAAGACAAGCGGCTGACACGTGGACTGAGGCAGAAACTTGTCAAACTGTGATTTTAGTTGCTCTTCCACGACACAAACATGAAACACAAGACGTCAGTGCTGAACTCACCGGATCAAAGACCAGCATCCGGCAGAGCAGGTGCACGGCCTCGTGCGTCGCCCCGTCGGACAGCATGTAGAGCACCGACAGCGACGGCTGCAAAGCAAACGTTCATTTCATCCGTTTTATTTAGGCCCAGCTTTACACAACAAGAAATTATACTGCTCACTGTCACTTAACCTCGTGTTTTTGAATGTTCTTGCTGCTCTATTTTATGTTATTTTACTTTTCTTTTTTTGTTTCTGGATTATCAACAAATCACAAAATAAATCTTGGAAATCAAGAGAATCATCACCAGCACTTTACTTTATATTTACTTTGCTTTTTATCTGCATTTGCTTGAGGTGTAAACAGTGAAATAGATATAACAAATGGTGATAAATAAAAAAGCTGCAGATGTGGAGTCGTGCAGCTGGTGGTTTGCTGCCCCCTGGTGGCCAACAAACAGAAAGACAGTTTTAACAGTTTGTCAAAAAATAGAGAATATACCATCATCACTGCAGCTGATTAAATGTTAAAACTCTAACGGCTGTTGTTGTCTGGTCAAAGTACTGCAAACTGGAGCCTGTACTCAGCCAAAGATCATTTGTACAGGAAAAGAGGCGTCACTCTGTTACACAACTGAACGACAGCAAATCAAGTGCATTTTAGCCAAGTCTTTTCACGAGAACTGATTAATCTGTGTTTGTATCTGGAGCAAGAAGTTTGTGAAAAATAAAGCGTAAAATTCAAGAGGCTTCAGCAGCGTGTATGCAACTAATCATTTCTTTTCCTCAGCAGCTCAGCATTAAAATAACTGACAGCCAAAATAGAATTTGACAGTAATTTAGTTTTGAAGAAATGCTTCTGAACTCCTGAACACGAAGCAACGCTGTGTTTTTGCAGCGTGTGTCCTGAGGACTCGGCCGTGTTGGTGGTGGAGTTCAGTCACGTACCGGTTTGTGCGGCCCCCTCAGGATGTGGGCTCGGGCTCCTTCACAGGCCGACGCCAGGGCCGACAGAGGAGGCGTTCCCAGCAGGTCTGTGATCAGATCCAGCTGGAGGACACAAAATGAGCCCGCAGATTGTTTACTGAAGTAAGAGTAGGAATACCACAGAGCAGAAATACTCTTACGAGTAAAAGTCCTGCATCAAATCACTGGATTATGATTACTGGTGCATTAATTTTTCATAACTTTAATGTGATACATCATCATGATGTCATCTTCACACACAGCTGGACAGTTAATTATTTAATGTAATGTGTTGAGGCGTAGTAGAAACACAACAATTAAACCAAAAATAAAAGATGAATCAATGAAACTAAATATCATGTGACAGCAGAGCAGCGTTTGGTTGGTTAACTTAAACTTAAACAAAAGTCCTGCTGGTGATGATCAAATCAGCCTGGTGCCTGAACGCTCTCATTCCCTCTGCTGAGGTCCTGATTAACGGGTGGGCGGAGTTACTGTCAGGTGAAGCGTCACATGCGCTCACCTGCTGAATGGGGCTCTGAGCCTGGAAGAGGATGCGTCGTCCCAGCAGCTCTGCGAAGATGCAGCCCACTGACCAGACGTCGATGGCCGAGCCGTAGTGTCGGCAGCCCATCAGCACCTCTGGCGCTCTGTAGTACTGCGTCACCACCTCCTGGGTCATGTGGCGTGACGGGTCGGGCTCCTCCACGCGCGCCAAACCGAAATCACAAATCTAAGCAGAGACAAAGCACACAATCATGACAAGACCGCATGTCAGACAACTGCTCTTTTTGTTTTCTTTCCTACTTCGTCCAGTTTGGGTCTAAGATGCTGGTGCGCCATCTAGTGGCAGAAAAATTTGTATATTTCACCTTTCTAACGTGACATGGAAGCAGATAATTGAAAACTGATCAGAAAGTTTGTGAACAAAGACATTTTTGGTGTGTGAACGTGTCGGAACCATTAAACGATACCTCCTCCGCCATCAGCACACTGTTTTCTCAGCTCCAGCGACTCACACGGCTGGTTGGGAATCACGTGAACGAGTCTCTCTCTTTCATTTTCCAAGGGTTTTCAGAAAGAAAACAAACAAATTCAAGGTTTACCTTCAGCAGGCAGTTGCTGTTGACCAGCAGGTTTCCAGGTTTGATGTCCCTGTGCAGGATCCCAGCAGAGTGCAGGTACTTCAAACCTGAGAGAGAAAACAACACATTTAATGTTTCTCGTGTTGCAGCTGCACTGTGATTGCCTGGTGGTCCCTAAAATGTTTTATCTAAACCACATACAGCTCAGCCTCTCCCTCATACCTGCCACACTAACCAGCATGATCAGCTGACAAATGAAGCTCAGTTTGAGTTTCTGGAGAATGAAAGGAAGTTGTCAAATGAAACTAACAGAACAGAATCAAGAGTCCACTGAAAGACATTCTGCCGTCTGTTGTGTTGTGGTAAATCCCAGTGCCCGTTTCTATGTTCTGGAGCTGTGCTGGAAAATTAATGATTGTCAAAAAACTGAAGTGTGGGGAAGAAACATCAAAACGTAAGAAAACAAATTTGACTGACTGGATGGGACACTAAATACTAAACGCAAGCAGGTCTTGAACAGTGTTGTAGGCCTGATCTGAGACCCCTTCTGCTGGACTGAGCTGCTCACCTCGGAGGATCTGATAGAGGAAGACCTTGATGTGGTCGGTGGTGAGAGGCTGCGGAGACACGATCACTTTGTGGAGGTCGCTCTGCATCAGTTCTGTTATCACGTAGCTGCGGGGCGGTTGGCTGTCAAGGAAAAACAAAGCTCACGCACGGACTGACCTCCGCCCACGCCGGCACGCCGCTCAACTGAGCCCAGGCGCAATAAAACATTATATTCACCAGACCTGACCAGCCTCACATCTGTAGCAATGAGTTGGATTAAGACCCGAGACGAGCAGCTAAATTAAGTGAATAAAAACGAGGGCATAATGAAGACAATTAAAAGAAGAGAAACTGGGACAGAAGGTGTGACTCACACTGAATACCGTCCACATGGTGATAATACTGAACAGATGAAGGCTGTAGAGCGAAGTCGATTCCGACTTCTGAGCAGCTGTTTTCTCACATATAAACAAAGGATACATTTCCTCAAAACAGTCGATCTGTGGAGGCTGCAAAATGTCCAAAGCTGACAAAACCTGCATGGACAGAAACAGGAAAAGCAGTTCAGCCTCTGGTGCGCCTGACAGCCCAGACACACACCACATGTCCCCTCCGTCCGGTCGTTACATTGTCATGTTTGAAGAAGCACAGCATCCTCAGCTCTCTGAAGACCCTCTTACAGGAGACCAGGTTCTGGAAGACATTAGGCATCTTCTTCAAAGCCACCTTACGGCCGTCGCGTGGATCAGTAACTGACCTGTCGGAAACAGACAATCACAAGAAGCTCAGACATTCGTCTTTCCCTGCGAGACCTCAGGTGTTTCTGTGACACAGTTTGTGAGACCATAAACAATGAAAATGTGCCAAAAGTTCCTTTGCCCTCAAATGTAACTGCAGTAAACACTAAATGGTCAACCTAATTTAAGATTTTAGGTGTTCTCCAATGCACATATTTGCTTTTTGCTTAGTCTTTGCTCTTCAAAGACAAATAACTAGGTCCAGTTGCGTTCGATTGAATTTCCTTGAGATAACCATGACCTGGATGAATGAGAATATTCACAGGCTTTTTGCTTCGTCTTATGTGACAGAAAACTGAATGTATTTGGACTTTGGACTGCAAAATAGCATTTAACGTAACTTTGTACGACATTGCCTTGGGCTCTGGAAACTTGTGAGAAACATTTTAAATCCTTTCTAACTAATTTCTGCATAATCAAGACATTAAGTCGATTAACAGATTAGTCAGATTAGCAATTTAGTCAGTAATGAAAATCAAATTAAGCTCACAATTTTGTCTGCTTCTGCATGGTAACCCCTACTTACTAAATAAATACTACAAACGCAAAACACTGAGATGGATGCGTGTTTACCAGACAACTCCAAATGCGCCATAACCAATGGGGCGGTCCGGCTCCATCTCTGCCGGACTGGGCACCTCGCTGGCCGGGTTGCTGTATGGCTGAGGCACCGCTGCTCCGCCGCCGGTGCTTCCTCCGAGCGCAGTGGGGTGACGAGGGGTTCCTGCCGGGGCAGTGGGTCCGGTCAGGCACGGTGTGGCGCTGAGGCCCGTGGAGGGGGCTCCGCAGGAGGAGTTGACACAGAAATACTTGTGGCCCAGCTCCGAGCCCGGAAACAAGTCTCCACAGACGGTCTGCCGGCCTGCGCCGTGAAATGCCATCCTCCACTCGCCAAAGCCCGAAACAGTGCACCGAGTCTACACCAAGCTGTCCGGCTAGGCGAGGAGGAAACACAGCTCCTCACTCACCATGATCCATTAGATTACTGTGTGCGCACACAGGGAAGACTGAGCATCATATGCAACACCGAGGATGTAAACAAGCCAACTAGATGGCACGATGAAGAAAGGCAAAGCTATCGTTAACACCGCAGCCAGACCGATGCTAATTCAGTTAGCTGTGATGTACACACACACACACACACTGGATGTCTGATGCTCGTCGAAACGAGGCTAAAGTCATTAAAAAGCGGTACCTGACGTGGCGCAACAGCTAGAGAACAAATAGCAAATTCACACAGTGAAATCAACGAGCCGCGTGACCTTTGTTTGTAGCAGACTGCACTTACCTGGTTAGTGAAGCTGCTCGCTTAACTTAACGTTGGCTAACAATATCCAGCTAGCTAACGATGATGACGGACGACTTCAAAAGAAGACACAAATTCAATGTCCGACCCGATGCTAACCTCAGGCACATGAACTGCGGGATAATTATAATATAAACACGTGCATTAGCGTTATTGCACCATCCACTTAAAATAACTTATAAAAAATCCTCAGCGGACGGACAACCGGCTAGCTGTCCTGCTAACCAGCTGTTCCAGCTAATAGGTTAACCCCATCATGTCTGTGACCCACATAACTATCATTGGTCGCATACAATTACCTAATCGGAAAAAAACTTCCCTTGGTAACTGAACAAACGTAAAAACCAAGCTCGGTCAAATTCAGGATGTGATGGCACGAAAACAAATTTCAAAAAGGCGAGAAGTCGGAGGTGGATGCTCGTCGGCGGAGCTCCTGCTCCGGCTCCCAGAGCTAGCCGGATTATTAGCTAGCTCTGTGATGTAGCCGACCAGCTAGCCGCAGCTAGCTTTGGACTGCTCGCTAGCTGGTCATCGCGTCGTAATCTCCACTGAACAAGCGTCCCATAAAGGTAGTTTCTTGTGTTCTCTGGATGAATGTGTCTCATCCAGCAGGCCCTGTGCTGTTTTAAACCAGCGGTATTTCAGGTCGCGTTTAAAGCGACATCAGCCGCTAGCTCGCTAGCTTGTCAAGGAGGAGGAGCTGGTAAAGCCGGGTGGGGGAGGGTTGATGCTTTTCATCCTGCTGTAAACAATGCTAACATTAACTTAGCTTTGGTGCTTCAGAGAAAATTTGAATTAAATGCACCATCACCCAGACACTCGCGAAGATCATTTGAAGCTGAATCCACATGTTCTGCATTTTACTGCATTTTAATACAGTAGTAACGAGGCGCTATGCACTATGCATCAAGTACAATCAATTTGCACAGCCACAGAAATGTGTCACCAAGGTAGCTACAAATTACATGGCAATTTACCGTTTTCAAGAATTACAAATCAGCATCCAGCGAAAGAGCAAAGATCATTATGAAGCAGAGAAGTTATACACATTCAATGTTCATGGAGGATATACACAAACAACTATTAGTTTGCCTTTATCAGTTTTATAAAAGCGTATATACACGATGGCCCGTCTGACACACGTATTCCCACGTCCTGTTGGGTTTCCCTGCCCTGAAGAGTCTGACAAAGGCAAACTGGAGACTGTTTTGTAATAAAGTAGGGGAGAAACTGAGATCAGTGAGTCATTTTATGGTATGTCAGGGTACTTGAGGTCTTCAGGTCAGTTTCCTCATTATAAACAAACATCAATGTTGTGGAATATAAATGATCTAAAAACAACGTCAGCTTTACAAAATCAAGACAGGCTGTGCAAGTCAGGTGAAAATTAAAACAATGACATGATGGCAAATACAAACAGTTAATTGCTAAGCCATATGAAGAAAAATACACAATAATTTTCCTTGTTGTGAATGAGCAGAGGTTTCCTTATTGTCCACAGTCTCTTCCCTGGCTTTGACTCGTCTGACCTGCAGAGACATCGTACAGTGTGTCTCTCAGTGTTCGTGGCAGGTGAGCTGTTCAACACTGCTGATGTGGAAACAAAGGTGTCCTCGTGAAACCAGGAGCAATGCTGACGAGCAGAGACGACCTCCATGGCAGCTGTGTCTTCTTGTGGCAGTCTGTTAAGAAAAAAATCTGGAAAAGAGGAATAAAAGCAGGTGATGTAAACGTCGTACGAAAACATCACGTTGGAACACTTAAATTGGGTTTCAGCTGTTGGATTCAACGACAAACATCCAAGTGAACCCATCAGAACCACAGATATGGACTGTTGTTCCACACAGTCACACAAACCCGGTGCCTAGATTACCCACAATGCAATGTGACCAGTTTGGTCAGAGACTGGGCTGCGTTATGCTAACTGTGGCGAACGCAGCTACAGACGTCTGGACGGCTCAGTCCGCAGCGACAGATTTGTTCCACTTGTCAAACTCAAGCACAAGCGTCACATTTGCCCCCCAACACCTGGAGACACACACTGAGCTCAGCTTCAGGAGCACCAAAAACACATGAAGAAGAACATGTCCATACACACCTGGATTGGATGCCATCATTCCAGTCCTCCTCCGTGACTCCTCGTTTGCCTTTGACTCCATTTCACCAATTCCCCCCGTCTCCACCCCCAGTCCCACCCATCCCACCCAAACCTCCCCGCCCTCGCCCCTCCAGCGTGCTAGCTGTGGGGCTGAGGGGCAATACTGGAGCAGTCAGTTACCAGCAGTCCCACTGTGCTAGCACTGGACACGGTGACAGCCACGCTGGTGGTGCCCACGGGGCCCGCACTCGTCGGGTCGGGGGTGGGGTCGCTCTGGTTGGCGTGGGTGCCCATGTGACCCTGGAGCTGCGTGGCCGTTTTGCACTGCACCCCGCACAGCTGGCAGAGCAGCACCCCGCCGGCACCCGTCCCGCCGAAGGCCCCCCGCGCCCCGCCGCTCTCCTTCCACTCCTGGCCGTGGTGCTTCTGAGCGTGGACACGCAGGTAGGTGAGGGTGGTGAAGCCTGGAAGCAGAGACAAACACTTCCTGAATGTCTCTGCTTCTGGCACAGTAATTCAGCCAAGTTTTGCTTAGTTTATTACAGATATATTGTGGTGTTCAATACAGTATTATTATCCTGCAATAGCAAAACGTCGGGTTGGCCTCAGCAGTGACTGCACTTCAGTAATCAGTAAAATAAGGCTTATATCTGACACAGCGGGAACACTGAGATTCAGTCAGAAGCTACAGAAGTCCTGAGAGCTGAACGCAGTGGAGCTTCCTCTCACACACACAAGCTGAGCCTTTTGTTCAGAAAAGGTTTGGTTGCACCGGAACCAGGTGCTGCCGCTGCGACTCACTGCGGTTGCACAGGTGACAGGCGTGGTGCTGCGACTGGTTGTGGACCCTCATGTGGTCGGTGATGTAGGCGGCCGACAGCAGCTTCCCACAGATGTGACACGGCACCTTCTCCTCGTGTCGGATCAGGTGGGCGCGGAGACGATCCCGCGTGGCAAACGCTGACGTGCACGTCTGCGGAACACAAGACCACACGCGTGGATACATGTGGTAAATACAACAGCAATAAAGTCACACAGAAAGGCAAGAATGAAGTCACAACACGTCAGAAGCAACATTCAACCACGTGAATCAAACCTTAATTTCTTAATCAGGCTCAGATCAGGCTGCTGTTTTAGTACGTGGTGTCACATTACTGCTGACATTCAGTATCTCACGATGAGTATTAATACTCAGTAGTCACGGGTACTGAGAGCATTTGCACTGCTTGCTTTGTAATACAGAGTGGGACTGTAACGTTTAACATTCATAACATTAATCTCAGAGAACATCCAAGTTTTTATCTCATAAATTTAGGGTTTTTTCTCTGTGTCCCCTTCCACACATAAAACAAAATATCAAATAGCAGGAAAAAACGGTGCAAACGTGTTGAAGTGCAGAGAACGGACGAAGACGTTACCGTGCACTTGAAGGGTCTCTCTGTGGAGTGAACCTGTCGAACGTGGCTGTTCAGGTGGTCCGGTCTGGAGAAACAAATAAACACCAAAAACAAAACGAGTGATCACAAAGTACTAAACGTCTCACGTACCGTTAAACGTCAGGATCAGAAAAGGTGAAAGAAAAGTAAAATGTCATGTTTCATCAGTTAATCTTTTAAGTTTTGAACAGGCAGCTTTAAAGAATGGACGTTTGTACCGAGAGAAGGCCTTGGCGCAGTGAGGACAGATGTAAGGCTTCTCCACGCCGCCTTGGTGCGAGCGCACATGATAGCTCATCCTGTCTTTCCTCTTGAAGCGCTGCTGGCAGATGGGGCAGGAGTACGGCTTCTCGTCCGAGTGGGACAGACGGTGACGGTTGAGGTGGTAGACGTCTCTGAAGGCCTTCCCGCAGGCCTCGCAGGCGTGGTTCTTCCTCACCTGGTTGGTGCTGGGGTTGGGGTTGGGATTTGGATTCTGTGGAGCAGCAGTGACGTTAAGGAGCCTGGTCTTACCGGTTTGACAACATTTCAGACACTGTCTGAACTTACACACGTTGAAATATAAATGCTGCTGATCAGATTTTAAATGTAAAATGGACATTGAAGCATTTACAGTCGGTTTGAACCTTCACTTGCTGCATTTTGTCCCCATCAGCCTACAGCTGAATAAATGAAGGAGTCCAGCTGTTTATCATCCAGGCAGTAAATGATGAATGAGTGGACGGCACTGATTGAACTGTAACAGTGGTAACTTATTGGCTGCTTTTTTCACTCCTGGTTTTAAAGATAAAGATCAGGCTCAGCATTGTGATGTAAGTGGAGTAAAATGGAGGCTCTGCTCTTTATTTACCTGTTGCCATGGTGACTCATCGTATCCGCTCCACTGGTGATGGCTTAAGTCAGACTGAGCGTAGTCAGAATTGATCAAACTAATTCTGATCGGCTGTGCTGGAACTGAAAAGTTTCCCGTCTCAGGATCGCTCAAGCCAGAGTTTAGGAATAAACTCAGGGTTTGTTAAACCTGCTTTGTGAAACGGGCCCCCGAGGCTGAGTAAGAGCAAACTGAGCTCAAATCAAAACAGCCCTGTTCACACACCTTCACTTTAGAGCTCTAAAATGTCCTTTAATCCACTCCCTGCATACATATGAACTGGATCCTCTCCCAGCACACCCACCTGCTCCATGGAACCCACCACCACAACAGCTGCCTGGATGGGTTGAGGAGGCGCTGCAGCCATGGTTACGGTTGCCGGGGCGATGGAAACACAGACGGGCTGGCTCTCTTGGTTGGCGTGCTGTCCGGGCTGGGGGAGGGTCTCCGGGGTGGCGGTGGGGGGAGCGGGAGGCTGGGTGGGCAGGGTGAGGTGGAGGAGGGAGAGAGGGACCATCTGCTTCTCCACCCGGCCAACCTTCGCCGCGTCCTCCTTCTCTCGGCTGGCCCGGTCCTTCATCTTGATCCCCGTGTGCACCGACTGGTGCCGCCGCAGGTTGTAGCTGTTCTTGAACTCCTTATTGCAGGTGGCGCAGATGTGGGCCGGCCGGCTCGGTTTGGTGAGCGGTTTGACTGGCAGACGCCGCAGAGGGTCAAAATATCACGTTCAGATTTTAACCTTCAGTTTCAATCAGGTAGACATTAAAAATCACATTAATGTCCATTCGGGCTGCAACTGATGATTATTTTCATGTTTAACCAGCCATCAAAACCGCTGCTGATTCATTTTCTTTTGGAGGAATCCCCATCAAACATTAATTGATTGACTAATTGTTGCAGCTCTAATGTCCATTTTGTTGCCTTTGACAAAACAGAAGAGTGTTTGCAGCATTAGAGGAAAAAGGGTGTCAAAACTTTCAGAAAGATGAAAAAAGTGTTGAATATCTGATCCAATAATCGACCAGACCATGAAATTACTTCTGACGCTTACGTGTGGTACATACATTTAATATCAGATATTCTAAGACTATTACTCATGTGTTATCTGTACGGAAGACTACAACTACGTTTTCCCAGCGTGGTATTTTAGCACGGTATCTTTACTTTGGCTCAAGTATGACTGTTGGGTACTTTTTACAACTACGTGTTTTATTTGTGAAAATGTAAAAAGAACAGATAAGTTTACTCTAAGTTTGCTCCACAGTAACATGTGATTTGTCAGTGCACGTCGGTACCTTTGTTACATGTTAATATTGTCTCTCGCCGTTTCCTGTCTGTAACTGTCCAGTTGGGCAAAAAAGGACAAAACAAAACAAAGCGCCGCAGACACAGATGACTGATGTGCAGTACAGTAGTGAACAGTCGCTCACCAGGCAGCGGCTCTTCGCTCAGGGCGGCCGTGTCCACGGTGGACGGCGGCGTCACAATGTGCTCTGCTGGCGGACTCTGAGCGGCGCCGGTCAGCTCAGGCAGCAGCTCGGACTGAAGAGGCGTCTCAGGTTGGCTCTGAGTCGACGGCGTCTGCCAGATTCAGAGAGGAACATATTTATTCATCCTCCGACATTCAACTGAACCACAGTTTGATGAGCTTCATCGATTTAGTTCAAAACAAAACAAAACAAAACAGCCTGGTTGTTGAATTGCTGATCTCGCTCGGGTTAAGGATCAGGGTGCTGCGATGGCTGACCAATAGGACGCCGGGACGAGGCCTAATGTGACGGCTGTTCTGCTGGTGGGTGAAGGTTCAGGTACAAATCTGAGTCTCAGCGTCCTCCAGGTGAAACAATCAGTCCACTAAATGTTTAACTACTCTAATCCTCAGTCACACATTCTCTGGTTTCAGCTTCTCACACCTGAATATATGAAGTAGCTGAACATGGAAATACTTGACCACCAGCGCTCGGTGTACACCTTCAACTGAAACATAAAGAACTGTGCGCTGGATAATGAACTTATCAAACTAGACCAAAGTTTTCGACACAGAAGGGGGCCTGTGTCACCAGCACTCAGCCATAATGAAGGAGCCCGTTTCCTGTCAGTTCATCTTGTGTTTCAGTGCCGCATATTCATGAACAAGTACACAAGTAATCAAAGTACCCCAAACCACATTACACACAGTGAGCCCCATGGGACCCCTGAGGGCCTGCTAATGTACACATTCTTCATAAATACCCAAACATAAAGGGAGGATTCAAAAGCCAGCCCGGAATCCAAACATCACACAGGAAAAGAGCTGGAACCGAGCAGGTGGAGAAGACCAAACCCAACACCAACTTCACTCTGACCCCTCTGTGACCTCCTCCTTCTTTCCTCTCTAACCCCACACGAACATGTCAAACACCACCCGCCCGCTTCATTCTCCCCCCGAAAAACAAATCACACCGCAGCTCCGGTATCAATTAAACTTACCTGAAAGAGGAAATTACTCCAGGAGGTATCCATCCTGAACGGGACTGAAAGCTAACCAGCCTGGGAGCAAAGAGGGGAGGGAGGAGGGCGACGGAGCCGAGGAAGAAATGCTCCAACTGCTGCTATGAAAACAAAATCTGAGGCCTGTATCGCTGCTCCTCTCTGCCAGCCCGGATCAATTAATGGAAATATATAATAACACCGGATGAAATTTAGCTTCAATCAACGCTTATCAGGGATTAGGCTGATATGAGTTATGAATTAATGTGGCAGTCTGTTGGCGGTATACAGGCACTGACAAGATGGTTTTGTAAATGCGACAAAATGGTTGGTATCATGCTTGCTTTAATGGTGCATTTTAATATCATTTGCTTATGTCTACTGTAATAAAATCAGTTGAATTGCATGCAAAATAGAGATTATTTTTATACAGAAGATGAGTAGGATGTAGTCGAAACGTGCTAATCATAGTCAGCAGCTGTTCGGGAGTCATTTATTTGCGATAGCTCCGAAAAGGCCGCACCGTCGGGTCCCAAGCCTCGGCGTTGCGTACAGCTCGTCCCCTAACTAGAGAGCTCCTGGTCGGCCGCGGTCCATGGCTCCGCCTCGGTGTTTCAATCGACAGGATGACATCTTTCTCTTTTTTTCAAATTCTCTCCCTCACTCACTCTCGCCCTCCCTCCCTCTCTGTCTTTCTTCCTTTTCTTTTTTTATCTCTTCTTCACCCCCTCTGTCCCTCTCTGCTTTAAAGGGAAAGTATTTTGTGTATGCACCCTCCTCGCGGACCCCGTCTCGCCTCGCGCCGTCCCTCTCGCCCCCGCCGCCGCCGCCACTTCACGGTAGGCCGACAAATAATGAAATCCGACATTTATAGAATCAGCTCGGCCGTTAATTCCCCCGCTGCTCTTCCAAGAGAAATTCCGCCGCTACGGCTAAAAATACACGACCGCTCTTCCGGACGTCAGTCGCTAGACGCGCCAAACTCTTAACTAAAATGGTGTCGGGTTTAGCTAAATCAAGGCTTTATCCTCCAGCATCTTAAAGGTAACGATGCGCGCAAGTGCAACAGCTGGATCTAACCTCAGTTCACATGACGTCCATTCTTGAGTGGGCCACCCAGAATGGCGCACCAAACTCCATTCAGAAAATCTTAAAATTAATGTTCGTTTGCTTGAAGTTGATAGAAATAAACAAAAATAAGCAGGTCCGGCGATCTTTTAACCACTCACTCGAGTCACTCGTGGATTCGTCACGTATGCAATACGCCACGCTGTTTCGTGTTTTACAAAATGTCACGTTTATTTTATTATGTGAATGAAGAAGGGCGCATTTTGAGCACATGAACGCTATAAACAGAATACTGTAACAGACAGTACTATTTAAGGCAATAAATAAAAGTTTGTACAAAATTTGATCCTGTGAGTCTTTTTGTCTACACGTTTTTGGCTTTTATGTTTGCTTATTACAGGATTAGTCTGCGTGTACCACGAAATGAGGGGTTTCCTAAATGAAGTGGACCGAGCAGAACCGGACACGTTTCTGAAAAGCGTGTTGGTGTTTTATTGCCTTTTTGTACCCACAGCAAATTCAGCCTTAAAATAACTGATTTTCACAGGCTTGACATGAATGCTGTAAATGAAGCTGACCAAGTGTCTCTTCAAGGATTTAAAATGCTTTAATGCTGACAAACAGTCTGATTATGACAATCAGACGGTTTCCATCAGCGGGGACATTTAGGAAACCCTAAGAGAAGAATTCACATTCAGGACAGCAGAGCAGCAGGAACATAAAAGCATTTTTGTCTCTGAGACATGAAGCACTTCACTTGATATTCAAGGCCAGAGTTTTCCATCCATCCACGGAAGACTTAAGTGTGTGTATTTGGTGTGGGATGTTTTACATTTTTGATTTAAAAAAATACACAATTTTACATCACTTGGGACTTCGTTATCATTTCCCAAACTGACTACAAACCTGAAAAAGCTTGAGGGGATAGTAAATAAATAAATGATGTGGGGAAAAGTCATTTAGTTTTGATGCTGCACACACCGACTTTACATTCAGTCAGCTCAGGTGGCGCACCTGAGAGAAAAGCCTAAAGGCCTTTATTTTGAAAAGAGACTCTGAATAAAAATTTGGTTTTCATTTTCTTTATTTCACAGCTGCATTTAAACACTTGCACTCTAAACAAAATACCCATCAAATATATTAAGTACAACAAGTGAAAGTGATGTCTTTTAAATACAACATTGGACTTGGCATTACTGTCGATATATATTTAGATTTTTCAATAATACATTCTAGTAAAAACAAGAGGCGACTTTTGTCTTTTCAGTACTTTCTGCATTGAAACACCCCAGCAGCCCATAAGCAGCACATACGTGTTGTCAGTGACTTTAACATGCACCACGCAGAAGCACAAAGCGTCACACTCGGTGCTCTTCACATGAGGTAAACTCACAACCTTATGAGTACAGCAGAACCCAAAGGAAAGTCGTCCCTTCTACCACAAAACAAGAAAAGCATCATAAAAGTCAAACGAGCACTAACTGATCAGTTTCAACACCGAAATATACACAGGAACCTTTAAAAAAACTCAACAATAACAACAGCAAAAGGAATATTTAAACTGTCCCAGTCCCCACAGGTGCTCTGCAGTCAAACGGCTTTCTAAAAGCAAAACACATTTGTTCTACAACAGGAAATGGATGTCGTGTGAAACTGAACGAAAGCTTCAGCTTTTGGTCTGCGTCGTAAACTACAAATGAACGCTTAAACAAAACAAATTAGGAATAAAATTAAGGTGGATTTCACGCTTACAGTTCTGAAACGGCAGGAGACACAACAACAGCTGCCATGTTTCCAAATACGGTTTGTTTGAATGTGCAACATGAGGCTACAGGATCAGGATCAGGATCAGTTCTGATACGACTTTCTGTTCCGCTTTCATCAGCTCAGGGCCTTAAAGCTCCAGTGTGTACGATGCAGGAATAAAACACCCAGAATAACATTTTCTATATGTTCAACCACCTAAAACTAAGAATGAGACTTCTGTATCCACACGGGGATCAGGCCCTCAGGCCGAGTCAGCAGCCCAGATGGGACAAACCAAACGGCGACTTCCATGTTTTCAACGACTACAGCTGGTTGCAATCTGACTCCTCACCACCAGATGCCGCTAAGTCCTACACACTAGATCTTCAAGGCCCATCGAGGAGAAATCTGGCTTCACATTCCCAGACTTTATTCATGTTAGCCTGATTGATGGAAACGTTTTCTGGGCCCTACAGATCCCTTTCACAGGCGCTCAGTGTGAACACTAAACTCCGCAGCTTCACTTCGAATGAACGAAGAACACGAGGCGACGGTCGTTAACGCTTCCAGCTGCAGTTTGTGTCTTCGTTACACTGCGGTCTCACGTAAAAGTCCAGTCTGTCTGAAAGAACAAATGAATCCATCTGACTGCAGGTCTGAAGGTGGTTCTTCTGCTTCACCAGCCAGAGTTCACCAAGATCAGACTGAAGTCAAGATGGTTTCTACGTGTACACAGTGTCTGGACTGGACCTTAACGGGTCCAAAAAGACCCTGAAAGGTTCGAGCCAGACTGGAATTTTATCACTGAAGCTGTAATCAAAGTCAAACGGCTGCGATCAGACATGGAGGACGTCCTCGTTATCAGCGGGCGCTTTGGCCTCCTCACTAATGTCTGATAAAAAGCAGACGTTTCCTCTGATCTCAGTGAAGAAACTCCTGACTGTAAAGCCACATTAACATGAAGTCCGGTTTGTCCGTCTGACGCCACTGAGTGAAAATATTTTAATGTCGCACAAACGGACGAAACCCAAACCCGTGACTCAAATGTGATAAAACATGAAAGCGACAAACTGCGGGCAGAAATGAACGTGAAAACACGGACTGACGTGTGAGATCTAAACGTCTCACGTCACAGCACGTGTGCTTTTTTTAGTCGTCATGTGCCAACGCCGTGCGCTTCTGAAAGGAATCTGAAACGTGCAAAGTGCTGAAATCGTCTGCAGAAAGTCGTCATCCACCTTTGGAATTTGGAATTTTAATGTCGTCACCGTTGGTCATAAAACGTGCGTGTTGCTTCCTGATGTCGTGTGATGAAACTGAAGTGGCCTCGCTGCGTTTCACTTCTGATTTGAGGGCACAAAGTGAACAGTTACCCTTCAAAACAAACAGAAATAAAATCACGGCGTTTTTGCTGTCGATGCTCTCTCTCACTGCGACTTCCTGCTGCTCTCCCGCTCGGCGGCGTCGAGGGCGGCCATGTTCTGCGAGGCGGTGACGAGGTGCAGGAGGCTGATGCCGGACTTGAGCAGGCAGATGATCCCACAGAGGCCCTGCAGCCAGTAGAGCCAAGCTGCAGCGGACACACAGCGGGTCAACACACACACCTCGTCACTCTGCTCTGAAACGCTCTGAAACGCTCTGCGGCGTCTTCTTCATGGCATGGAACGTCTTACCTGCAGGTTCCTCGATGTGATGGAAAACGTAGAGCAGACAGAAGAAGAGCTCGTTCCCAGCACACATCACGAACAGCACCGACTGCAGGAGACAAACACCTTCAGCCATCAGTCTTTAATGTGTGGCAGAGTGTGTGTGTGTCACCGTGTGTGTGCGTGCTCCTCGCCTTGGACGTGTAGTAGACTCGGAGGACCGGGTTACCGGACAGGTCGATGGTCTTGTGACTCGCTGATCCTTTAACTGTTGAGCTGAGAGCAGCAGAGGAGATGAGAGACCCAAAGAGATTTAGCTGCCAATTATTTTGGTAATCAAAGTATTTAAGACAAACGTTTGCTGGTTCCAGCAGCCTTTGGGTTTTGATTTAAAAGACATCACTTTGGGCTTTGGGAAGCTGAGGAGTTTCACCGTTATTTTAGACATTTTAAAGAGTGACTGATGAAGCATGAAAACATTTGTGGACACAACACAAGCTGCGACTTTCTCAGAGGAGACTGTTGAGGCTGACGCTCAGAGGGTTCGATGCCCGTGGGGGAAGGGATGACGTACCTGTGCAGGTGCAGCCAGTGGCTGGCGATGTCCAGACACATGCTGAGCTGGAACAGGAAGGTGTAGGACGGGTACAGCAGGGACAGGTTGACCAGCAGACACATGGTGGCACAGCGATCCGTCAGCATGTCCAACATGGCGCCAAACTTGGTGGCTGCAAGACGACGAGAGCGGACGCAGACAGTCAGAGGAACATCTGGAAGACACTTGAGATGCAGATGTGTTTCTGTGCTGAGTCAGCACGTCCTCCTCGTACAGAAACACAGCAGCGCAGCCTTTGGGTTCAGACGTGAAAACGCTAAGCAGAATGTAAACATTTATATTCGTTATTTTGTTTTTCCTTTTAGCAGACACACACTCCCAATCCCGTCCCCACTGAGGCAGGCCGAGCTGGGCGTCCGGTCCTGTACGTAATTCTGTGTGTGACACTGAGAGCTACTGAAAGCAGGAGACAAATTCCACGCACACTGATTGAGCGCGCGGGCCGCGTGGCCGTCGAAGGAGTCCAGCAGGGCGCTGAGCAGGTAGCAGAAGACAGCAGGCCACGGACAGCAGGGCATCAGGTAGAAGGACAGCAGGGCCAGGACAATACGGGCGTAACCTGCAGGTACAGAGTCACAGCTGGACACTTATTCGTTCACCTTTGTTAAAAATAAATTCATTTTCAGGATTTTAGAGGCCGTAATGTCCAAAATATCACACTAAACACAGAAAAAATAAAGAAACGTATAAATGGGTGAAAAAGTAAAACAGATTTAAAAATAGGCAGGAAGATGGTTTGCATTATGTTTCGCTTATTTACTACATTTGACACTTTTATGAATGCGGTTTGGTACGCAGCATCGCCTGCATGTTGGCTGATGCTAAGCTAACTAGCTACATGTTGGCTGAGACGGCAAAAACTCACCGATCAAATTGGGAACGAAGAAGAAGATATTTTCCTGCGCCATCTTGGGGTTATGAGGTGTTTTTGGCGGACACGAGTTGTCTTTTCCTTTCAGCTGCCCGGCTGAATGAAGTCGCGTCTGAAGGATAACCTCACTACACAACAGCGTCGACTTCCTCAAAACAACTTTTGTCAAAAACAAGAGCGCTACTTCCGGTGAATCTGTTTCATAATAAAAGCGTTACTTTTGATTGATTTAAAGCGTGTCTGGTAGACGCTGAACAATTTCAGTAAGTTTTATTTAAAGCAAAACAACATAGCTTTTTTAACAGTCTTGTTTTAGTTAGCATTCACTTTTACTTTGAATACTTAAAGTACATTTCCTGATTACACTTACATACTTTTACTTAAGGAACGTTTTCAAAGTAGGGTTTTCAGCCGTAACCGTATTTTTCACAGTGTGGTACTTTTACTGAGTAAAGGATCTGAATACTGCCCCAGCTGTTGTCTATTCTCCACAGTAAAAGTCAACTTCTGCTTTTATTTTAAAAGAAAAAAAACGGTTTACTCTTTCTGTCCAACTTGATTATTAGAGTCTCTGATTACGACAGCAACAAGCACAGCGCAGGCGCAGCTCTTGTTGGGCTGTGATGTCATAGGATGCAGTTCCCATCGTGCAGCGCGCCATCCGGAAGAGGAAAATAGTTCTTTGTTGATTTCGAAAACTTTTGTGTTGCTGATGTGAAGCTCGGGATCCGGCGGGCTGGAGATGTGGATGTAGCGCCGCTCTGAGGGGATGATTTCAGCCAGCATGGAAACTAAACGTGTGGAGATCCCCTCCGGCGTGCTGGACGACCTCTGCAGCCGCTTCATCCTGCACATCCCCAGCGAGGAGAGGGACAACGCCATCCGGGTGTGCTTCCAGATCGAGCTGGCCCACTGGTTCTACCTGGACTTCTGCGTGCAGAACACACCGGGAGCTCCTCACTGCGGGATAAGAGACTTCGCCAAAGCTGTCTTCCATCACTGCCCGTTTCTGTTGCCTCATGGAGAGGACGTGCAGAAGGTCCTCGAGCAGTGGAAGGAGTACAAGATGGGTGTACCCACCTATGGAGCCATCATTCTGGACGAATCTCTAGAAAACGCGCTGCTTGTTCAAGGCTACCTCGCCAAGTCCGGCTGGGGCTTCCCGAAGGGGAAGGTAAACGAGGACGAAGCTCCTCATGACTGTGCGGTCCGTGAGGTGCTGGAGGAGACGGGCTTTGACATCAAGAACCGCATCTGCAAAGACGTGTACATAGAGCAGAAGATCACCGACCAGCTGGTGCGGCTCTACATCATCCCAGGAGTGTCGAAGGACACCAAGTTCAACCCCAAGACGAGGAAGGAGATCCGGAACATCGAGTGGTTCTCTGTGGAGAAGCTGCCGTGTCACAGGAACGACATGACCCCAAAGTCTAAACTGGGACTCGCCCCCAACAGGTTTTTCATGGCCATCCCCTTCATCAGACCGCTGCGGGAGTGGATCAGCAGGCTGAAAGGCGAGTCAACAGACAGCGACGAGGACTTCGCAAACGCTCCGTGCAAACCCTCAGACGTCGCTCGGTCCAAGTCCCGCCGCCTTGACGCGCCTGGAGCAGACGGCTGGACGAAGCACAAACAGCAGAAGACTCAGTACGAGCTGAACCAGCGGGGGGGCGAGAGGAAAGGCCAGGACTCACCGCACGTGAAGAAAGGAGCCAATGACGGCAGCCAGCAGGTGAAAACCAAAGAGGACAAAAAGATCCAACCCAGACGACTTCAGGACAGCTTTGAGAGAGACCAGCAGGCGGTCCAGCTCCACCTGCTGTCCTCCAAGACTTTCCTCAACTTCAAGTTTGACCGAGACGCCATCATGAAGTGTTTCGACTTCTGATGAAGTCCAGCTGGCCGTCACAGCATCAGACTGTGGAGTCCTGCAGTCCAGGCTCAGCTTCGACACATTTACAATCTGTTTTTCATTGAACGCATCATGTGAGCTTCACGGGCCTCGCTTGCTTCAGACCTTAAAACACACGTGAGGCTGTGTGATGTCAGTGGATCATGTCGGTTTTCATTTATGTATTGATTTTAACAGGTGGGAACTTTGTCTTTCATTCTCCTGACCGGATGCTGTCACATCATGTTGTGTGTGTTCGCTGTGTTACTGACTTAAAGATTTTATTCAGGAGGGTTCAAGTTTGGTACGGAAGCTTGTGGCTGCCAATATTAAAGTGAAATCAATAAATTAAAATTTAAAAATCTCCAGTAAAGGCCAGGAAATTTTAATTACAAAATAAAATTGAAATTATAAAATGAAAAATAATCGTCAGAGTGCATCATCACTGCATCATGACAATAATTCAGTTTCACATTTAAGTTGTTTACCAGGCTGAAAATGTTTCAAGTTCAGGCGTCCACACGTTGTTGTTGTTAAACAACTCGTGTGTTTTTCAGCAGCTTTGTAATTCGTGGCTGTTCTGTCGCGCGGACTGCAGGTTCACATGTTGAACTTCCTGTCAGGATTTCTCACACCACAAGTCCTCCGTCTCGGTTATGCAGTAGTCGTCGTTTGGTGTGAGACCTTGCAGACCAACTGTGGATGTGAGATTTCTTCTCATTTGTTGCTGACAGGTTCTTTGGTGTTTTTTTAAGATTTAATTATTCATGTATTTGTAGACAAACAACTGCATAAACATAAAGACAAAAAATGATGCACTGTCTGTTAAGGCTGATGAATTACAGAAGCTGGACAACAAACACGTTCTGGGTTCTCGGTTGTTCGTCTCAACTTGTCCTTTGGCTTCAAGTGTTTCGAATTAAAATGTGAATATCAATAAAGTCTTTTTTTCACTCATCTGTTAATTTTCAGTAATCAGTTTTATGTGTGAACATGTCAATGAAGACAAACCAACGCTTCTCTTTTTGTTCCTTTATTTCTCCAAAATTATTTCGTTACGTTTCTGTACAACTTGTCTCTCAGCTCCTCCAAACATTTTAAACTTTTTAACATCCTGCTGTAAAAACTGAAGCTCGTCCACGTGTCCTCACAACATCCGCCGACTCATCACCGCAGCTGCTGATGAACCTGCTGCCAGGACAGCTGGGGGGGACGTATGTGTCTCTCAGGGGGGACGAAGGATTTTCCTCACAGAAATGTTTAAAACTGCACCAGGAAACGCATGGACCCACATGGAAAAACAGGAATAACAGAACAGCATTCTGGGAAATTTGCTTGTTTGCCATCAAGTCTCAGACAAACTGCAGCAGAAGAGACCAATAATCACATCTTTTTTATTATTTGTGGATGAAATGTGCTGTAAGGATTTAAACTGTCACTCTGTCCTTGAACACACCACAGAACAGACTGGTCAAAGGTCAGTTTCTGCTCCTGAACGCAGCACCGGGACAGCTGACTTGCAGCTGAAATACCTGGATGAGAAATAACAAACTACTCAGAAACTACTAACGTTGTAATGTTTAGTAACTTTCCAGCTTTTCAAATTATAAGAATTTATTAGTTTTCTCTGTTTTATGTTGAACTGAATTTTGAAAACTTTAAGTAAATCAGTAAAACAACAGCAGCCCTGATCGATTGACTGGCTTTTTTTTTTTTTTTTAAATGTATTAAATTCACTAAAACATATCAGGGAAAACTTCAGGGGACGTCTTCAAATGTCCCAAACCTAAAATATTCTGCTTATTGTGATATCAAACAGAGAAAAACTGAAATTTGTCACATGAGAAGCTGCAATCAGAAAATTTGTAAAAGTTGGGTTTGAAAAATAAGCAATTAACTATGAAACTATGAAAACTGATTTTCTGACCACTTCTGTTTGTAACTGAACATTTTCCTAAACTGGAAGGTTGGTTGGTCAGTAAACTGCTCACAGTCAGGACTGACAGGACTGACAGGACTGACCCACGTCTGTTCGTCTGTCATTTCATTGGCAAAAACATGGCGCAGGAATGGTCAGCACTGAAACTCTTATGCATTTTCAACAGAAAACAAAGTTGGCAAAATGAAATCTCACGGTTCTTGAGGTTGCTGAGGAGGGGAGAAGAGTTCATCCACCCGCTGTCAGCAGGTTCCCGCCAAACGTTTCCGCCCACACAAATCAGCGCAACATGTTGGGCGACTTGCATTCGCCCAGCAGAGCGTCTTTAGCGTCTCCGCGTGGGATTAAAGTCCAGCGTGTCCCGTAAAGATGAGTCAGCCGAGGGGAAATTTTAAAAAATTCTCTGACTGAACAAAGTCTTTCCTGTCCCCTCCTGCTCTAAATTCAACATCTCTCATCAACATTTGCACAAAAATACGGGAAAGAAACTAAAACTTTTAGCCAAAGTCTGCATACCAGAAATATGCACGATTGGTTTTCCCACCCAAACATTCTTTTACGATCAGTGCAAATGAGGTAGACATGACAAACAGCATCAGATCACACGGAGGTCAGCTTCCTGCAGCAGCGGCGGAGGGTCACGTGACGGGACGCCACCGCAGGAAGTGACCAGATGATTTTTTTTCTACCCATTCGGACTGTGCAAAATAAAATGAGGAGGTGTTTGAAGACAGGGTGGAGGTCTGTGGTCAACATCAAGAACCTAACAGGATAATCAGTCATGAAGAAGTTGTGTGAAACAAATATCGAATGTTTTTAAATGTTATTTCACCGTTTCTATGCATTTTTTAAATCTGACTGTTGATTAATGTAAAATGTCCTCTTTTTGGGGGGGGCTTGATGACATCTGATAAAATTACATTTTATAATGAGTTTAAAAATAAATTCCAGAACTTTTTGGATTATTTATATATTTTACACAATTTCTTCATATGACTTTTTACTCCTTTAAGTCTTTTTTTTTTTTTTTTTGAAAAAAAAAAGAAAAAAGATTTAATATTGATCACTCTGGGCCTCCATACCTTGCAGGTTACAGTGTGTTTGGGGAAGTCTTGTGCACAGCGAATAACGAGTGTCAAACATAAAATACAAATTAAAAAAAACAAAAACATGGCACCAAATGTAGTGAAAGTATCTGGAAACACGTCGTGTACGTCTGCTCGACTCAACGCCGAACCTTCTAATACTGGCTCAAAATAAAAAGAACAAAAACCCAAAAAACAAGTAAAAAGTAGAACGCAGCCCTGCCCACAACTGTGGACTCCTTCCCTGAGACCTCGACAGGAATGCTGGGAAAGGTAGTCCTTTTGTCCTCCTCAATTCTTTTTTTTTTTAAATTCTTTTTATAGCTCTATCACAGTAACATTGCGCTTATTCCCCACCTAGTGGTCAAAATTGGCAATTACAATTTAAAAATTAGCATACAACATAAATATTCCAACTGCAGTAGAGGTAATAATAATGATAGCATCTATTTGTTTGAATCTAGTACAAACGGGTATGACTCACATGACAAAATAATCATTATTATTACTCTAACACAGTCTCAAAGTTAGTGCTTTTATGTACACTACTAAGTACAATGCAAGTCAAAAGTGTTTGGACAGTGAACAATCTTCAGCATACCTGCCACATTTACACAGGTATCTTACATTTACATAAATAGGTAGTGTGCATGTTGTCCATACAAATGCCGTCTGTACACAAGTCCCACGCACTGAGCCGAACTCATTTGTACTGTAACATGTACATCTTATCTACAGATGCAGACCGAACTGTGAGCAAACAGGAGGATGTGGAGGCAAGCTGCGCACCCGTGCACGCACGCACGCACGCACGCACACACACAGGCACACACACGAACACACACACTTAGTGCTCAGCTCACTCAGAAACTCTCTGTGGCAGCATCTCTTTAAAGGAGCAGTCCGACATTTTCTTACTGGCTGCTTTAACTGGAATCAGGTGACATCACTGGCGCCTCATCGGGGTGTTCAGAACAGAAAAGCTGTGCAGTACGTTGCCAGAGTTTTTCTACCGTTGCATATGTTGATAAATTACTTCTAACAAGGAAACTAATTCCTTCATAACTCAGGCTGTAACAATTCAGAAACTGAGACACAAATGTTGACGGCCCATCGTTCACACAGATGTCTCCGTTGTCCCCAACTTACTGGGCTCCACACTCCCTCACGGGCGGCTCGTAATTACAAATATTATGTCCCATTCAATTCATGTCCAACTTCTCGCAGGATTTCGACGCACCTGGTTAACGACTGTGTCACAGTGTTTCTAGTGTTCTTCCAAACTGCATCTAATTAATAAAACCCAGAAAATAAATCAATCAACTGTGAATTCAACTGTGGATTCAGGTAAGTGTGAAAACACCGAACCTGCAGAAAAAGAAAAATATACTTTTAAAATGTTTAAAACTTTCACCTTTAGGTGAGTCCTGTGGCTTAATAAAATCCAGTTTAAAATGAACTTCAGTGAGGCGCCTTCACAAACTCCTTTTCTCCTCCTGATGATGTCTTTCTTTTTGATAAACATCATCAAAATGACCAAAAACTATGCAAAACACAAACGAGACAAAACAGGACAGGAAGCACCGTGACTGAGGAGGAGGCAGTGACTGATTAAACAGACGCTCCAGTCCTCTCAGTTCATCCATCAACAGAAAATGTAGAAAACTTTGGTGCAGGATTTTAGGCGTCAGTGCAGCCTGGGTTTTCTCGGAGGTGATGAAGAGGACGGGACGTCAGCATGCGACAGCTTCCTTCCTGCTCAGAGCTTCTTCTGTTCTCAACACCCAGACAACAAGCTGATCAACAATTTTCTGACGCCAGTCCAAACGAACCCGCTCGCCTGTCAAAATGTCGGACTGCTCCTTCAAGAAGACTTAAAGGGCAGTGGTCGAGTTGTCTTGGGTCGGCCCAACAAAGAGATGGCAGTGTTTGTTTAACCGTCATGTACAGAATCTTATCACTACAAATAAAAGAAATGTGTTTTGAAGAAACCTTCCCCTGCCGCCGCTCAACATATGAAACACTTACGAATCAAAAAACTGGGTTTACAGTTCGCCGTTATTTACAAAGTTACAGTGGTTTTAAAGCACCGCTAGCCAAGAGGAAGCTCCACAGCCGTCGCTCAGCTCAACGCAAACAAACAAAAAAAAAACCCATCAAATTAAACTCGGACGTTGGCTCGATTTTAACGGCGAAGGTCCCAAACGGGTCCTACAGGCGCCTCCCGTCTGATCACAAAGTCAATACTGTGCAATGGATTGAGTGTGCTGCAGGATGAACGGACTCGACCTCAAAGGCTCCACTCGTTCATTTTGCAGCACACGGCTCGGTTTCTGCTTGTGTTTCGTTAGCAGTGATCCTCTTAACGCTCGGGGCTTTCTGCCGCTCACTCACCTGAGCAGCGTCCTCTCTTTCTCTTCTTTGTGCCTCGGTTTAACGTCCCTGCACCCTTCAGGAAAGGAGATCTTAAAATTTACACTTTTAACCAATTTACCTTGCTGCAGCTCTATGAAGCCTCTTAAAACATGCTAAAAACACGCCACTGCGGGCCTGGTTCCGCTTCTGCTGTCTGCAGCCCGATTTGTTTCCCGTACAGAAGCAGAACGCCACACCCGGCGGCCTTCACGAGTAGGACAGATGGGAGCCGTTAGAGATGTGAGAAGTGACCGACGTGCTCCGGCTGAGACCTCCCTCGCTGCCCCCGCCCGGACCCCCGGAGGCCGTCCTCCTCAGAGGCTGGGGGCTGTTCCTGAGGGCCATCAGACTGGGGCCCCTGACGCTCAGGCCCCCGCCCCCGTAGCCTCCCTGTGACGATGAAGAGGAGGAGGCAGATGATGGAGGGGAGGAGGAGAGGGAGATGGGAGGAGGTGGTGGTGGGGGAGGCAGCAGAGCCAGAGACTGGGAGGATGCGTGGGAGGAGAGGTGGTGATGGTGGTGGTGGTGGCTCTGGGAGTGGTGGGAGTGGTGGGAGTAGTGTCCCCCTCCTCCCCCCCACTCCCTGGCCCGCTCGCGCTCCCTGCTGTCGCGCTCGTGGCTCTCGCGGTACAGCTGCGGCGTGCTTTGATGGTGTTGGTAGTGCTGAGGGAGGTAGTGCTGCTGGTGATGGTGGGCGGAGGACGATGAGGTGGAGGACGAGGAGGAATGGCCCCTGCCGCTCTTGTGCATCTCGCTGTCCCTGCCGAGGCCGTGGGAGGAGGTGATGGACTCGGCCCGGCTGAAGCCTCCTCCGCTGTGGTTCTGACTGCGCCAGGACGGAGTCGCCACCGAGTTCTGGATACTGTGGCTCCAGTGGCTGCCCGAGCGGGGGACGGGCCGGGACGGCCAACCGCTGGAGCCCGAGGATGGGCTGGGGGTCGGGTAGCCCTGGTTGAAGGCCTCGGCCGGGATGCCGGTCAGCGCCATGTTGCTGAAGCCCAGACGCATGCTCTCCGAGTCGAAGGCCTCGATCTCGTGGGCCTGACGCTCAAGCAAAGTCCGGATTCGCTCCGAGCGTTCGTTCTGCAGAGACAGCATCTCCTCCTCGATCTGACAGCAGACACGCAGACGGTTAGTGCTGGACTCCACAGCAAACAAAACATCTCTGCTACGCTGCTAACCGTTTATTCAACCTCTGGATCCAAACGTGACCATTTCATGTTTTTCTTTGTCAGGTGAAAGCAAACTCTTTTTAAGAAATTTTAACGAGCCCATTTCACGATTTCTATAAATAATCAGCAGAATATTCAAGAAGGAAAATCAATAGTTGGCTCTGCTCACGAGGTGACACCAAACCCAAGCTGAGGAACTCTCAGGTCGGCGGCAGCAGCGCCGTCGGCTGACTGGTCAAGCAACTGCAACTTAACTTTTAATGCTGTTTGTGTATAACATGTTGTTGGTATGAAGCTGTGGGTCCATAAAAAACAACCACATGAAACTATTCATTGAAAGACACTGAGGGACAAAGTCATCGGCTCTGCTGGTTTCACCGTCATCTGTCCTCACATGCCATAACGATGCACGTTGGTCCAATGGCGTCATTAATGTAAATTTGAAACTTCCGGCAGTGAAAACGTGAGGCAGAACCTGGTTCAGCTCAGGTCACGGCTCATCAAACCTCACAAAAGGTCCAGCAGCACATAAATTAGGAGCTGTGTGTGTGTTCATACCCTCTGCTCCAGCAGCGCCCGGCGGATGGACACCCTCTGCTCCAGGTCCTTCACCTCTCGCTCGTGCTGAGTGTCTGTGTGGATCTTGATCTTGCTCTGGTAGGCGTTGAGCAGCTCCAGCTCCTGCTGCAGCTGCATGCGCAGCACCTGGTACTCGGCCTCCTGGGTCTCATCGAGCCGCAGCTGCGGGGACAAACCGGGACGAGCATCAGAGACACATGAATGAATGAAAACTACATCAGTTCAGTCTGTTTGCGGTCAACTAGACTCTTAACAAACAATTCCCTCCATTGTTAATTAACCTGCTGCTTATTTTTCAACTTAACCCTGTGATTACTGTGTGTAGGACGCTGCTGCTGATCGCACACCAGACGCTCGTCCCTGCTGCTGTGTGTGTGTGTGTGTGTGTGTGTGTGTGTTGAGGTGCGCGGAGGTTTCCTTGCCTTACTCACAGCCTGTGTGGACAGCATGTCGTTGATGGAGTGGTCGTACTGCTCGGCCAGGATGGCCAGCTTACGTGTTTGTTCCTCTTTGAGACGTTTGAGGACGGCCTTGTGGTCAGATTTGGGAGTGCTCTCCAGCAGGTGATTCCTCAGGGCCTTGTACTGACGGGTCTGGATCTTACAGGTCTCTTGGAACTGACGCTTGATCTGCAGCTCTTTGGACTGAAAACAGTAATCAGATGATGTAATGCCAAACTGCGGTGGATGTTAAATGCTTCGATCACAGTCGGCTCTCCTTCATACCTTGAGGCTCTTGGGCTGCTGCCGGACCTCCATGGCGTGTTTCTGTCGAAGCTCTTGCTCCCGACGCTTGTTGTACTCCATCTGGTTGGTCAGCTCGGTCTGATGTTGCGTTCGGATCAGTTCGGCCCGAGTTCGCTGCACTGAGCTCAGCTGCCTGAACTCCAGCTCCTGGGTGGACTCGTGGTGCCGCAGCAGCATGGCGCACTCCAGGTCCTTCTGAGTCTGCTTCTTGTTCAGGTCCTGGAAGCGGACACCCGGCAGGAAGCGGAAGAGACAGAAAGATTTGGTTCAAATTATCTGTTGAGGTTTTTCACAAACAGAATCAGATAAAATGAAGTTGTATGTTGTTGTCAACATGGCAGATCAGGAGTTTGTGCCACAAAAGAACTTTTATCTTTAAGATAAGAATCTTAATCCTTAATGAAATACTACGCATGCATGATGGAAATGGAGAGATTCTTGGCCATGTTTACAGGGGATCCTGACTGTGCACTGTGAACTGGCGTACCTCTCTGAGCAGGTCCTGCTCCAGGTTGTGGCGAGCCAATAGCATCTTCCTCTTGTACTGGCGACACTGCAGCTCGTAGTACTGCCTCTGCCTCCTGAGCAGGCTGGCCTCCTCCTCCGCCTGCATCTGCTGCAGACACTCCTTCTGACGGATCAACCACTCCTGCTTCTCCCGCTTCGGTGTTGACTGGTTCTCGTTCAGCTCCTGCTCAGAAGAGAGGAACGAGTGAAAAAGTGCATCAAGCTTGTGATGAGTGTGTTCTGGAGTCGGCCGTCACCTCTTTCAGCTGCTCCTTGCGCTGGCGGTACTGGCGTTTCTGCGAGTCCAGCAAACTGGTCAGTTCCTTCTTCTGCTGGCCCAGTATGTGCTGCTGGAACTTCTTCTCTTCTGCCAGAGCTGCTTTGGTCTGCAGGAGAACACAAAGCTGTTAGTGTTGAGCGCTGCACAGACAAACAGTGTTCTGGTGTGAACAGTCTGAAGTTGGACCTCTTTCTCCAGGATGGCCTGGTGCTTCTTCATCAGCTTGTCAGCCTCAGTGGAGAAGCTGTTCCTCTGGTTTTCCAGCTCTTTGTCCAGTTTCAGCTGGTGCTCGTCCATCTCCGCCTTCAGCTTGTTCTCCAGCCCCATCAGCTGCTTCTGGTGCTGCCGCCTCATACGCTTGTAGCCCGACATCTGCTCTCGCAGCGCCGAGCCCTGCTCGTGTTCCTGGATCTGACGGGTCACCTGGAGAGGAGGACAGCAGATGTGTCTGTCAAACATCCTACCGCTGCTGTCTTACAGACGTTATCCATCCATGTTAACTGCGTGAGATCTGCAGCTGAACTGTCTGGCTCTGTTTTGAAAAGGTCACATCACCCAGACCAGACTGGACTGGGGTTTAGATGCAGATTATGAACGTGTGTATGCGCTCTGAGCTGACGGCACACACCTCACTACAAGTTGTGAGTAGACGACACTTTACAGAGTAAACTTACCAAAGAGGCGGTTCGGATGGTGGCGAAGTGGTCACGGTTGCGATAGTAGGCTCGACGGCGTCCAGCTGAGGGAGCCTGTGGTTGGTCCAGCTCTGGTTGGTAAGGATCATCATAGATGTTATCCTGACCCTGAGGAGGACAATGAGACACTGAGCAAACGTCTCTTTAAGAGACAGGACTGTGCACGAAGCCAGATGTCTCCGATCACGTACCGTGGGCCGGTGGATGATGGAGCTGTTGGAGGTAACGGTGTGCTCGCCCTCCTGCATCATGGCCATCTCACTGCTACTGTCATCAGACGCATCGGCCAGACTGTTGACCGAGCTGCTCTGAGAACTGGCCGAGATGGACATGCTGGGCACCGACTGAGAGCTCTCCATGCTGTTGACGGTGCCCGTCCGGAGCAGGTACTGCTCCACCTCCTGACGAAGACACAAACTGGATTTAGCTCAGTGTGAACACTAACATTAAGCACACCGATATAATAATACTGATTCATTTGTCTTTGTCTGTGTGGTGCTGTCTTCATACATTCACACCACACAGACTGAAAAAGGCCCGGTGTCCTGGTGTCCTCGTTCTCCACTCCTCCTTTCCATCCTCCCTTCATTTCCCCTCCCTCTGCTCAGACACAAACTTCACCTTTCCCTCTCCGTGATCCTCACCTCCTCATCCTCGCCTCCTTCAGACGCGGGGCCGTTCTGCTGGGTCTCCTGGAAGAGGATCTTCTTCATCTTGCGGTACTGCAGGTTGTCCAGCTCCCGTACTGCATCCTTTGTTCGTGCAATCAGGTCCATGATCACCGTCAGTGGACGCTCTCGGCACAAGAACCGATGCTGCAGGACGGAAACGACAAATAAGCACAACGACTCTGCAGAGGAGGCTTGTGTGTGTGTGTGAACAGAGTTCTCACATTGAGCAGGACGTCCGAGGTAGGTCGGTCCTGGGGAATCTTCTGTAGGCAAGAGTCCACAAAGTTGCGGAAAGAGTCCGACCTGCAGAGAGATGAGATCACATTAGTTTATGTGACAAAGTCACTCAGAGAGAAGGAATAACAGGAGAAAATCCTCTCAGAGTAACAAACAGCACTGATATTCAGCTTTTCAAAGTCCACTGTCCCACGATAAGAATTCATTCAAACACTATCACATACTGTTTTCTCTCAGTCTCAACTTTAATGTCTCATTGTCACACTGGACTAAAGTTTATTCATGGAGTCACTCGGAACAAAACAGACACACAAGATAATGAAACAATTTACAAAGACATTAAATTTGATTATGACACACTGAAGTTCATCTTCAGGCAGTTCTGTCTCCCTGTTGAGCTAAAAGACTCACCAGTGGTTGGACTGA
This sequence comes from Scatophagus argus, assembly GCF_020382885.2. Lineage (NCBI taxonomy): Eukaryota > Metazoa > Chordata > Actinopteri > Scatophagidae > Scatophagus > Scatophagus argus. The sequence goes on from NC_058508.1 coordinate 21,884,514, forward strand.
AGGACGGGGCTTTCATTCTGAGCGATGTGATATAAGGCACTCATAGCATTCATGTTGAACAGTGGGGGCTTCCTCTCGGCTGTGGAAAAAGCACAGTGTTAAAGGCCGTTTGTGTCATGTGAATTCATATGCAGCAGAGTCAGACTGCAGGTTTCTACCCAGCTCTATGCAGGTGATGCCCAGCGACCAGACGTCCACCTTGCCGTCATACTGGCCCTCGTCCATAGCCAGGATCACCTCTGGAGCCATCCTAACAAAGACGCAGCAGCAGATGATAAGAAGCAGTTAAGAGATTCGTTAGATTAGATTAGATTAGATTACTCCAGCAGGGTTTGTGTGAGCACTCACCAGTAGGGAGTCCCAACAAAGGAATTGGCTGGAGCCACGATTGAAGCAGAACCGAAGTCTCCAAGTTTGACCTGCCCGGGTTCCGTCAGCAGGATGTTTCCTGCCTTCACGTCCCTGCAGAAGATCGGCAGACATTAGCCTGACTGCTGTAGGCACATTAAGATTCCACGTGTAGGATTTTTAAACATTCGCATGCTGTTGTCAGGTTAACAGCGACTTGGGGCTCTGGGAGACCTGATGAGAACATCAACTCTGCTGACAATGTGAGTTTTTACCTGTGAATCATATTGTGAGAGTGAAGATACGCTAATCCCTGCAGTGCACCATGGGTAATAGCAGCTATTTCGATTTCCTGGAGTGGCTTTTTGTGAACTGCGATGAAGAGAGCAGAAGAAGAGTCACAAACCGCCAGAGACCGATGATGAACAATCACATCTCAGTAAGTGAAAGAGACAAAGTGCTGAGAGTTAAGCTAACCTTCGAGGAGGTCTGAGGCCGAGCCGAGGCAGTACTCCATAACCAGCTGAGGGAGGGAGGGACACACACACACACACGCGCACGCACGCACGCACACACACACACACGCACTTTACATTGGTATTTCTATTACTGCAATAAGAAACACAGATGTAGACAGACACACTTGGGTCTTTTTACATCAGTAAAAGTGGTAACACCACAGTGTACAAATACTGAAGTACAAGTACTCTGCATTCAAGCACAACAACATCAGCATATAAATATACTTAAAGTATAAAAAGTAAATATACTCATAATGCAGAACGGTCCCCTTCAGAATAACGCTGATTATATTTAGTCAGTGAAGTTAACAGCAGAAAGGTGACCACACGTACCCACGCCGTGTGCTCCTTCAGGTAACATCCTCGATACTCGATCGTGTTTGGGTGACGAAGTTTCTGCAGGAACTTCACCTCTTTGATGATGTCCTGCCATTTCTGCACATGAACACAAAACACTCGGTGAGTGTGTTTTTCAGCACGTTTCAGAGACAGACAGAATTTAATCAGTCAGCACTTAACATGCTGTTTGTCAGAAACAGCAATAAAAAAACAAAAATCAACAAATGAGATTCTGACAAATTCATCGTCCAACTGAGAAAATCCAAAAGATTCTCAGAGAGTGAGTGAAGGGAAAGTGCGGGAAGGTTTAAAATGAGTCGTCTCTTTCTAGTTTGTTACCTCGTTTGTCTGCTTGCCGCTGTAGGACATTTTCTTAATGGCCACCACCTCATTGTTGCGCACATCTCGGGCCTGTTGAATGGCAGAATCACAACTGTCAGTTTATGAATTTCAACCCTTTAAACCCTGACAGCCTGCTGGGCTCCTCAGAGGAGGAGGTCCACACTGATGCTGTCGGTCTGGGGCGCCACCTCCTGATTTCCTGTGTGTGCCACCGGGCTGACGATGGGGACAGGTGGGACAGAAGTGGACCATTCTGTATTCATGGGGGGCACAGTTGAGGTCTTTGTCATTTTGTCTTTGCTTTATCGTCCAAAGCTTGACGTTCACGCTGTGAGCAAGAGGAACGTCAATGAAAGAGAAAAGTAATAACTAATCAACACTGAATCCCAGCATTGAAAACTGAATACCTTGGTCCAGGTCCAGGTCCTGTTCTAGAGGCTAATGTGTGTGAGAGTTCAAAAGGCCTGAAACCTGTACATGTACTGAACTGTCACTTCAGTCAGCTGCGTCCGTGTTTGTCCTGCACACACATACATGTCATATGTAGATTAGAGGCGTGTACACGTGTTCATGTTCTCCTGGAGAAATCCGGTTCCTCTAATCCCAACCCTCACTACAGACATTTGTTCACATTATCTTTAAGAAATCAGCTTCTTGGAGAAAGCCGCCTGCAGCCCCATTACTTTAATGCACGTTAATGACCGAGATGCCCAGCGTTCATGTGTTACAGCACAACGAAGGCAGCATCACATCAGCACCTTCATTCTCCCAGTTCTGCTTTGAACGCACTGCAAAACTCCACTTGGTGGTGCCACGAGAATAATCTGAAATGTTAAGTGACCTGAGAACAAAAATATTCCCAGTGATCCATCTGACAACCAGATGATATCATTCATTTTTTAATAAAATATTCAACGCTTTTTTCAAATCTGTTGGAAGCACGTAATCCCTCAAAGGGATCAATCCTCAGCGAGACACCAGGTGAGGGCTCATGAAGTCAGCTCCGCCCCGGACTGGAAACAACTGCACGACTCATCATACTGCTGAGAAGGATCACTAAAAACACAAAACAATCAGCAGCCAGGTGAGTGCAGCTCTGGCTGCTGTTATGTAGTCCTTTAAGGTCAGTCTAGGAGCCTCTGTGACAAACACACTGTATAAATCAGCAGAGCTCTTGCTAAACTGACACAAAGTGATGCACATCATCTATTTTCGTAGCACATCTCTGATGGCCTTTTAAGGATCATCAGTAAATCAGACATTCGGTGAGAACACTGTGGAGGTGTTCGTCTACCACTCAGCCTCGAGAAGAAAGGTAAAATGAGATGCACAGCTTTGTGCACACACACACATTGTCTTCCCACTGTTTTCCTAATCAGGCAGGGAAACATTCAGATTCACAGTTTCCTTATTCATGATAAGACTCAGAGAGGACACATTTTCTGTCCTTTAGAGGAATCCACACATTGTAACACTACTCAGGCCTCCTGAGAATGTCTGAGGGGTATTCGGCTCAGATAAAGATTTAAATAATTTGATTTTCTTCCACAGTCTGAGCCCTGGGCAGCAGGAAAACCACACACAGCGTCTGGTTGCTTTATAACTGCACACAAAACAGAAATCTAACAATAAACAAGCAGATTATTGTGCACATGGATGGCTGCTGGTTCTGCTGGCTGGAGAACAGGCGACCACTTAATGTATGAGTAAAGCTATAAAACTCATCTTCTTGCATGGCTGTGCAGCTTTATTCACGAGAGAGATCAGACACGGCTGGAGAAACTCAATTACATCCCCTAAAGTGTGTTTAAATGTGAAAAAATATCCACACCAACTTTCCAATATTAGAACTGTGTGAAACATGTGCTCTCTTGTCCGCACACTGCAACAACATGATGACTGACGTCTCACTTCACTTTCAAACAGGGAGTTCCAGCCATGAACAAGAAGTGAAAACAAGGACATTCAGTCTGATTATCAGGCTGCATCTCAGTCACACTATCCCAAAGAGGAGAAGCTGAACAGGAAGGCACAGAACCACGAATCAAACCAACAGACTGACTCGACATCAGGGGGCAATCGTGGCCTACAGGCTGGAGAACCGGTGGAGGGCCGCCAGTTCGATTCCCCCACCGGACAAACAGGAAAAATTTGAGTGTGGTGGAGTGATTAATGAGAAAAATGTTCACCCCCCTCTATTAACCAGCCTTGAGCAAGGCATTTAACCCCCAATTTGCTCCTCGGGTGCCTGACATGGCAGCCCACTGCTCCTGTGTTTCACTGCATGTAATCTGCTGGGTGCTGCATATGCGTTCAACCAAAGACGAGTTAAATGCAGAGGAAAAATTCAGTGTGTGTACGAAAAAATATATATACTGTCATTTTGTCATACTCACAAAGTAAACGGCACCGAAGCTGCCGTGGCCGATCTCACGGAGGTCAGCGAACAGCTTCTCTGGGTCATCTTTGCAGAAGAGATCTGCCACCTCTGGGTCCTTCAGATTGCCCGCCCGTGCACTCGAGGGCATGGCCAGGGCCTGGAGAGCAGGCGGAGAGCAGGGGTTAGTACGGGGAGGACCACACCATCCAGGCCTCAGCGACAAAATCTCTCAAACAGATCACCACTACTGTTAATCACTATAACAGAATTCCTATTATACAGTTCATTGCAAATGTAACTTTTCTATTCTTTGCAGGTGAGTCAATTAGTTGATCAACAGAAGGTGATCACTTATTATTTGTTCAAGCTAAAATATCAAAGGTCCCACATTCTGAAGTGTGAGGATTTGTTGTTTCAGATCATAATTAATGGAATCGCTTTGACTTTGAACAGCTGGTTAGACCAAAGGAGAAACATGAGAACATCACATCATTGCAACAATCCTTTACAAGCATCAGAATCATTTACATTTCATGTATTAAAAGACATGCGATCACAGCACGTTCTAATGATTCTGTCTTGAATTTTGCTGAAGGAACTTCCCTTTGGTTTAAATTTGGATCATGGACTGTGTGTCCGTTTTGTTTTTGAAGGATGTGAAGCGTCTGTTTTCCACTTCAGTTGGGCAGAAAACCATCTAATTAATGGGGTAAACACGGTGGAAAATGCATTCTCTTTGTTGTAAAGTGACCCATTTGCAAAATTCCCTTGTGTGCAGCGATTCTATCAGCTTCCCTGATATTCAAAAACTGCAGTTCATTTCCACAAAAATTCTGCAGTATTTCAGGAATGTCATGACTGTCTGTTTGGCGTTAACGGTTGGAGTTATCACAGTTTCTTCACGCCTGTGGTGACAGAAACCAGCCTGTATCTCCCACAGATGATCTATCTGGGACAATAACCGTCCGACAAGTTGTGACATGAACATGTTCAACAGTGAAAGGAGATGGAGGATGTCAAACTGTGAAAACCCTGAAAAACTGGAGAGAATGAGTTATAAACAGAGAGCAAGTCCCGATGTGGGGGAGACGAGACAAAATGGCAGCTGCTTTTCACGAAGTGCACTTCAACATGAACAGATTTAACTGTTCAGTTTGGGTTGCTGAGTCGACTGGGTGACTGTTGCCCATCACTTTCCATTATTTGTTTCAGCTTCACACGTGACCTCTGACTTCGTGTTGTTTCCATGTAAGATGTGAATGTTGGCTTCTCCTGACACAGTACAGTCAGAGTCACATCAGCTGACTTCAGGGTGAGGAAGAACCATGAGGAAAAACTCCCCTCTGTCTTCCATTTAATGCCTCAACCATGAAGGCCGTCATGAGACTGTCAGGAAAAAAGGCTTACGTTCTGATAAAAGATATTGTGGTCTCATAAAGACCAGCAGCCTGACTTCACAGTGTCAGTGTAATGATTTCCAATGTGCTGAACGTGGAGCAGTCGAAAAGCCAACTCACAGTATTACGTGTTCACTCATCAGATGATTATTTCATCAATTAATCTTTTCCCTAAAAGGCCAGAAAACACTGTCACTGTGATTATAATTTCCCGGAACCCGAAATGGGGTCTTCCAATTTCCAAATTTGCCATAATTGATGAAAAATTACAAGAACAATAATCAAAACTGCAGATTAACTGTCTGTTGATCAACTAACTGCTCATTTCAGTTCATTCTAAGGGAAGATGTCCTTTTTTGACCCCAAAAAACTCAATAATAAAAACAGCCCAGCAAAGGGGCAAAGACATTTTAAAAATTGAAAAATACAGAATATTTATATACATTTAATTATTGTACATCATCAACACCATCCAACTCCAATCAAAGATGGGTATAAATAAATCCACCATGATGAGCCAAGCTGAGCTTCAGTCAAATCATCTGACTAAATCAGCCCTCAGTGTAATCTCAGCCTGCACACTAAGCCCACATCAATGACAATTCATTTATAATGGGGTAAATGTAGCTGCTCATCCTTGAGTGTCAGCTGGAGGCCTGAGGAGAGCCCGCAACATAACCAGGCCTCTGTGATTTGGTGAATGCATGAGGACACGGCCTCGGGGTCCCTGTTTAAAGGACGACTGCAAGGCTTGTTCCTTTAAAGCTCTGTAAACGTGCTAGACGAAGACACTCCCCCACCCTCCCAAACCAACATTCCTTCAGAGCGCAGTGAACTAATTTCCAATCATACATTATGTGTCACTGAGTGGCCCGATGGTGTTCAATCAGAAGCAGACGCCTGCAGCTACCATCTCCAGTCAGGAGAAAAACAACCACTCAAAAACATGCGAAAGAAAGAAATGCATTTGTGTACACAATCAACGGCAAGTTTTTACAGATTAGACAGAGAAATGGGGCATCCTAATGGCCTAAAGGCTTTACTGTGTAACAGTGATGTTACTGGCAGGGACGTTTATCAGGCCTGTATTCACTTTTCACGTGTTCTATCACTGTACATTTTCACAATAAAAATGTTGTGCACCATGAATATGATTGTGGCCTTCAACGAGGGTCAAGTTACCTGTGTTAAAGAGTCCATAAAAAGAACCCATTACTGTTTTACTCTGGAACGAGTGGAAGTTTGTTCATGGATTGGGATTCGATTGTACACACCACACACCACTGAGGTTTGTCACACTGTTATTCACCATTTTCTGATTCTGAGATTCATGCTGAAATACAAAAAACACCAACCCATTCACCATTTCTGAATTGAGAGGCTGTTTTGTGGTAACTATTTTTGTCATTTTCCAAGACACAGGGCAGGGCTATTCTCACAAATTCAGGCACACAACACTGGGGAGGCAAGTTTCCTCAATTTCCTATGTGGGGAAAAAAAACTTACACAAGTTCAATTAAGTTATATTTGAAGGCAACGCGAGACACGAAATAATACGGAAGGGAAAAAGAGAGACGGAGGTCTAGACAGTTGTTAAACATAACAACTGACGAGAAACTTGGTGCGTCAGTGGTGCTGAAGGACCACGATCACATGGTTGAACTCAGGCCTGACTTGGAAACAGTTTTGCATAACTGAGGATCTGAATGCCCAACATTCACACAAAGCAGGTATACGTGCATTTATTAGCATCAATAACAAACAGCTCCGAAAACTAAATGAATGTGAGTTCTCACTAAAAGGAACACAGGCAGAGAGGTCTCACTGGGCGGGGTCCAACATTTACTAAGTTTATACTGTCACATCAGTATGGTTCATCAGCAAACTGCACCTCTACTGAAACTGTTACTACAATACTTTAATTTGCAAGTTACTCGTGGCTAAGGGAGCATACAAAGTGAAAACTGAACACTTTTCAGTGTTTCAATGCCAAGTTGACCGACATTGTCTTTATAGAACACTGAATCTCTCCAAAGTTGTTCAGACAAAAATGAAATGAGACTCTCAATACGTGTGGCTTTGATTTTAGGTTTACATAACCATTACATCAACCTCTGGCCCAAAATGGAAACCTCGGCTATAAAATAAGTTTTATTTGGTGGTTGCAGCACCACAGATGGCCTCCATCCGACCTTAATAAATACCTTATCAACAGAAATGTGTGTTTTTCAGCTGGCAGTAAATATTTTGGCCGGCCTGTTACATCATGTCCGTTAGCAGCTAAACTGATCAGATTTGAACCAGGCTGAAATTTTAATAGTCATGATTAAAGTTACAGAACGAAATCTAGGATGTAACTTACTTCGATCCAACTTGCTGTAACGTAAAAATCTATGCCACGGTTATTTAATGTCTCATTTTATTAACGCATTAGCAAAAGCAGATAAATGTTGCTGAGGGCAAAGCTAACTCTTCATGACAGCAGCAACGTTTGCTAATGTTATCCTTGCTGGGTTCTCGCAGGGGCGATCGACAGACCCCTGTGCTACAACCGTCCTAAAACCACAGGACACTGGTCGATAATCTCAGTCCCAAAAACTCACAGGAAGTCGCTTTGTCTTCCCCAAATCTCACTAGGTTGTCTTTAATAAATGTCTGATCGGTATGCAGAAAAAATAGCGTAAGTATGATAACTGAATAAAATCCAATGAAAATGGCACATTACTATGAACTGAATTAACGATTAACTGCATTTCTTGTTATACTGAAGGTCTCTGAAACACATGAAAGACCACTGGGCGTCCCCGGATCCAAGTTTGAAATCCCAGGAATAGCTAACATTACTTAGCATGACTTACCGCGGCTTATTGTGGTTCCGCTCTGGAACGAAAAACAACGGTTAGCAGCCAAGCTAGTGAGTCTCTATCCTCATAGCCCGGGTCTCCTCTCAGCATATAATCAGCAGGACGCGTCGCTTTCCATTTCCACGAAAGTCCCCCCGATTTCAGAGCAGCAGCGAAATAAATTAAGGGTTTCAAAATTACACTGCTACCCGAGCCTAGCTCAAAGATGAACTTTAAGCCCGACAGTTGTCTCTCCTACGTTACTATGTTACTAGCCTTAGCTAATTGGCTAGCTTAGCTTTGATAGCTCACAAGCTAACGTTAACATTAGCTATTCTACGGGGTGTGGCTGATGCTTTTCCGCCGCGGCCCACTTCCAAGCATATTGTCCGGTTACACCCAAACTTTCTAAAATCTACTCTTAAAATTCGTCTGAATATCTGCGCCCCATCCTGTGGTTGGACTTGTTTCTCAGACCGTTTTTGTTCTTGCTAAATACAAGATGGCACAGACTGGTGGGGCGGGACTGAAATGTTGACCGGAAAATAATTTGTTCTATTTCCTGTGAGGTTTCCGCTTCACAAATAAAAGGGTATAAATAAATCGACCCAGATAATATTAATTATCTAGTACAAAGGCTCGAAGGCTTGATTTAATGATTATTTTTACGAGACTCCGCCTGTGCTGACCACATTTAAGCACTGAATAGACATTGTCTGTGTACTTTGAGCCTCGTTCTCAGCCTTCAGGCGGCTGTCGTGAAACACATTCACAGCAAAAATGATTGTCTCAAGAGAAAATCGTCAACAACTTCTGGCATTTTTGAGAAACCTGTTTCAGAAGATTTCTGGAATCTACTGTCTCCTCCGTCAATCTTCATCGGAACAATTTGGCAATTTCACCTTTATGAAATGAGACCAGTTTCAAATGAGTCCTTATCTGTATGCATTTCTTGGAAATTATTCCTGCACACGGAGTGACGGTAACTGTCACAGAAAATTCAGTGACCCATCTTCAAGTAAACACATTAAGTGAACAAAAATAAAACACTAGTTTGTACATGACATGATAGCATTTCTTGAATATAATATAGGCATTAAAAGTCTGCATCATCCTGTGAAACAGACCGAGCAGTGAGACACGTGAAATTGTGACATTTAGTGGTAATTGAGAGAACTGCAATGCTTTAAGCTCAAAAAGATCCATTCTGTTTACCTGTCACAATTTACCTCTTATTTGTTCCATATCACTTTAGAATATGAAAGATTGTATACGAAACAGGTGACCTCTAAACTGAAGCACTCTTGTTTCTACTAAAGTTAATGTGGCTGCACTGCTGGTTTGAGGAAAATCAATAAGCTTTGTTGATATTTCAAATCCAGTTATGATGACTCAGTGTCTCAAAAACAAAAGAAACAACAGCTTGTAAACATGAGGACATCCAAGATGAATCCAAAAAAACACATAAAAATGTATTTATCAATCAACTTTATTGCAAGACCCTGCAGTGCAATGACAAAACAAATGGACCAGCCAGTTCTCAAAAAATCTTACACATCACAGGTACAAGGTGAAATACAAACAAATATGAGGCTTAAAGTTACAAGTCAAACAGTCCATATGAAGGGCCGCTTCAGTCCACCTCCTCAATGGTGGGCCCCTGGGAGCCGGCATGTGCCTGCCCTGCACCGCTGCCTGCAGGCATCCCTCCCTGATACAACTTGCTGATGATGGGGTTACACACTTTCTCCAGCTCTTTCTGCTGGTGTTGGTACTCCTCTTTATCAGCCAGCTGGTTGTTCTCCAGCCAGGTGATGGTCTCCTCACACTTCTCAACCAGCTTCTTCTTGTCCTCCTCGCTGATTTTGCCCTTCAGGTTGGCGTCCTGCACGCTGCTCTTCACGTTGAAGGCGTAGGACTCCAGGGAGTTCTTGGCAGCGATCTTTTCCCTCTGAAGCTCGTCCTCAGCTTTGTATTTGTCGGCCTCCTGCACCATCCTCTCGATCTCCTCTTTGCTCAGACGGCCCTTGTCGTTGGTGATGGTGATCTTGTTCTCTCTGCCGGTGCTTTTGTCCACTGCAGACACGTTCAAAATGCCGTTTGCGTCCACGTCGAAGGTGACCTCGATCTGAGGGACCCCTCGTGGAGCAGGCGGGATTCCTGTCAGCTCAAACTTGCCCAGCAGGTTGTTGTCCTTGGTCATGGCTCTTTCCCCTTCGTAGACCTGGATGAGGACCCCGGGCTGGTTGTCAGAGTAGGTGGTGAAGATCTGGGTTTGTTTGGTGGGGATGGTGGTGTTGCGTTTGATCAGAGAAGTCATGACTCCTCCAGCTGTCTCGATACCCAGGGACAGGGGCGCCACGTCCAGCAGCAGCAGGTCCTGAACGTTGCCCGAGGTGTCACCCATCAGAATGGCGGCCTGGACGGCGGCACCGTAAGCCACAGCCTCGTCCGGGTTGATGCTCTTGTTCAGCTCCCGGCCGTTGAAGAAATCCTGCAGGAGTTTCTGAATTTTGGGGATTCGGGTGGAGCCTCCGACCAGGACCACGTCGTGGATCTGCGCCTTGTCCATTTTGGCGTCCCTCAGGGCTTTCTCCACGGGCTCCAGAGTTCCCCTGAACAGATCGGAGCACAGCTCCTCAAAGCGAGCCCTGGTGATGGAGGTGTAGAAGTCGATGCCCTCAAACAGAGAATCGATCTCAATGCTGGCCTGGGAGCTGGAGGACAGGGTTCTCTTGGCCCTCTCGCAAGCTGTGCGCAGCCTCCTCAAGGCTCTCTTGTTGTGGCTGATGTCTTTCTTGTGTTTCCTCTTGAATTCCTCCACAAAGTGGTTGACCATGCGGTTGTCAAAGTCTTCTCCACCCAGGTGAGTGTCCCCGGCCGTGGCCTTGACCTCGAAGATACCGTCTTCAATGGTCAGGACGGACACGTCGAAGGTGCCCCCGCCCAGGTCAAAGATCAGGACGTTTCGTTCCCCCGACTTGCCTTTGTCCAGACCGTAGGCGATGGCGGCTGCCGTCGGCTCGTTGATGATCCTCAGGACGTTCAGTCCTGCGATGACGCCTGCGTCTTTGGTCGCCTGTCGCTGGGAGTCGTTGAAGTAGGCCGGGACCGTGATGACCGCGTTGGACACCTTTTGGCCGAGGTAGGCCTCGGCAATCTCCTTCATCTTCACCAGGACCATGGAGGAAATCTCCTCAGGGTAGAAGGCTTTGTCCTCTCCTTTGTATTCCACCTGGATTTTGGGCTTCCCTCCATCTCCAGCCACCTTGAAGGGCCAGTGCTTTATGTCAGCCTGCACCACCGGATCATCCAGCTTTCTCCCAATCAGCCTCTTGGCATCAAACACGGTGTTGTTGGGGTTCAGAGCCACCTGGTTTTTGGCAGCGTCCCCGATGAGCCTCTCTGTGTCAGTGAACGCCACATAGCTGGGGGTCGTCCTGTTGCCCTGGTCGTTGGCGATGATTTCTACTTTTCCGTGCTGGAAAACACCCACACAGGAGTAGGTGGTGCCCAGGTCGATGCCGATCGCTACATCTTTAGCAGCGGACATTTTCACTGGAGATGGTCGCCTGTCAAACAGTTAGACAACATTTTAGAAACAAATTGAAAGAAGCAAACATCAACACACTTCTACACGTGCGCTGACTCACAGCACACATTTATCAGCATTAGTTTAGTTAAATGTTGCTAAAATTCGGTCAAAATGTGGAAAAATGACACCAGAAAATGTGTTCTGTGCTCCTCGGATGCAGCAAACTTTTAAAAACCTCATCGAAAATATTTGCTCCGCTGACATTATTTTACAAAAAAACCACAATGTGAACGCACCAAATGTTAAAGCACGAAGCTTTGAGCGTAAACTACTTTTGCTTTCAGAAATGAGAGTTGGACTTACAGTTTGGAGCTGAGTGGTCTGCGCTGAGAAGAGATTTGAGGTTCTCCTTCCTCTCTGGATCTTCTGCTGCGCTCTGATGCGGTCTCTGCTCTCCGAACAGCCGCTTTATGTCTGTGGACGCTGTCTGGATGTTTCTAGACGGTTCACACACGACGCTGTCAAGTCAGCGTCCACCGCAGACACGCTTCCTGTTTGTGATGTTAAAATAAAAGGTTTTCTAATGAAATGATTGTGTACGTGACGCTCAATCGACACGCTGTTGTCTTATTTTGAAGGATCTCAATTCCGGTATTATCGCGTACTTTTCTGATTAGCGTTGAGTTTTGACGCATCAACTTTTAGCACCGCTGGCCAATGACAGCTGAGAGCGCAGGTTTTGTTTCCGGTGTGATGTCATATTCAGACGAAATTTCTGGACGATGTGAGAACTTTAGAGACAAGTGGAGCAAAACCCAAACTTCACGTGTACGTGAGTTAACTCTTTGTATTTATTCATTGTTCCCTACAGTCGCAGAAAACAAAACTTTTGTTTTTGTTTTGTGAAGATGCAAATTTCAGAAAATCATCAAACTGAAAAAGAAAATCAGAATTTTTCATGTTACTTAAAATTTTCATGTTTTTACAAAACACAAATGATCTGCAGGCATCTTTATTCCTGAAGCAACACTGACAGTCAGATGTTGGTCATGTACACGATGACATACATGAACTATCCTCACACGGATTCCCGTCCTAAAAGATGCACCTGGAATGTAAAAGTGATCCCAGCAATCCCACTTCCTCCATCCGTCCATCAGCTCAAACATCACAGTCTTTTTGTTTTGCCTCGTCCACGAACTCTGATAAAACAGGAGGGATGAATTCCTTAAAGACCGGAGAGCCGAAGATGAAGCTCAGCCAAGGAAGGTGGAGATGAAAACGCTGGTGTCCAGGTTGAGGGTGGCGTGCCACCAGCGGTCGGGGAAGAACAGCACCTGATAGAGAAACATCCTGACTGTTAGAAAACCACAGAAACGCTTTGTGACAGACGGGAGGCGGGACAGATGGACCTTCTCATGGAAGGTCAAAGAACAAAAACTATTCATCACACAGCCAGGGCTGGGATAACGTGAAGACGTCACCTCTCCAGGTCTGATGGTGCACTCCAGCGGAGCCTCGTCCTCCGGCAGGTGCGGGTAGGTCTCCGTCACCCAGGACAAGGTGGTGCGGTTCGGGTGGAAATGAGGCTCCTGGTCCGGCGGGTAGAGGAACCAGCGCTGCGTGATCACAACCCAATCGTTCACTGAGCTACGACATGCTCGATCAGTGACTTTCACCTGCGCTCGCGTGCGATACTCACCTTTCGGCCGTAGATGACCTCAGAGTAACCAGGGCCGTGCCAGTGGAAGGGGACTCCTGTTCCCGGGCCTGGAGACAAAAACCTGCAGCTTTCATATCTGAGGTCTGACGACTGCCTTTGGCTCACAGCAAACAGAAAGACTCCTTCATTCCTTTCAGACATATTTTAGCTATTAGTGTCGTGGATGTCATGTGACCAGCTCTAATTCTGAGGCTCGGACACAGGAAGTTAAATTCTCCAGGATGTGACCTGAGTTCTGGCACTGAAACAAATGAACAGCTTCTTCCCCTCTGCTGTTGGTCTGTTGAACACCAGCTGATTAAAATGTCTGCTGTCACTGATCTGTGCTCATGTCACGAGCCACCTGCTGTCCATACTTTGCACTACTTCCACTCTGTACTACCTCCAGAACCATATTTATTTTACTTATTTTATTTTATTCTATTATTATATGTTACTCGTTCTTACGTTCTATGTTTGCACCAATCACCAAGACAAATTCGTAGTAATGTGAAACCTCTTCACTTACATGGCAACAAAGACGATTGTGATTGTGATTTTGCTTGTAACCTTTGCTCTGCTGTCCTTCTGGTGCACAGCTGGCTTGTGAAGTCCTCCCCTGCTGTGGCAGCGTTTGACAACAGAGGATCTTCTCCTGGCTTACTAAGTGTGGCTAGTTTGAGTACTGGAAGAACAAACCTGCGATCCCGAAGCTGTAAGCTCCACTGGTGTGAGGCAGGACGTACGATGGAGGCTCATAGTGCTCGAACAAACTCCTCCACTCCGTGAAGTTGTTGTCTCCAAAGAAATACAGCGTGTCTGCAGAGGACAGGAGAAGTAAGACAAGCCGAAAAGCCACACACGGTCGTCGGCCTCCGGAGACGTCCATGTTGCTGTGGACCGTTTGACCAGCAGATTGAAATCTAACTTTTATCAGATGTATCCCTCTGGGGAACTCGTTGAACGGAGCTGAAATGTTTCACATCCAGATGTTTGGCGTCCACTCACCGCTGCCGAGTGCGTCTGCAGACTGAGGCCTCAGTAAGACGTCCACATACTCCTGAAACGGGACGTCCACTGGAACAAAGTGAGGACAGCGAGTGTTCAGGGGTGCAGGTTAAGAGTTGTGTTTGAGCGTCAGACGTGCATACCTTTCCTGTAGGAGTGAGTGTTGGCGGTGCTGAGCCGCACCCTCCGGTCCCCGTACTGTTCCAGCAAGCTGGACTTGGAGCACAGCGACCGGAACCTCTGCAACAAACCGTTTAAAGCCTGTTTAACTGTCCAGGACTGAGCAGGAACAGTCTGGACGGATCAGGACAGCTTCTGCTGTGTTGACTCTGAGCTTTCATTTCAGGATGTTTATTTTATTATATCATATGAAACGTGTCGCTGTACATGCATGTGCATGCTGGCACTAATGCAAAGTACTTTAAACAAGCATTTCCACTTTACTACTAAATACTGAAAATGTAAATATGTACTTTTACTCCACTACATTCACCTGACTGCTTTAGCTACTTAAGATTTAACCAAAAACGTGATGAGCTCATGAAATGTTTTCGTTACAGGTGATATGAAGACCTTCTTGCACTGCTTGATGCTTAACCCCAATAGTTGTATAAATAAAGGTTGTTGTTCTTTTTACCGTGTTATCAGTCAGTCCTCTGAGGATCACCGGTCTGCTGTACGCATACCTGAAAGAAGAGCAGGTGATGAGCAGGCAGGAGGCGGCGTACAACACAACAGACAACAAAAGTCATCTAAAAAGACACACACCAAATGTGGACCAATGGCTGGACACGTTATGGACCGGATGTTCTTCATTTGTTCAAGGATATTTAGGGTGGTTCTGTGGTGTTTGCTTTTAACCACCTGAGAATTTCTGAGACTGATATTATTGATGTTCAGTTAATGGCTTCATCAGACACCTGCTGGACTCAGCCTGGGTTTTGTACCTTTCAATGAACTGTTGGTGTGAGAGTGAAGATCTGTCCCACACGTCGATGTTACAAGGACCTTCATCCAGTAATCTGAAATCTGAATTCAAAGACCTGAACACACAAACAGAAAAGTGTCACCGTGGATGTTTAAAGGCAGAGAATCACCGACATGAGGCCCATACAAAACATCCCTTAACCTTTGACAGATTTTATTTTAGTCTTTTATCAGCAGCCATCATAAACCAATTCCCGTTCATCAGCTGAGGTTATTAGGCCTCTCTGTGAGCTCTCGACATCTTGTCTTCAGTCACATTTATTTTCTCTTCCAGCTTCTTTTACTTCGTGGTAATGAGTTGAAAAGCCCGCGTCCCAAAGCTCACCGTCGGTGACTTGTTTCGATAAGATCACTGTGAAGGCAGGCGTTAAATTGACGGTATTTTAAATGGAGTTTGGTGTGAAGTTCAGCCAGAACGACGGGTATCGGGGCTGAGTTAAACAACTGATTTCACAGTGAAAAGTAAATCACCAACATCCCGTTTTTAAAATAATCTCTTAGATGTGCCGGTTTGGAGTTGAGACTCACCAGCCGCCGCCGTCACCTGACGGCTGCTCCGCCTTCAGTGCGACGAGACACAACAGGACCAACTGTGTGCTTGTGTTCAATACAACTTTATTAAGTTCCATTCAAAATACCTGCTGACAATAACTAAACGTAAGAGAAATCACAGAACACCCGAGACGAATATCTCGCCTTAATATTCCGAAGGATGAGCCGCCTTCTCGCTTCCTGTGTGAGATCCAATCAGAAACCACCACATTTAACCGTGCTGCGTTCAGTACAATAGGAACTACGAACGCTAAACTTTATTATATTGTGTTATGTTGTGTCATGTTTCATGATATCATATTTGTCTTTCTATGTCATTTTACACTCCATCAGAGGAAAATGCTGTACTGTTTACTCTATTACTTTTATCTGACAGCTTTATTTTCAAATGAGCATTTTTACACAAAGCAATTAGGAGTTTATAAAATATGACGTTTTGATCTAAATCGAACTGCCCACCAGCTGTGACGGTTAGCAGCTCATCGACAGAGACATGAACTGACAGCCATTCTGATAATCATGCAGTCTGCGCGGCTGCAGCTGCAGCTTCACACCCAGTCTGGTGCTGTGGTGTCAGTCTCACTCTGACCACTGGAGGGCAGCAGCGTCGCAGAGCCCTGCTCACAGGTCTACCTGCTGAGACCTCATGCAGGTGACAGTGTGTGAAACCAGACCCGTGCCAGTCTGCGCTGCGGGCCAATCACGTGACCTACCAACACATCACACACACGTGAAGGAGAAGGACGACGCGGACGAGTCGGCTGTCGAAGTTTTCCTCTTTGTGCTATGACTTCAATCCACGCAGGAGTCCAGAAAAGACATTTTAAAGTGTGATGTCCTTAATGTAAGTCTGTGGACCAGGTGAGCAGGGAGACAGCAAACACACCTTCAGGTCATCCAACAGACATCCAGTGGCTGCTTCATGTGCTGCTGTGTGTGTGTGTCTGAACCTGCCAGTGTGTCATTACGTAATTATATATTGTTCTATTATATTCTTATTATTTATTACTATTGCATTACATTGTGTGGTATTTCCCGGAGACGTACCCTGACCATAACCGCGTCCAGATCTGTTAGCTGCCTGACCTTAAACCACGTCTCCACCGAAACATTTAATGATTTACATTATGGGGCCTTGAGTTTTGTCTCCGTAAGGACGGTGAGACCCCACAATGTGACTGTGAGAGCAGATGTGTGTCATGTGTTCACACTTCAGCGTCATAACTGCAAATGTTAAGAAAGAAGCATTTATTGGACAGAACACAGTGAAGGGCACAGACACACAGGACGTCTGTGCTGCTCTGTGCTTCAAACTGGATTTACTCACAAAAAGATCCCAAACAAGACAACAAACAGGAACATCTGCAGAGCAGTCCAGCCTTTGTGCTGCTGCTCACTTGTTGTGCAATATAAGCCTTAAATAATATAAAAGTCACTACAATGTGTACTTCATGTGTGCCGCACTTAAAAAAGTAAATCACAGTTGCAGGTCCTCAGTCCAAAGAATGAAAGACAGTAATGATTACAGGCATGAAATCACAACAGATTAAAGAGGTAACAAAGTCCACTCGGAGCTGCTTTTCTTCATTAGGACGTCACAGGTTAAAGGTCATAAACTCAAATCTACCGTCTGTGCAAACATCTTCTGCCCATCAGTGCAAAGCTACAAAACCTACCAAAAGAAACAATCAGCTTTTAGATAAAAACACCCTTTACGCTTGATCGGATTCAGGCTGTTCAGATTACAGTTAATTCCTCTCATAATTTAGCGCACTAATTTGAATGTTACGTCACAAAGAGATTTGGTTAAATGACAAGTGTAAACGTTTAAGGAGGAAACAAGTGATTCAACGTTTCAGTAGAAGGAAACGGGGTCATTAACAGCTAAGCTTAATAAGCTGATGTAGAGTGAAAAGTCAGTATCGATTCACCGCTTTTAATTGATTATTGTGGGAGCACACGGCGTCTAATTATTCAAGGTTTGTGATGTGACTTCTCTCTCGTTAAGTCCTTTGTGTGAAACTCTTTTAAACTGAACTGGAATCAGGTGGGGGATTTTTGTGGATGTGCAGGTTTTTCTTTTGCTGACTCTTCACTGCTATTTTGACTATGAGAGGACGAGGACAGACAGGAGGACCGGCGGGATGGACAGCAGCAGAGGAAGTGACAGGGAAACCAGGTGAGTCGTTCCGGACGTTGAGCCTCCGCTGCCGAAGGTGACGAAGCCCGGCTGGTCGCTGGTGATTTGGCTGCGGATCCAGGCCTGGTACCGGGACACTCGGGTGTAGACTCCCGGGGAGTTGGGCTGAGCGCAGCCGTTTCCGAAACTCACCACCCCAGCCTGGACCCACCTTGAGATGTTCTTAGTCACCATCGGGCCGCCCGAATCCCCCTGCAGGCCAGACGTGTCGGTTATGAAACCAGCACACAGTAACGAGTCAGTGAAGTACTTTACTTATTTAGTTACACCACTTTATATTCCACTTTATTTATTTACTTATGTTGGTTACTTTTATTTAATACTTTTGTACTTTACTGAATTAACAACAGAGACAAACCAAACCCTGGACTCATTAACTGGACATTAGCAGTTGACGGAGGACAGTTTTACAGATGGGCTCCCTGTCTCGTCTGGTCCACCAGGTGCCCCCGTCCAGGTACACGCCTGCCCTCACCTGCTCAGCAGCTACCCAGCGTGCAGCTCCTGCTCTCTCACCTGTCTCCACTTTCCCTCACCTGTCCTCTTTAACTGGACGCCGCTGCCCCGTGCGTCACGTCTCGGCTCTTTAGTCTGTGAGCCTGTTTGTCTGTTCTGTCTGTCCCGGTGTTTGAAGTCCCCCCCCGGGCGGTGACACTCACCTGGCAGGAGTCCTTCCCTCCTTCGGTCAGACCGGCGCAGATCATGTTGTCTGTGATCGAGCCGAGGGCCTGGCTGCACTGAGCGTTGGACACGATGGGAACGCTGACCTCCTGCAGCCTCTGAGGGAAGGGAAGGGACACTGGAGAAGAGAAGAGACTCGCTCTGAGTTTGACTGGGTGGACCTGCTGTTGGAAACAAACCCCAGCACGCCACCTGCTGCCTGCTGTTTGTTCTGCAGAACAGCAGCCCTTGTGGGAAACCAAAGTGTGTGTTTGTGAGGCGTTTTAGAAGACTTGTGTGTTCAGTGGGAGCCAATCGGCTTGGAGCTGAGAGCCACAGTCACACTGCGGTCCTGCGTGTCTGATGTGACGTCAGGCTGTTTGGGTTTTCTCTGGTGACGACGTTTCATCACGTTTCTCTCCCAGAGGTGGCTAAACATCTGCACGAAGCTGCCTTCAAGGTGCCGAAATGTGTGTTCACAACTCACTCAGGTACAGCTTTGAAGTACTTTACCGAAGTATTTCCAAGTTACCTCACTTGATGCTTCTGTTGCACTTTATTTTGGAGGCAGATGTTGTGTTTTTATTATTATTTATTATTTTAATACTTTAGTCAATTTGCACTTTCAGATTATTAAAACAAACATAAAACAAGTGAAAGATTCTGATGTATTTTTATAGACTAAACCACCCAGCAGTTTGTAAAATAATTAATGAGCTTTAAAGTGATGAACACATGACTGTATAAATAATTATAATTCAGTAATACTGTATTTCTGAAATGGATTGTTCTACACAGTGAGTCCTTTTGGTACTTTAAGGATATTTTGAAGCTAATTCTCTGGTACTTTCTCTTGAGTTTTGAACGCAGGATTTTTACATCAGCAGAGTACTTCTACACTGTGGTATTGGAGGCAGGAGGAGTTTTGAGCCGCTGGGTTGACTCATCACTTTGGACTTTAAGTTTCTTTATCTAAAGGTGTTTTGAAATCTTCACTTCGGGTCACTGGTGATGTCAAAGCAGGACAGGTTGGAAAGAATCTGTTGTGACATCACTGACTGGGGGCGTGGCCTATCGTTTTGTTCCTAGTCAGAGTCACCTCAGCTGAAAACCGGACGCCCAGCGAAGGAAAGTCACGTCTCATTCTTTCTGTCACTTCACAGAGCTCATGACTATAGGTGAGGACTGGAATGTAGACGGACAGGAAATCTTCTCCCACAGCCCGACCCACTTTGGGACAAAATTAACATCTGCTCTGAGGTTTGGCTGTCCTGGTCCTGCTTTCTTCTTCAGTCGTTCTGCTTTATTAATGTGTGGTGGTTCCAAAACACAATATAAACTGAACTAATCCATGCGATTATTGAGTGTTAAAAATAAACTTTGAAATGGGAAGAAATTCTCACCACCAGTGCGGATGGCTCCCCAGCCGGTGACCCAGCAGGTCGTCCCGGCGCCGAAGACGCTGCCGTCCGCTGCCAGGCACACAGGCCTGATGTAGTTGGTGAAGTCCACAGATGAGGACAGCTGCAGCAAGGATATGTCGTTGTCGATTGTGGTGGCGTCATAGTTGGGATGGTTGATGACCTGGCTCACTGTGCGGAACACCTCGTTAGCGTTTGGGAGTTGTTGGGTGTCGCGTCCGAGGTAAACGATGAGATTTGATGTGCTGGTGCTGAGAAACAGAAAGACAACGTGTTTCAAGAGACTCACATGCTGGTACTGCGTGAAAAACTGAAAAGAGAGTTGGAAAATTGTTAAGAATTGTTTCTGTTCAAATAATTTCTTCCTCATGTAACAAGCTAAGAGCAGACCTAAAGGGACGAAGAAGGGGATTAAAGTTATAGGATGAATCTCTCTGTGTGTTGCTTTTCGGTTGTATGTCTCTTTAAACTTTGTTTTCTTCAGGTTCAGTTTCAGTTCAGATCGTTTTTATGATCTGAACTGATGTGAAACAGCTTTACTGGTATCTGACTATTGCTAGAAGGGGAAACGTGATGAGTGGTTTGGACAGGTGCGGTGCAGGGTCAGGTGACAGGATCGGAGCTCACCTGGGGAAACAGTGAGCAGCAGTCAGGACCCACTGGTTGTTGATCAGGGAGCCTCCACAGAAATGGCTGCCGCTCCTGTGCAGACTGACCTGCCAAGGCCACGCCCCCGCAGGAGCGTCCTGACCTCCTACGATCCTGGTGTTGAGCGGCGCCACGCCACAGACTGGAGGGAAACGGGCAGAAGTCATGTAACCACAGCAGGTGGACAGCGTTTCCGCTGCTGTTCTGTGTCTTTCTGTGTTTGGACGGTCGTGTGTGGACTGTTTCTGAGTGAGCAGCATGAGCTCTGTGGACGATTCTGTCTGTCTGTTTGTCCACCAAGGAATGAAATATCTCAGGGTGGACTTTCATGAACATTCAGTTAAACGTGTTGTCTCAAGGATGACTCAGGTCAACATTTCACTGTGTCCAAAACTAATGAGCAGCTCAGCTTTGCTCTGTGTTTAGCACAAATGTTAGCATGCTAACACAAGATGGCGACCACGGTCATTGACTGACATTAGCATTTAGCTCAGAGCGCCACGGTCCGTCTCATTTATTTGATGGATCACAGTGTGTACAACGAGAATAATTTGTGTGAGGTTGTGAAGTGTTAAACGTTAGCTTTCAGGTTAGCTTGTCATGTTGTGAAGTGTGTTCACCTGTTCAGACGGATGTCAATGTCAGCTGACATGTCAGAGCCGGGAGCCAATTAGAACAGCTCAACATAAAGACTTAACATAAAGCAGGTGGAAACAGCTCATTACTGCTATCTGTTTTAATCCATACACAAACAGAAATGTGAAAATAACAGTTTGTGGGTTCTATTACAGAAATAAGAAAACCTCATTCAAAATCCAGCTGACAATTTTAATAACTACAGCCAGGTGTGTTTTTGGACTTCAGACAGAGCCAGAGGGATTCTGTCATAAAGTTTTACTGAGGAGCAAGTTTGATAAAAGACAGAGTTGTTGGAACTCTGAGGGTCACATGAGCGTCTAAATCAGATTTTATGTGGAGAAACAAGAAGCATTTCACTTCACAAGCGTGGCTAACAGCTGCTGTAGACGATTCAAACTGCTTCAACAGAGAAAATGAGCGAATCAGTCTTGTGCTCTTTTGCAAAAGGGAAATGAAGGGAATAAACCAAAGTATGAGAACACAACTCACCGTCCAGCTGTGCGTTGCTTCCTGTGGCAGAGACAAAGAAGAAGACACTTTGTTAATGACAGGAAACTGTCTGCTTGTTTGTCCTGCAGTGACTCTGAAACCTCGTCATGGGCATCGCTACTCACAGACTCTCAATTCAAAGAAGCTTTGAGTGAGTGAGTTCACGTTTCAGGTTGTTCAGGTTCTTAGAAAAAACATGCAGGCCTGTTCATGAGAAACTTCTAGGTGAGGCTGGCATCTGTGCCATGAAAGAAAACAGAGTAAATATAATCACAGAGAGAAAACGTGTGATGAGCTAAATGAGATGCCTTATTGCCTTGTTAAAGCTTCCACACTGAAGCGCAGCATGAAAACTGTCATCACCTTTCAGACGAAGATTTTACAGAAAAACACACGAGAAGCTTGTAAAATACGCCACATCCACGTGCTGTTTGGACCTTGTGTCACACTTCAGATGTTTTTAGTCCAAAAAAATAAAATTTATCTGACGGCCATAAGATATGACATATGTAAATCACAGATTTGTGTCCCAGAACTTTTTATTTTTATTTTCCCACCACTTGTGTGATGACCCCTCAGACCAGGAACCAGAACAATACTTGTGTTATATAAAATAATACTGTACTTTTACTACTTGTAAGTGCATTTCCTTATAATACTGTTTATACCTTTATTGAAGTGGAGCAGTTGGCTCACTAGTTCAGCTTAACGGTGACAGAGTCCACCAGCCATCAAATTTGTTTATTTGTTTAATCTGTGAAAAAAACCCTTGAAGAAAACGGTAAAAACTTGTTTCTTGGTTTTTATCCAGATATTACAGATGAGATGCATCGTGTTAACTGCTGAACTTCAGAGATGTTAGTGTGAAGTATTCAGGTCTTTTACTTGAGTACGCAGCAACACTGCAACATAAAAGTACTCCAGCACAACTCAAAGTGTTGGACTGAAAAGTAAAAGTTTCATTAGAGAAATGAAAATGTCGTGTAGGTTCATCAAGAACAGTGCATCTTATTTTATAAGCTTATTGTTTATTTTTGGTATAAAATCTTAATCTGTAAAATAGCTGAAATAGAAATACTCAGATAAAGTGCTTGAAGTGTCGTCTTTGACCTAATTTCTGAGAATCCTGTTCAGATTGTGTTGTCTCACTGTCTCTCTTTTAAATCCGTATATTCGCTTATTTCTGTTGTAATTATTAAAGAAAACTTGCTGAAATTTTCTTCCCAGACAAACAAATGAACAGTCAGCCGACTGAAGTCGCTGTGACGTTCGCTCCTGTGAGGCGGGAGTTGAATGTTAAGGCATGTCAACACAGGAGTCCAACTGGCTGTTCTGCCTCTTCATGTACATGTGAATATTTTTAGACGTGACTGCTTTTCCTTTTTTCTGCGTATGTCAGCTCTTCTCTCTCTCCTTCTCACTTTCTTTTCAGACTTATTACAGCAATGTGACACATTTCAGGTCCATTAAAACAAACTTTTACATTTGGTCTGTTGTTAAAATGTAAACCGCTTTGTTCCTCTGCTCTTTTATGACCGGGTGTCATGGACGGTCCCTAAATATTCTCTTACATACATGAGAATAGCTGAAGTGTGGGGATTGTCTGTAAGTGGGTAATTACACAGAAACGGAAAAGTCAATCCACTCAAACTACTTTTCTTTATCAACAAATGATCAACACTCACACTCTGACAACACAAGACGAGACAACTTTATTTGTTCAGCCCATTTTTACAAGCAGTTTGTCTCAAAGGGCTTAACATAACATCACAGCAACATCCTCAGCCCTTCGACCCTCACGACTGAGGAAAAACTCCCAGAAGAACCTTTAACAGGAAACACTGGGAGAAAGCTCAGAGCGAGCAACAGAGGAGGGATCACTCACCTGTAACTGTTATGGCCACGAGCACAAATCCACAGACGAATAGTTTCACCTCCATGCTGTGATTCTTCCAACTTTGTCTTCTAATCAATGGAGGAGTTGAGTTGCCTTCAAACGTGAAGCGGTAAAACTGCCCTCCTCCTCCTCAGGTGCGTCGTCCTGCTGCCAAGCTCTTGTAAAGGCAAGACCTCACACGCCCTCGTCACAAACACAAGCAAATGAGCCAAGCTTTCTGAGGTCCTGAGTGTTGCACTGCTGCTGACACACCTGCTTTGATGTTCTACCTGGGTAAGGGCGTAACCATGTGGTAAACACTGAGCTGGATCCACATTATGGGTGAATACTCACTTCTGATTGGCTGCAGGGTGTCCATTAATTCCTAATAATGGACACCAACTAAGTACTTCCGGTGAAACTGTTCACTATTTGCTTGCAGAGTCCTTGACGTTTGAAATAAATGACATGTAAAAACCATCTGAATGTCAACACTGACTGTGGTCCCGCAGTGCCTCATCTCCACCACAGGGTGGCGACTGTAACAATTCAAAGATTCAAGCTTCCGCTTTATTTGTCATTACAGCTATGTTTGTGCAGCGTTCCTCTGGGAAGCTACAGGATGTTACACAAAACACTGCGCACAAGTGAAAAACAAAAACACAAAAATATAGAGTGAAAATGGAATACAGAATAAACAAAAAATCAAAAGATTTGCCCAGATACACACAATTTTGTGCAGTGTGGTGTGTGGTGCAGACGTGTGTGTTTGTTATGGTGTCAGTCCTGTCCCTGGGTGTTTAGGAGTGTGATGGCAAACTCCTTAGAACATAAGGAACGTGGCTTTGGTTGATCTGTCAGAAGGTCAGACATGTTTTGTTCTGCTCAGTCTGTCTGTCACGGCTCAGCCAGACTCGCTGGACCGGTTCCTGCGTTTGAACGTACACTCTGTGCAAGCAGTTTCTCGGAGGAACCAATTGGACTACAGAAGCGCTCAGTGGAGTGACTTCCTGTCGGACGTGGAGCACCTGCTGCACCGCACGGAGGTGGGACAGAAAACGGGTGTCCGGGGATGACTCCTAGCTCGCCTGAAATCCACCACGATCTCCTTGGTCTTGTGAGGGTTAAGGGCCAAGTTGTTATCATCAGGGTGGAAGATGACAAGTATCACAGTTTAACAGACTGGGGTCTGTTAGTCAGACTGGTGTGTAAATCAACCAGGAGTCAACCAGGAGTCAGGTGTCACACACACACACACACACACACACACACACACACACACAGGGCCTGTCAAGGTGTGATCTTTGGGGTTCGGATGTTGGTCTGCCAGCGACGTGGTCTTTAAGCTTCAGAGCAGGCTCCCGTGTGACTCTCCCAGTTTAATATGAAGGTTCAGTCAGCAGGTCTGCTCAAGAGGGATTAAAGGCACAAAATATCCGTAATGTTAGTCTGATAAGCTCCATGTGGACCACTTTGAGTCTCTCTGAGTCCAGCGTCACAGTAACTATGGTATCACTGGAGGACATGATAGAAAATATCCAACAGGACTTGTGTGTTGAACTGAGCGAGTTTCCTCAGGTGAAGATGACCTTTCACCAAGGAAACCTCAACTTAGGCTGTTTGGGACGCGCAGCAGCCCCGTTAATCCAGGACGGGTTGTACCCAGACTGGAACATCAGGAACGTGGCTTTGGTTGATCCGTGAAACGCTGACATGTTTTATTCTGCTCAGTCTGTGCGTCCCGGCTCAGCCAGACGTCCTGCGTTTGAACGCACACTTCGGTCGAGCTGTTTCTCGGAGGAACCAGTCGGAGTACAGGAGCTTATAGAAACTTCAGACGGCAAGCGGCAGCAGCAGCAGCAGCAGTGTCACGTGACCTCCCCGAGCCCCGCGCTGAGCCCTGTGATTGGACCAGGAACTCAGAAGGATCGAGAAGTTGCCGGAAGGCGGAGAGAAACGCATAAGATGAGAGCAGAAGCGAGCGGCTCCACTGAGACCGAGACGTCAGACCGGAGGACCAGCAGGACCGGAAGGAAGACCTTCATCCGCGCTTCGTAGCCGGAGTGAGTGCTGTGCTGCAGTAAACTTAACCTGTGCGTTGGGAAGGCGGGCTAAAACCTTTGGTCTACGATTTAAATTTAATGTTGAGTTCCTGCTTTTAAATGTAAATGTATTAAAGTGTTTGTTGCTTTGAATGTGATCACATTCAAATTCAGATTTACTCCACCAAACACCTTCTGTGTTACCGTCAAATTCATTCAGTCCTCTTGGCAATATCTTATTTATTCAATTACTGTGACGTCACCTGAGTACAAATTTGACTTTGTGACCTTTACTCACTCAGTACATTACCTGCCAGATTTAGTTAACTTTACTAGTTACAAATCAATATTTTTGCAGAAATGTAAAAGTGTATAAATTATGTTGTAAATACTCAGAAGATGAATGACATAATAATGACAATAATCACCAGCTGCAGTGTTGTGCAAAATAGTTCAAAATATAAAGTAAAATCCTGCCCTTACATTAATGCAGGAGTCACAGTCATCAGTCACAGGGGACACGGAATCAACGATTGTTCCTTTTGGTTTTTACTTTTGTAATTTTTTCCTCTGCATCTTTAGGACACAACTTCAAACTACCAAAATGTCCGCTGCTAAAGGTGTAGCGATCGGCATCGACCTGGGCACCACCTACTCCTGTGTGGGTGTTTTCCAGCACGGAAAAGTAGAAATCATCGCCAACGACCAGGGCAACAGGACGACCCCCAGCTATGTGGCGTTCACTGACACAGTTGCGAGAGGGCCAAGAGAACCCTGTCCTCCAGCTCCCAGGCCAGCATTGAGATCGATTCTCTGTTTGAGGGCATCGACTTCTACACCTCCATCACCAGGGCTCGCTTTGAGGAGCTGTGCTCCGATCTGTTCAGGGGAACTCTGGAGCCCGTGGAGAAAGCCCTGAGGGACGCCAAAATGGACAAGGCGCAGATCCACGACGTGGTCCTGGTCGGAGGCTCCACCCAAATCCCCAAAATTCAGAAACTCCTGCAGGATTTTCTTCAACGGCGGGAGCTGAACAAGAGCATCAACCCGGACGAGGCTGTGGCTTACGGTGCCGCCGTCCAGGCCGCCATTCTGATGGGTGACACCTCGGGCAACGTTCAGGACCTGCTGCTGCTGGACGTGGCGCCCCTGTCCCTGGGTATCGAGACAGCTGGAGGAGTCATGACTTCTCTGATCAAACGCAACACCACCATCCCCACCAAACAAACCCAGATCTTCACCACCTACTCTGACAACCAGCCCGGGGTCCTCATCCAGGTCTACGAAGGGGAAAGAGCCATGACCAAGGACAACAACCTGCTGGGCAAGTTTGAGCTGACAGGAATCCCGCCTGCTCCACGAGGGGTCCCTCAGATCGAGGTCACCTTCGACGTGGACGCAAACGGCATTTTGAACGTGTCTGCAGTGGACAAAAGCACCGGCAGAGAGAACAAGATCACCATCACCAACGACAAGGGCCGTCTGAGCAAAGAGGAGATCGAGAGGATGGTGCAGGAGGCCGACAAATACAAAGCTGAGGACGAGCTTCAGAGGGAAAAGATCGCTGCCAAGAACTCCCTGGAGTCCTACGCCTTCAACGTGAAGAGCAGCGTGCAGGACGCCAACCTGAAGGGCAAAATCAGCGAGGAGGACAAGAAGAAGCTGGTTGAGAAGTGTGAGGAGACCATCACCTGGCTGGAGAACAACCAGCTGGCTGATAAAGAGGAGTACCAACACCAGCAGAAAGAGCTGGAGAAAGTGTGTAACCCCATCATCAGCAAGTTGTATCAGGGAGGGATGCCTGCAGGCAGCGGTGCAGGGCAGGCACAAGCCGGCTCCCAGGGGCCCACCATTGAGGAGGTGGACTGAAGCCGCCCTTCATATGGACTCTATGGTCACCGGGACTGTTTAACATTAACTGTAACTACCTGCCTCGCGTTCAGAAGGGCGTTAATATGTGATGAATAATTTGTAAAGATGAACGTTTTCTGTGTTGTCACGACTGTGGTTTAAAATACAGATGTTTAGTTTAGTGACTTACTTTTGAATATCAAGTGTCCTGTAAAGGTGTTATTTATCTCCACCTGGGTGGAATAAAGATGCAAAATAAATAAACTTATTTTGGTTTCATATTCCTGGTTTTCATGTTTATTGCTTCAGTTAATCATTCATCTTCAGTTGGTGGGTGATATTGTTTTTTCTGGTTTCTTAAAACTCGCCTGGATGGTTTGTGTCACTTTAGCTTCTAAATTTCTGTATGGAGATCTGCTGCTGTCATCCTTCATATGGGACATTCAGCCAAGACCTTCTGCTTCACTGGTGCCAGCTAATAATTAAGGATCTTTCAGGGCATTCATGAACTTCATGTTGGGCCACCTGTGGACTGTCGTCTTACTTGGGACACTTTGTGGGCACCACGTGTCGTTAGTGTTTCACATCAGAGTCATCGCTCTGCACTTAAATGCGTTATTAAGACTAGAGGTCACCTGTGCACAGCAACAGAGGCAGGAAATGAAACGATGCAGTCAAAGAGTCAAAGGACAGTGAACCTTCTTGAGTCCATCACAAGACTTTACTGTTACAGCAGGGAAGAACAACAACAACAGCACAACAACAGTTTCTTCAAACAGACAAACTGCACACTTCATAGTCTTGCTATCATGGTCTTCTATTCTTGTCCTTATACGAATGTATTTTTTATATAGTCACGTTATGTGCAAACAAGGGGTCCCTCTGGTAAAAAAACACAACACGAGTCTCACACAGCACACATACTCCTTCAATACAAAACAACTGGAAGACCTGTGCAGTGATTTTAGATGACAATGAAAATGAAATTCATTCAAATACACTTTGAATGAGCTTCATGTGAATCACAGTGGCAGGTGCTCAGAGCAAAAGAAAGAAGAAACTTTATTATAAGCATTAATGTTACAGAAATGAATCAATAACAGGATAAAGGGGTCACCAGCGTCTGCCACAGGGAAATGTTAAAGACACAATGACTGATCATTTAATAGGAAAAATAATTCAATCAGTAGTATCACCGGACATCTTCTGGTCCTACAAAACCAAATAAGTGTCTTATGAAAGGACAAAGAGAGAGAAGACACCCAGTAAGATGGACAGCATCAGAGGGAGTGACAGGGAAGTCAGGCCTACAGCTCCAGCCCAGATGAAACCTGGATGGTCTGTGGTGATTTGGCTCTCGATCCAGGACTGATACTCGGACACTCGGGCGAAGCCTTCTGGAATATTGGGCAGACCACAGCCTTTTATACTCCCAAATATTGCCACTCCAGCCTGGACCCACTTATGGTCATATTTCCTCATCAGTGGGGCGCCTGCATCTCCCTGCAAAGACCAAAAGAATAAATCCCAAGTTCACAACATGTTCATATTTGTTGTCGCTTTGCCTTTATAAAACATTTTCAATAAAAGTACATAAGTATTAGCAGCAAATTATACATATCTCACAATGCTCTCAGCAAGAAATTTGCCAAAATATTAAACTTGTCTCCACAACATGTGTTTGAGTAGATATCTGTTGTACCCCATGAGACTCAGGTAGACCCGCGGCTACAGACAGTCTGTACGATTTGGTTTGAATCTGTGTGTTAACAGTGTGGCCGAGTGTTTTGCACACAGACTCACTTGGCAGATTCCTTCTCCTCCTTTGGTTGAACCAACACAGATCATGTTGCATGTGATTAGACCGTACACAGAGTTACACTCGCTGTGGGACACGACAGAAACCTCCACCTCCTGCAGCTTCCCTGGGAAAGGCAGGGGAGCTGAAAAGGAAAACAGATATTAATGTTGAGTCTGCTGGAAGTTCGACCTTTTCTTATGGTCAGCTTTGTGTGTGTATCGCAGCCTGATTTATCTTCTTCCTCTGTGTAGTTCTTTGTAATGTATGATGTTTACTGCATGTATTTTCTCTCTCTCTCTTTCATCCTCTCTGTCCTGTCTACCTCACCCCCCCCTTCACCCAGCCGACTATCAGCAGGATGGTTCTCCCTTGTGAGTCGGGTCCTGCTCAGGGTTTCTTCCTGTTAAAAGGGAGTTTTTCCTTGCCACTGTCTACTTGCTCGGGGGTTCAGGCTCTGGGTCTCTGTAAAGCACCTGGAGACAGTTTTGATTGTATAAAGTGCTATATAAATAAATAAATTGAAATAAATTGAATTGAAATTGTGTCTCACAGCTCCATTAAAAACTACATCAGTGAGTCACACTGTTGTTCCTTCATCACCATGAACACACACACACACACACACACACCATCCTGCTGCCACAAGTGCTCTCCAGAGCACCAAATGTGAATTAATCCGCCACTGAAAATAATCCCAGACGACGACAACATACCACAACATTCCATTTGAGGTATGCAGATTGTAATTTTACTCCACTACATTTATTTGTTAGCTTCACTTAGCAGATTTACATTAATGATACAAAATATAATCAACAAATAAATATTGATGGAGGAAATTCTCACTGTCAGCTTTGATGTCTCCCCATCCGGTGATCCAGCATGTCGTCCCAGCGTTGTATTCGCTGCCAACTGCAGCCAGACACACGGGTCTGATGTAGTCGGAGAAGACGACGGGTGAGGACAGCTGCATTAAGGCGATGTCGTTGTTGAACGTTTTGCTATCATAGAATGGATGTACGATGGTCTTGGACACTTGGAGGGACACCTCGTTTGGGTTGGGCTGTAGCTGATATTCACGCCCGAGGTGGATGGTGTAATTGGATATGTCGCTGTGAATGTTAATAATGATTAATAAATAAGACAGTAAATAAAAATAAATGTGAAATATGATGAACATTTTCTCATTCTTCTCTCATGTGTATTCAGTAGCATAGCTTCATGGGGTTAAATAGTGTTTTAAATTTTAATTGTTCTCAGTTTATGCAGTTATTGTTCCCACAATAAGGAAACTTGTACATGCAATTATATCTAATGTTGTTATTCTATTTATTCTAATTCATTACTTTATTATCTCAGATAAAAATTCTTCAGAAGTAATTCTGAAGAGGCACATTTGTAAACCACAGAACTATTTTTGCACGCACAATGAATAGGGCAATAAATGATTGTATTTCAACATTGTATGAGCACATTTTCATTTTCATTTCTCAGCTGTTTGAGTCTGATATGTGTCTGTGATGTATATTAAAGGTAACTCTGAACAATGTCCCTAACCAGAGCTCACCTGACGATGCACTGGGCAGCAGTCAGGACCCACTGGTTGTTGATCAGGGTGCCTCCACAGGCGAGTCTCCCCTTATAGTTCACACTGACCTGCCAGGGCCAGGCCCCTACAGGAGCATCCCCACCTCCTACGATCCTGGTGTTGCGCGGTGCGATGCCACAAACTGGGGGGAAATTCATGTAACCATTGCATGTTTTATCAAAGTATGGGTTTAACATAACATAAAGTTTCCATTTCTTAAACAATGGCAAGTAAAGTGCAGTGAAATAGTCAACTCCAGAAAGTTCCTCTGTGCATGCAGTCCTCTTACAGGTGCAGTTACACAAGCTAATGGAACACAGGCAAGACAGGAGGTGGCGCCAGGACTTTGTCTTGGTGGAAAACAGTTGGGCCGAGGAGGATGGATGACAAAACTGCTGCTTGTTCAAATACATCCCCATAAAACAACAGACATAATTATCAGATAAGATTCAGAGTGAGCTTTAGACTTGTTTCTGGCTGTGTTTTTGAACTTCAGACAGAGCCAGGCTGGCTGTTCACTGCTTCCAGTCTTTATGCTAAGCTAAGCTAACGGCCTCCTGACTGTACTTAACACACGGACATGAGACTGATGGTGATCCTCTCGTCCAACTCTCAGTAAGAAAGTGAAGACGTGTGTGTAAAGCAGCTTCATCATCACAGTCAGCTCAAGTTATCTCAGTACGCTAACATTCAGCGTGTTTGTGTTAGCGCTAATGTTAGCACGCCGCTTGAAGCGCGGCAGGAGCTGGTGGAAGGTCACTGCAAGAGGGATTCTGTCATAAAGTTTTATTGAGAAGCAAGTTTGATAAAAGACAGAGTTGTTGGAACTCTGAGGGTCACATGAGCGTCTAAATCAGATTTTATGTGGAGAAACAAGAAGCATTTCACTTCACAAGTGTGGCTAACAGCTGCTGTAGACGATTCAAACTGCTTCAACAGAGAAAATGAGCGAATCAGTCTTGTGCTCTTTTGCAAAAGGGAAATGAAGGGAATAAACCAAAGTATGAGAACACAACTCACCGTCCAGCTGTGCGTTGCTTCCTGTGGCAGAGACAAAGAAGAAGACACTTTGTTAATGACAGGAAACTGTCTGCTTGTTTGTCCTGCAGTGACTCTGAAACCTCGTCATGGGCATCGCTACTCACAGACTCTCAATTCAAAGAAGCTTTGAGTGAGTGAGTTCACGTTTCAGAACAAAGCAGTTCAACATGTCCCCACCAGCAGCAGCTACAACATCAGTGTTAGCAGTCTAATAATGTCACATAGGAACAGAGATCAGTCACACACACTTTACTGTAGTACTTTTACTACATGGAGCCAAAAATACTGCTGCATTTTTACTACTTCTACTTTAAGATGTTTTTTACTGATGATGATAGTAAAACACGTATACTTTTACCTAAAATTTGGTCTACTGTTAAAATGTAAACCAGTTTGTTCCTTAGCTGCAGTTACAATGGACAGTCAGTCAATATTCCGACACATACATGAATGTAGATGAAATGTCTGCATTTTCTCTAAGTAGATACACCTTACAGACAACAGTATTCAGACAGGGGCTGTTCCTCAGGGTTTGAGCTCGGCCCCTGACTTCCAGTGAAGGGAAATCTTAATGCTTCAGCATGCCAAGACATTTTGGACAATGCTATGCTTCCAACTTTGTGGCAACAGTTTGTTGGGATGAACTGGAACGGAGACTGTGAGCCAGGCCTTTTGGTCCAACATCAGTGTGTGACCTCACAAATGCTCTACTGCATGAATGGGCACAAATTCCCACAGAAACACTCCAACATGTTGTGGAAAGCCTTCACAGAAGAGTGGAAGCTGTTAGAGCTGCAAAACCACCCCAATATTAACGTCTAAGTATTTAAAATGTGGTATAACGGTCAGGTGCTCCAATACTTTTGTCTGTATACTCTAACTGCACAGAAATAGAAGAGTCGATCGAAAGTAACTCAGATTCAGTTACTCTACTGAGATAACATTTAACAGCACTCACCTGTAACCGCTAAGGCCACCAGCATGAGCAAAACTCTGACCTTCATGGTGTGAGTCCTCTAAATGTGTCTTCTGTTCAGTGGAGATGTTGTACAGTCAGGACCACGCAGAGTCAACTCTGTTTGGTGTGGCTGGAAAACTGGTCAATTTATACCACAAGTCAATTCCGCAACTTCAGGCAGATAATAAAGTCATAAACCAGGAATGCAGCTGTTCAAGTGCAAAGAGACCATTTTGAAATGATGCCATCAGAATCTGAGTATAACGTCTTTCAGTGTCCATCACAAAAGGTTCCACATGTTAACAGTGAGAGAAGTTATCCTAACCTGAACCAGATATTTGGGATTTTTTGGCTTCAGAACAGACTGAACGTCTTCTTCAGACAAGTTAAAAGCAGAAAAACAGCCAAAGGGTTTAAAGCCTGATCTCCAGTCTGTTAAGTCAGTCTAATCAAGTCTTTTTGCTGCTTTTGTTGCATCACTGCTCATACAACTTTCATGGAGTACATTTAAAAAAAATGAAATAGGACTTATTTATTTACTTATCACTTACTTATTTACTCACTTATTATTTAATACAGTACATGTCCTCTTGATGTATGTAATTTAAGCAGGGGACTTACACTGATCAGCCATGACATTACGAAAACTGACAGGTGAAGAGAATAATGCTGAATATCTCATTATAGTGACACCTGTCAGTGGGTGGGATTATACATTAGGCAGCAAGTGAACATTTTGTCATTGAGGTTAATATGTCAGCACAATGTAAAAATGGAAAATTCCTGTCCATGTATATAAACCATGAAACTACGTGCCGTCAGGACCTCATGAACTGATTAAAATTCATGACCATAAATATCTTTTTCTAACCAAAGTGCTTCTGTTGCCTAAACCAAAGTCACAGACAGGACCTGAACTCTGGATTCTGGTCTGACAGTACACACGATTATGCCAAATTTGTTTTATTGCTGTGCTTCTTCCTTGAACCGTGTTTGCTGGCAAACCTTGACCATCTCCTCCACTCTGACGCAGGATCTCCTGCTGCCAAACAGATTTACAGTGCCAATAAAAAGTCTTTGCCTCCTTGGATGTTTTCCCCTTTTATTGTTAATGTAAATGGAATCACAGTTATGACCCGGGTGACTGGCAAGAGTATGAGTAGCCAAGTAGCATATCGGAGGATACCTTCTACCTTCTTTTTCTTCTTTCTTACACTATCATGGTTGGTAGGAGAAAGGAAAAGGAATCATTTACAAGTGCATGACCACCATTGCGGTGAACATGGATCTTCTTTCCAGTGTTGACACAGATTCCTTCCTGATGGCTCTAAGAAGGTTCTTGTGGCAAACATTTCAGAATCAGAATCAGCTTTATTGGCCAAGTCTGCGTATACAAACAAGGAATTTGACTTAGTCTTTGCTCTCAAAGTACACAACAAACGTCATAGTCCAGTGTAAGGACGGGGGGCCGTTTCAGAGTGTTCAACAGAGTGACTGCTTGGGGAAAGAAGCTGTTTGTGCTGGCTGGTTTTGGCAGACGGAGTCCTGAATCTCCTGCCAGAGGAAAGGAGTTTAAACAGTTTGACCCTGGACAGAGAGAAGGTCAGCTCCAATGATCCTCTCTGCAGCCATGATTGTCCGTTGCAGTCTGGCTCTGTCAAGTTGGGTAGCTGACCCAAACCAGACAGTGATGGAAGAGCAGATGACAGACTGAATGATGGCTGAGTAGAAGGTGATCAGCAGCTCCTTAGGCAGGTTAAACTTCCTGAGCTGTCAATGTGAGGAGACCAGTTTAGGTCCTGTGAGATGGTAGATCCCAGGAACCTAAAGGAGTCTACAGTGGACACTGTGTTGCTCTGGATGCTGGGGGGGGGGGCTTCTCCCAAAGTCCACTGTCGACTCGTCACCACCCTGGATCAGGCCAATGATGGTTGTGTCATCTGCAAACTTCAGGATTGTCACAGACGGGTTCTCTGAGGTGCAGTCATTTGTGTAGAAGGGAGGAGAACAGTAGGGAGAGGACACACCCCTGGGGGGCGCCAGTGCTGATGGACCGGGCTTTGGATGTGACGCTCCCCAGTCTGACATGCTGTTGCCTGTCAGTCAGGAGGCTGATGACCCACTGACAGGTGGAGGCAGGCACTGAGAGCTGGGTGAGCTTCTCATGTAGGAGTGCAGGGATGATGGTGTTGAATGCTGAGCTGAAGTCCACAAACAGTATCCTGGCATATGTCCCTGGGGAAATCCAGCAGGGGTCCTGTTATGTTCTTCAGGTGGCTCAACAGTCTTTCAAATGATTTCATGACCACAGATGTCAGTTTTCCTGACCAAGAAAGAAAGTGAAAGGCCTTTCCGGACTGATGCAGGGTCAGTGGCTGAGAGGCTATGTTTTAGTCTCTCACTGTAGCTTCTTTTGGCCACCCTGATCTCCTTTGTCAGCTCGCAGTCGCAGCCTTCTAAGATTAGGAGTGAACCAAGGTTTGTTGTTGTTGTATGTGCAAAAGGTCTTGGTTTTCACACATAAGTCCTCATAAAACCTGATGTAAGATGTTACAGTGTCAGTGAGTTCATTGAGATCTGTAGCTGCAGCTTCAAAAACACTCCAGTCGGTGCAATCAAAGCAGGCCTGCAACTCCAGCTTTGACTTCCTTGTCCACTTCCTCACAGTCTTTGCCACAGGTTTAGAAGTTTTTAGTTTCTGCCTGCAGGTCGGGATGAGATGAAGCAGACAGCGGTCGGAGAGTCCTAGAGCTGCCCGGGAAACAGCATGATAGGCATCCCTGACAACTGTGGTTTTTGTCCCTGGTGGGAATCTTGATGTGCTGCCTGTACTAAGGGAGTTCCTGGTTGAGTGTGGTGCTGTTAAAATCCCCAACAATAATGGCGAGGGAGTCTGGGAGTATTTTCTCTATGTCTGCTATCTGGTCGGCTAGCTACTGTAGCGCTTCTGCTAGTCGAAGTGCGCAGTCTGGGATGTGCTCACAGAGCCACGTTTCAGTGAAGCACAGGGCGAAAGTCCAAGTCGTTTTGGTGGAGAAGCAGCAGCTCATCCATCTAATGTGCCAGGGAGCGAATGTTCACCATGTGAATGGCTGGAAGTAATCCCCTCTTCCTTAATTTCACCAGCGCTCCTGCTCGTTTCCTCCGTCTGCATCTCCAACAGATTCCGTGGACAACCGCGATACCTTCAACCAGGATTTCTGCATAGCTAGCTGGATTCGTGAAAACCGGAGAAAAAGTTCCTATGCAGGGCTGCCCGATGTTTAAAAGTTCCTCTCTGGTGAAAGTTATTGGTGGAGGACAGCAGATAACCTAATAAACAAATTAAGTACGAGAGAGCAAAGCACCGAGGCCGCCATCCGCGATAGATAGAACTGCACCCCACTTTGAGGGCTGTTGGGAGAGAAGCATAAGATCATTCAAGCAAGCTGTCCAAGTCACGATTGGTCCAAAGTCCATCACTGAAGAGGTTCTACACACTTTGGTCGTGGCTCTTATTTATTCTGTAGGTTTATTAGATCGTACAAAATAATAATAGTAGTTTGCCTGCAGTTTATTATTTTGGGTATTTTCAATCATTCAAGTTGATACAGATCCTGTGTGTTTATGCCACAAGAAATGATTGCCACGCTTTAGCTGTCAGCTATTACTTTCAGGAAGAAATTTAGCGTGGGCAACATTGTGGTTTCACAGTTCTACCTTGGTCAAGCAATAAATCAATTCAGGCAACATGTTCACCATTTGGTTACGACAACTGAGTTTAAAGTCTGTATTATGTTTCTTATCTTGTTTTATTGTACTGTTTTCAGAAACTGCGCATGCGCGCACACACACACACACACACACACACACAAACACCTAGACAAGTCACCTATTAACAAACTGTGTTGGGCTACCAGTGACTGGACCAGTCACTTCAGTGGTGGGCAGTGACTTGGCAGTGAACCCAAGTGCATGAAAGAAGCCAGTCAGCCACCTCCTTCTTTTTCTTCAACGATTAAAATAAGACTTAATGATTAACAACAATAATAATATAATATAATAATAAATAAACACAAGCTTTAATTAACAGCTTGACATTTAACATTTAATATGTTCACAATAAAAAACTGCCTCCCTCAGTTTCCCTGCTTTGACTGTGCCAGCAAATGTTTCTACACCTGAAACGACGGGCAGCAGCAGACAAATCTGATCGCACGCAGCAGCTTGTTGATTCTACATTAAGTGAGGATCAAGACGGGATGATTTCCTGATGACACGAGTCAGTAAATGATGATCTGGTTTAAAGGAGTTTGGCTGACCTTATGATCCCAGGCCAGAGGTAAGAGAGAGCAGAAGGCTTACTACTTGGACCCCAAGGAGAGCAAAAAAGACTGCAGCCGACCCCTCTCATCCCGGACACAAACTCTTTGAGGTGCTCCCCTCTGGCAGGAGGCTGCGGTCCTCATGGACCAAAACCTCTCGCCACAAAAACAGCTTCTTTCCCTCTGCTGTCAGGCTTCAGAATCAGAACCAGAATTCCTTTATTTATCCCTGAAGGGAAGTTCTTGTTCTTACAGACATTGCACATGCAGTATTCCCGACCAAGAAAGGTGAAAAGTGAGGAGTATAAAAATAGGATAAACAAAAACTAAAATCTCAAAGTACAGGTATTTACAAATGTGTTACAAATTTTTTTAAGAAAATTTAAAAAATTTAAAACAAACAACAAATGAGAAGTCAACCACTGACAGCCCTCAGCCCCTCACACTCACACACACAAAATGCAAATGTGAACCTCCACCAGCTTGGGATTAATAAAGTAACTTAAATTAAATAAAAAAAAAAAAAATAAAAATAAAAAGGGGGGCAACCATGGCCTAGAGGCTGGAGAAGCGGCTTGTGATCGGAAGGTTGCTGGTTTGATTCCCCCACCGGGCGGGCAAGAAAAATTTGAGTGTGGTGGAGTGATATTGTCCCCACCCCCCATTAGCCGGCTGATGTGCCCTTGAGCAAGGCACTTAACCCCCAATATGCTCCCTGGGCGCTTGATGCTGCCCACTGCTCCTGTGTGTGTTTTAATCAGTGATGGGTTAAATGCAGAGAAGTCATTTCCCAGCTTGGGATTAATAAAGTAACTTAAATTAAATTTAAAAATTAAATGACCAGGCCCATTCCCTTGTATATACACATGTATATGTATACTATGTATACAGATTTTTTGAATTTTATTATTTATCGTTATTTTCTTCTCTTTTCTTGTGAATGTCTGCTGCACCAGACAAAACAAATTCCTTGTAGGTGGAACCTACCTGGCAATAAAGTTTCCTGACTCTGACTTGCCTGCTGTCTCAGTTCGTCTTATTTACACTTCGATCACTCAGTTGAAATCAAAGTGGCTCCTGGGGACTTCCTGAAGGATGTGAGTGAGCAATGGTGGATGTAATTAAGTACAATTGCTCAACATTTTACCACACCGAGTACTTTCACTTTGAATACTTTCAGTAGCAGACAGTGACTGCATAAGGAGTGAAGGCAGCAGCAGTAGCTCAGACACACCTTTGGGAGGAGGTTTTACCTGCAGGTGCTCTTCGACGTCTTTCCTGTCATACGTGACTCCACTGGGTGTGATGCAGGGTTCTCTCATCAGCTCAAAGCTGATCTTCCCACACAGGAAGTCTGGGATCTCACGCTTCTGTCAGATCAAACTGTTACCAGCAAACTCCATTCTTTTTGTGCAAGGATGGCTCAAAGATTTTGTGTTTTTGACATTTTTAAATCACTCTGTCGCTTCCCGGTTGTGTTCCTTATGTGTTCAAATGTGAACATTGAAATACTGATCCAAACACGCGTTTTAATGTGAAACATGCGGTTTTCTTAAGCCCTTCTAAAAGCATGTGACTCTGATGACCTGCAGACCTGACCTGATGAGCTGCAGGTGTGTCTGTTCAAACATGGCCGAAGGCTGGACTAAGCTGTGTGTGTGTGCGCACGATGAAGCAGGAACAAGGCCTGTTAAAAACATGTGGCCATGAACAAGGACAGATGAAGGGGGCGCTAAATTGAAGAAGATGTGAGCCAAGATTACTATTGTACAGTAGAATAGATTAGAATTACTTTATTGTCACTATACACATGTACAATGAGATTAAAAAGTACTTTTGCATAATTTTAATCTACAGAGAGCTTTGCATACATCTGCTATTTACTGGGCAGAATGACACTGTGCAGTTTACAGCAGCTGACGCTGTGAGGACTCCATCTGGTGGACAAGTGGGGGTACTGATTATTGCCAAATGAAGACCAAAAGAGCAGAAATGGTGATTAAAAGCTTGATGATGTCACTAATATGAGCAGATCCTTGTCTGATTTGAGTCTGGAAGTGTAATCAAGATGAATTCTTACCAGATGCTGTCGTATTCTAAAATTTTGTGGTTCTGTCAAGTAAACTGATGAGATGATTTGGCCTCCCAATCAGAGTGGTGCAGATATTTCTTTGTTGCTTGAACGTTCAGCAGTCTTCAGGGGAGCCACTGCAGCCTTGGACGAGGCTTCGTCTCCAGTGCAGATGGCGCATCTCTTTCGAAGTGGCTTATTAAAAGCTTCTCATGTTGCATCGTGACTGCACTTCGGTCCGTTTCCATGTTCATCTGCTGACATTAGAGGTCAAACAAACACGCCGACAGGCTGAATTATTCCACCTTTAACCCGGGTTGGCCTGCTTGCTGCTGGGTAGCGAACCTTAGCTTCCTCCCTCATGTTTCATCTTCATTTCCAAAGTAATTTTGTCCTGAATTTCCTGTTTGTTTTAACACGAAGTCTACAGTCACCATGAAGCTAACAAATCACCGTATTTAACATTATTTGATCGAGAAGAGCTAATTTAATGGCGCATTTATTTCCTTGTAAGATATCTCCAACTTCATATAATTGTTATCTTTTGACTCACATACCTGTGTCGTTTCTGTCTGACCACACTGAGTGAATTAACGCTGTGTTAAAGTTAAATGACATCAGCTGCTTCGTGGGCTTTAGCTTGGCGGCTAACTGCCGTTTACTTTACTAAAATAAATACATTCCAAAATAAAGGTCTGTTTTCTTTAATCGTGTGGTTTCTTTGAGGTGAATGAAGGGACTAGGAAATAAATACAAAGACTTAAACTATGAATCAGTCGCACATATGACGTAACACAGTATCTAACTGGGTTTTGCTCCACTTGTCTCTAAAGTTCTCACATCGTCCAGAAATTTCGTCTGAATATGACATCACACCGGAAACAAAACCTGCGCTCTCAGCTGTCATTGGCCAGCGGTGCTAAAAGTTGATGCGTCAAAATTCAACGCTAATCAGAAAAGTACGCGATAATACCGGAATTGGGATCCTTCAAAATAAGACAACATCGTGTCGATTGAGCGTCACGTACACAATCATTTCATTAGAAAACCTTTTATTTTAACATCACAAACAGGAAGCGTGTCTGCGGTGGACGCTGACTTGACAGCGTCGTGTGTGAACCGTCTAGAAACATCCAGACAGCGTCCACAGACATAAAGCGGCTGTTCGGAGAGCAGAGAGCGCATCAGAGCGCAGCAGAAGATCCAGAGAGGAAGGAGAACCTCAAATCTCTTCTCAGCGCAGACCACTCAGCTCCAAACTGTAAGTCCAACTCTCATTTCTGAAAGCAAAAGTAGTTTACGCTCAAAGCTTCGTGCTTTAACATTTGGTGCGTTCACATTGTGGTTTTTTTGTAAAATAATGTCAGCGGAGCAAATATTTTCGATGAGGTTTTTAAAAGTTTGCTGCATCCGAGGAGCACAGAATACATTTTCTGGTGTCATTTTTCCACATTTTGACCGAATTTTAGCAACATTTAACTAAACTAATGCTGATAAATGTGTGCTGTGAGTCAGCGCACGTGTAGAAGTGTGTTGATGTTTGCTTCTTTCAATTTGTTTCTAAAATGTTGTCTAACTGTTTGACAGGCGACCATCTCCAGTGAAAATGTCCGCTGCTAAAGGTGTAGCGATCGGCATCGACCTGGGCACCACCTACTCCTGTGTGGGTGTTTTCCAGCACGGAAAAGTAGAAATCATCGCCAACGACCAGGGCAACAGGACGACCCCCAGCTATGTGGCGTTCACTGACACAGAGAGGCTCATCGGGGACGCTGCCAAAAACCAGGTGGCTCTGAACCCCAACAACACCGTGTTTGATGCCAAGAGGCTGATTGGGAGAAAGCTGGATGATCCGGTGGTGCAGGCTGACATAAAGCACTGGCCCTTCAAGGTGGCTGGAGATGGAGGGAAGCCCAAAATCCAGGTGGAATACAAAGGAGAGGACAAAGCCTTCTACCCTGAGGAGATTTCCTCCATGGTCCTGGTGAAGATGAAGGAGATTGCCGAGGCCTACCTCGGCCAAAAGGTGTCCAACGCGGTCATCACGGTCCCGGCCTACTTCAACGACTCCCAGCGACAGGCGACCAAAGACGCAGGCGTCATCGCAGGACTGAACGTCCTGAGGATCATCAACGAGCCGACGGCAGCCGCCATCGCCTACGGTCTGGACAAAGGCAAGTCGGGGGAACGAAACGTCCTGATCTTTGACCTGGGCGGGGGCACCTTCGACGTGTCCGTCCTGACCATTGAAGACGGGATCTTCGAGGTCAAGGCCACGGCCGGGGACACTCACCTGGGTGGAGAAGACTTTGACAACCGCATGGTCAACCACTTTGTGGAGGAATTCAAGAGGAAACACAAGAAAGACATCAGCCACAACAAGAGAGCCTTGAGGAGGCTGCGCACAGCTTGCGAGAGGGCCAAGAGAACCCTGTCCTCCAGCTCCCAGGCCAGCATTGAGATCGATTCTCTGTTTGAGGGCATCGACTTCTACACCTCCATCACCAGGGCTCGCTTTGAGGAGCTGTGCTCCGATCTGTTCAGGGGAACTCTGGAGCCCGTGGAGAAAGCCCTGAGGGACGCCAAAATGGACAAGGCGCAGATCCACGACGTGGTCCTGGTCGGAGGCTCCACCCGAATCCCCAAAATTCAGAAACTCCTGCAGGATTTCTTCAACGGCCGGGAGCTGAACAAGAGCATCAACCCGGACGAGGCTGTGGCTTACGGTGCCGCCGTCCAGGCCGCCATTCTGATGGGTGACACCTCGGGCAACGTTCAGGACCTGCTGCTGCTGGACGTGGCGCCCCTGTCCCTGGGTATCGAGACAGCTGGAGGAGTCATGACTTCTCTGATCAAACGCAACACCACCATCCCCACCAAACAAACCCAGATCTTCACCACCTACTCTGACAACCAGCCCGGGGTCCTCATCCAGGTCTACGAAGGGGAAAGAGCCATGACCAAGGACAACAACCTGCTGGGCAAGTTTGAGCTGACAGGAATCCCGCCTGCTCCACGAGGGGTCCCTCAGATCGAGGTCACCTTCGACGTGGACGCAAACGGCATTTTGAACGTGTCTGCAGTGGACAAAAGCACCGGCAGAGAGAACAAGATCACCATCACCAACGACAAGGGCCGTCTGAGCAAAGAGGAGATCGAGAGGATGGTGCAGGAGGCCGACAAATACAAAGCTGAGGACGAGCTTCAGAGGGAAAAGATCGCTGCCAAGAACT
The DNA here is from genome assembly GCF_020382885.2 of Scatophagus argus. Taxonomy (NCBI): domain Eukaryota; kingdom Metazoa; phylum Chordata; class Actinopteri; family Scatophagidae; genus Scatophagus; species Scatophagus argus. The sequence goes on from NC_058508.1 coordinate 21,927,290, forward strand.
CCCTGGAGTCCTACGCCTTCAACGTGAAGAGCAGCGTGCAGGACGCCAACCTGAAGGGCAAAATCAGCGAGGAGGACAAGAAGAAGCTGGTTGAGAAGTGTGAGGAGACCATCACCTGGCTGGAGAACAACCAGCTGGCTGATAAAGAGGAGTACCAACACCAGCAGAAAGAGCTGGAGAAAGTGTGTAACCCCATCATCAGCAAGTTGTATCAGGGAGGGATGCCTGCAGGCAGCGGTGCAGGGCAGGCACAAGCCGGCTCCCAGGGGCCCACCATTGAGGAGGTGGACTGAAGCCGCCCTTCATATGGACTCTATGGTCACCGGGACTGTTTAACATTAACTGTAACTACCTGCCTCGCGTTCAGAAGGGCGTTAATATGTGATGAATAATTTGTAAAGATGAACGTTTTCTGTGTTGTCACGACTGTGGTTTAAAATACAGATGTTTAGTTTAGTGACTTACTTTTGAATTCCTGTAAAGGTGTTATTTATCTCCACCTGGGTGGAATAAAGATGCAAAATAAATAAACTTATTTTGGTTTCATATTGCTGGTTTTCATGTTTATTGCTTCAGTTAATCATTCATCTTCAGTTGGTGGGTGATATTGTTTTTTCTGGTTTCTTAAAACTCGCCTGGATGGTTTGTGTCACTTTAGCTTCTAAATTTCTGTATGGAGATCTGCTGCTGTCATCCTTCATATGGGACATTCAGCCAAGACCTTCTGCTTCACTGGTGCCAGCTAATAATTAAGGATCTTTCAGGGCATTCATGAACTTCATGTTGGGCCACCTGTGGACTGTCGTCTTACTTGGGACACTTTGTGGGCACCACGTGTCGTTAGTGTTTCACATCAGAGTCATCGCTCTGCACTTAAATGCATTATTAAGACTAGAGGTCACCTGTGCACAGCAACAGAGGCAGGAAATGAAACGATGCAGTCAAAGAGTCAAAGGACAGTGAACCTTCTTGAGTCCATCACAAGACTTTACTGTTACAGCAGGGAAGAACAACAACAAAACAGTTTCTTCAAACAGACAAACCGCACACTTCATAGTCTTGCTATCATGGTCTTCTATTCTTGTCCTTATATGATTGTATTTTTAATTTTATCAAACGTCTTATGAAAGGACAAAGAGAGAGACGAGACCCAGTAAGATGGACAGCAGCAGAGGGAGTGAGAGGGAAGTCAGGCCCACAGCTCCAGACAGGATGAAGCCCGGCTGGTTGCTGGTGATTTGGCTCTTGATCCAGGACTGATACTGGGAGACTCGGGCGAAGCCTGACGGGAGTTTGGGCAGAGCACAACCTGCTGCACTCACAAAACTCCCCACTCCAGCCTGAACCCACCGAGAGTCATATTTCCTCACCAATGGGCCACCTGCATCTCCCTGCACAGACAAGAAAGTGCAAATTCACACCATGTTTTTTATCCAACAAAAATCAGCTTGTGTTTGTTGGTGTTTATAATATAAAATCAACATTTTCAATAAAAGCACAATAAAGTGCCGTGTTTTGCACACAGACTCACAGCGCAGGTGCCCTTTCCTCCTTTGGACGATCCGGTACACATCATGTTACTTGTGATTATACCGTACACAGCATTGCACTCAGTATTTGACACGACAGAAACCTCCACCTCCTGCAGCTTCCCTGGCGAAGGCAGGGGAGCTGAAAAGGAAAACAGATGTTAACGTTGAGTCTGCTGGAAGTTCGACCTTTTCTTATGGTCAGCTTTGTGTGCGTATCGCAGCCTGATTTATCTTCTTCCTCTGTGCCTCACAGCTCCATTAAAAACTACATCAGTGAGTCACACTGTTGTTCCTTCATCACCATGAACACACACACACACACACACACCATCCTGCTGCCACAAGTGCTCTCCAGAGCACCAAATGTGAATTAATCCGCCACTGAAAATAATCCCAGACGACGACAACATACCACAACATTCCATTTGAGGTATGCAGATTGTAATTTTACTCCACTACATTTATTTGTTAGCTTCACTTAGCAGATTTACATTAATGATACAAAATATAATCAACAAATAAATATTGATGGAGGAAATTCTCACTGCCAGTTTTGATGTGTCCCCATCCGGTGATCCAGCATGTCGTCCCAGCGTTGTACTCGCTGCCGGCCGCCGCCAGACACACGGGTCTGATGTAGTCGGTGAAGACGACGGGTGAGGACAGCTGCATTAAGGCGATGTCGTTGTTGAACGTTTTCTCGTTATAGGATGGATGAACGATGACCTTGGACACTTTGCTGGACACCTCGTTCAGGCTGGGCAGGTTTTGGTTTTGACGTCCAAGGACGATGGTGTAACTGGATGTGCTGGTGCTGAGAACCAGAACAAACACTTTGTTTAAATATGTGAGAAGGACACAATGCATGTTTGTACGCTGCTGTGAATGTTGATTATGTTTAATAATTAAATTAATTTCATAATAAACACGCTGAACATTTTCTCACTCTTTTCTCATATGTTAGTAGCTTAGCTTCAGTGTCATGTTTTTTACATTTTAATTATTTACATTATATGCAGTGATTATTGCCAGAATAAGCCTTTAATTCCATATTGCTTGCTAAACTGAACTGTAAATTTCTTAATTTTGTTTAAAACAATTCAAATAAGGTTTTTATTCACATAACCCTTACATTTCTGTTTATTAAAAACAATTTTGTTGAATCTCATTATTACGTGAGCACATTTTAAATCTCAGTTTGTGTGTGAGGTTTTCAATATGTGTAAGTCTGACTGCACATGTGTGTGTGATGTATATTGAAGGTAACTCTGAACAATGTCCCTAACCAGAGCTCACCTGACGATGCACTGGGCAGCAGTCAGGACCCACTGGTTGTTGATCAGGGTGCCTCCACAGGCGAGTGACCCCATTAAGATCACACTGACCTGCCAGGGCCAGGCCCCTACAGGAGCATCCTTCCCTCCTACGATCCTGGTGTTGCGGGGTGCGATGCCACAGACTGGAGGGAAACAGACAGAATTTGTGTAACTGCTGCAGGTCGACAGTGTTTCTGCTGTGGCCTAGATGTTGGAGACCGGAGGGTCGCTAACTACTACTACCTCCACCCCGCTTTGATTCCACCCCGGACTGGCAGGAAAAATTTGGGTTTATATGAGCAAATAAAGTTTTAAGTTTTTTTTTCAAGTTTTTCTGTGCGTGCAGTCCTCTTACATTCAGTCACAGAAGCTAATGGCGCAGAGGCTAGACAGGAAGTGGCGCTAGGACTTTGTCTTGGTGACTAACAACTGGGATGGGTGGATGAAAAAACTGCTTGTTTAAACATAACAAATCCCCACAAAACCACAAAGTCATTTTCATTCTTTGTGTACACATTAAGTTAATAAATTATTAGATAAGATACAGAGTGAGCTTTAGACTTGTGTCTGGCTGTGTTTTTGAACTTCAGACAGAGCCAGGCTGGCTGTTCACTGCTTCCAGTCTTTATGCTAAGCTAAGCTAACGGCCACCTGACTGTACTTAACACACGGACATGAGACTGATGGTGATCCTCTCGTCCAACTCTCAGTAAGAAAGTGAAGACGTGTGTGTAAAGCAGCTTCATCATCACAGTCAGCTCAAGTTATCTCAGTACGCTAACATTCAGCGTGTTTGTGTTAGCGCTAATGTTAGCACGCCGCTTGAAGCGCGGCAGGAGCTGGTGGAAGGTCACTGCAAGAGGGATTCTGTCATAAAGTTTTATTGAGAAGCAAGTTTGATAAAAGACAGAGTTGTTGGAACTCTGAGGGTCACATGAGCGTCTAAATCAGATTTTATGTGGAGAAACAAGAAGCATTTCACTTCACAGGTGTGGCTAACAGCTGCTGTAGACGATTCAAACTGCTTCAACAGAGAAAATGAGCGAATCAGTCTTGTGCTCTTTTGCAAAAGGGAAATGAAGGGAATAAACCAAAGTATGAGAACACAACTCACCGTCCAGCTGTGCGTTGCTTCCTGTGGCAGAGACAAAGAAGAAGACACTTTGTTAATGACAGGAAACTGTCTGCTTGTTTGTCCTGCAGTGACTCTGAAACCTCGTCATGGGCATCGCTACTCACAGACTCTCAATTCAAAGAAGCTTTGAGTGAGTGAGTTCACGTTTCAGGTTGTTCAGGTTCTTAGAAAAAACATGCAGGCCTGTTCATGAGAAACTTCTAGGTGAGGCTGGCATCTGTGCCATGAAAGAAAACAGAGTAAATATAATCACAGAGAGAAAACGTGTGATGAGCTAAATGAGATGCCTTATTGCCTTGTTAAAGTTTCCATACTGAAGTGCAGCATGAAAACTGTCATCACCTTTCAGACGAAGATTTTACAGAAAGCTTGTAAAATACACCACATCCATGTGCTGTTTGGACCTTGTGTCACACTTCAGATGTTTTTAGTCCAAAAAAATAAAATTTATCTGACGGCCATAAGATATGACATATGTAAATCACAGATTTGTGTCCGGGAACCAGAACAATACTTTACTACATGAAGCCAACAATACTGTCACATTTTTACTACTTTTACTTTAAGAATTTCTTTCTCAGGTAACTTTTCATTATCAATACAAAACCACTCAGATGATCAGCACTGAAACTCTACTGAGATAACATTTAACAGCACTCACCTGTAACCGCTAAGGCCACCAGCATGAGCAAAACTCTGACCTTCATGGTGTGAGTCCTCTAAATGTGTCTTCTGTTCAGTGGAGATGTTGTACAGTCAGGACCACGCAGAGTCAACTCTGTTTGGTGTGGCTGGAAAACTGGTCAATTTATACCACAAGTCAATTCCGCAACTTCAGGCAGATAATAAAGTCATAAACCAGGACTGCAGCTGTTCAAGTGCAAAGAGACCATTTTGAAATGATGCCATCAGAATCTGAGTATAACGTCTTTCAGTGTCCATCACAAAAGGTTCCACATGTTAACAGTGAGAGAAGTTATCCTAACCTGAACCAGATATTTGGGATTTTTTGGCTTCAGAACAGACTGAACGTCTTCTTCAGACAAGTTAAAAGCAGAAAAACAGCCAAAGGGTTTAAAGCCTGATCTCCAGTCTGTTAAGTCAGTCTAATCAAGTCTTTTTGCTGCTTTTGTTGCATCACTGCTCATACAACTTTCATGGAGTACATTTAAAAAAAATGAAATAGGACTTATTTATTTACTTATCACTTACTTATTTACTCACTTATTATTTAATACAGTACACGTCCTCTTGATGTATGTAATTTAAGCAGGGGACTTACACTGATCAGCCATGACATTACGAAAACTGACAGGTGAAGAGAATAATGCTGAATATCTCATTATAGTGACACCTGTCAGTGGGTGGGATTATACATTAGGCAGCAAGTGAACATTTGGTCATTGAGGTTAATATGTCAGCACAATGTAAAAATGAAAAATTCCTGTCCATGTATATAAATCATGAAACTACGTGTCGTCAGGACCTCATGAACTGATTAAAATTCATGACCATAAATATCTTTTTCTAACCAAAGTCACAGACAGGATCTGAACTCTGGATTCTGGTCTGACAGTCCTGCGTTTTGTACGCCAGACATCCACCCTGACCAGCCAGCCTCGTCTTTGGTTGAGCCAAAGACACGTTGTAGACAGATAAAAACAGCCATGCTGAGAGATGAATACTGACTGACTGTCCCATTATTCAGTTCTTCTTCAAAATCTTATTCATCTGAAGGTCCAACAAGTGGCTGGACTGGCATGTTGTAACACTTTAATTGCTGTGCTTCTGCCTTGAGCAGATCCCCTGATCCTGACCCCAACCCTCGGAGAAGGTGGGGGACCTGAGGGACCTCCTGGTGTGTTCATTTGTCAGGAACAGCAATGATGTTCCCGAGTCAATTTGACCCGGTGCATTTAATTATCCAAAAGAAGTCTGAAAATAAAAAAATCCTAGTAAGCATTGTTAGTATTTAATTACAAACTCCATTACTAAATATTTTGTCAATATTTAGTGTAATGGTGTTCCTTAGCTCTCACAGATAATGGTTCAATTAGGATAATTCAGTCGTTTTTCATGAAAATAAAGACATGTTTAATGTTTTTTTTTAAATGTTTCTGACACCCGTTTACCCCCAGCTTGACTGCTGGACCTGAAATTGACCCAAACAGTATCAATGTGATATAAACATGTGGGGGGGTGGTTGCAAATATGTGAGAGGAACCATTTTCATGTTATATGTTGATTACTCTCATTAAGGCAAGCAGAAGAAGTTTCATACTGAAAAAATACTTGTAACTACTTTTTCTTGATCTTCAAACTTCAACACAATTCAATTTGACCCGTAACAGAACATGAGCATTAAGGCTGTTGGGGCAGTCTCAATGGATGGTGTGATTTACAGCCTTTTCAGCTCTTAGACTGTTGAACTTTGAACAGGTGATGTTTATGGTACATATCTGTACGTCTTATGAGTGAAGAGAAATGTCAGTCTACTTCTTATCTCTAAAGCCGTTAAAGGAAAATGTTTCATGTTGACGCACAGAAATAACTTGAGATTCTTGGACACATCTGACAGGCTTTAACTTCCACGACTGAGAAAGTGACAGAAAAACACGTCCACAAAACCTCGACAGATTACTCCTCCCAGCATCTACTCATAAGACAAAATTGTATTTTATTTTCCATTTCAATTATTTTATCAATCAAACCATCAACCCTGACTGTACTTTTAAGGCTTTTCCATGGCTTGTATTTCATGTTAAAATTATCTTAATTTATCTGTCAAATTATGTTACCTCCTCGATAAGTTTTATTGACTTTTCTTTAGCTAACTGTGAGCTAACTAGCTCACCAGCTAATTAGCTACAGCACATTTTTGTTAATAGAAATGAAAGCTTCAGGTTGTTAAGTTGGACAGCTTTATGTTTTCATCTTGAGACAGTTGCTGTCATGAAGAGAGGAAATCAGTAAAACTCAAATGCAGAAAATATCAAACGTTTATTTGTATCACATCTTGAAACATCTTCGCTGAACGTTTTATCGAAAACTGCCTGAAGAGTAAAGAAGTCAATCTGCTCCCTCAGTTGTCATCACAGCCTTTCAGAAAAGCACAGAAAATCACTTTCACGTGACTGAATCTGGACTGGAACCGTCACATTCAAACAGTCATTTAAAAAAGCACAATGTGCACAAAATAAAGAAACAACAAATTCCTTTTGACATCAGGTTCCAGGATGGGAAGCAGCCGAGCTTCACGTGGTGTTAATACGCAGCAAAACTAAAGATTAAAATAAGATTAAAATATTATCCATCCATCCATTTTCTATACCGCTTATCTGTCAGGGTCGCAGGCGAACTGGAGCCAATCCCAGCTGACTCTGAGCAAGATTAAAATATTAATGAACACAAATTCAGTTAAGTACAAAGCTGTTCCGGATTCCACTTCTAAACATCAGGAATGAAACGCAAGCTTTAATTAACAGCTCGATTTATTAAACTGCTCTGTCCAGATGAGTCCTCTCTCTCTGTTTCCCTGCTTTGACTGTGCCAGCAAAAGCTTCAGATCAGACAAATCTGATCGCACTCAGCAGCTTGTTGCTTCTACATGAAGTGAGATGATTTCCTGATGAGCCGAGTCAGTCACCAGTCATCACAGAGGAGGTCGAAGCTCCAGTCCGGTCTGACTGAAGCTCACACGAACTGAAGGGGAACTGGTCCTGCTGTTCCCCAAGACGACCAGACAAACGCACACTCAACTTCCTCTGGTTCCTTAGACAATAAAACTGAAATCTCACGTGTTGACCTCAAATTCACTCCATCATATCCACAATTCATTCAATTTTTCACTGTTTTTACCTCGGGAAATCAGGAAACATTGAACTGATAGGATAGTGATTTTCAACAGCACATAAAAAATACATGAATGTTACAGCAGTTCATTATAATTTCATTATTATAATTTCAGTCTTGTGAAATGTTAAAATCATATTGAGGTGGTATCAAAAGTGAAACTAAGCAGTTGAGATTTTGTTTGACTTGTCTTTTCAGTAATGTTGTTCTCATGTTGTTAACTGTTTTCCTGCCCGTCCTGGGTGAGGGATCCCTCCTCTGCTGCTCACCCTGAGGTTTCTCCCAGTGTTTCCTGTTAAAGGTTCTTCTGGGAGTATTTCCTTAGTCGATGTGAGGGTCGAAGGGCAGAGGATGTTGCTGATGTTATGTAAAGCCCTTTGAGACAAACTGCTTGTAAAAATGCGCTGTACAAATAAAGTTGACTTGACTTGAAACTGAATTGATCCTGAAGACATTTTTTTAAATTTAAAACACTAAACACTAAGTTCTCCTTCGCTGAGACAAAAGAGGTGTGGCCCATAAAGATGCTAATCTGTGATGCGGTGTTATCTTTAAGAAACATTTAGGAGGCCATGAACTGCGGAACTCACGTGGCTTAAGGTTACACATGTGCATTTCTTCCAAGAAAAGTATCCGTCACACACCCACACAGTAAGCTGGCTGTTTAATCAGCATGTTGACAGGCCACACCTGGCAGATCTGGAGATTATGCAGGTAAAGGCAAAGAGTCCACGAACATTTCTGCTTCGGAGAGACACTTCAGTGTGAAACAAGTCAGCGTGGCAGCCGCCAGCTACCTGCCATGTAAAGATGACCAGCCTAAGTTCTACCTGTACCCTTCATGCTGAAGTACTGCTGCTGAACTTGCATCAGAGATCCGAGTACTTCTGGTCAAACACCCACTTTGCAGGTTTAACAGTAACGTCTCAGAGAAGAAACACGATCGCACGTCTTTTGATCTTTTGGTCTCTTTGTCCTTTTAATTTTATAACTTTTATTTTGTGGGCCCAGGTACATACGGGTAACTTGTGTTTTTCTGTCATAAACTCAGCCGCTTGACTCGCTTCTCGTTTACGTGATTGTGGTTTGTTGCAGGTGTGAACTTTTTCATAAACTTTGATTTGAAGTAAACCAGTGAACGAACACGCCGAAGCCTCTCCAACCACAGACTGTTAAAATGACTCCCCTCTCTTCCTTCCTCTCATTGGTCAATAGTCCGCCACCCATCCATTCTCCAAAATAAAAGCATCAATGACTTCCTTCATGGCCAGGTTTGGGATGAGCTGGTCCTGGGTCAGAGGAGTGCGAGTCACCGGGTCAAAATGGCAGACTCGCTGCAAGAGAACAACAAAAACGTGCTTTTATTTTGAAACTTTTGCTACATCTTATCTAACCTGTTTGTTTTCTATACTTGTGTGAAGTTTTTCTCTTAATATCATTTATTTACACTTCGATCACTCAGTTGAAATCAAAGTGGCTCCTGGGGACTTCCTGAAGGATGTGAGTGAGCAATGGTGGATGTAATTAAGTACAATTGCTCAACATTTTACCACACCGAGTACTTTCACTTTGAATACTTTCAGTAGCAGACAGTGACTGCATAAGGAGTGAAGGCAGCAGCAGTAGCTCAGACACACCTTTGGGAGGAGGTTTTACCTGCAGGTGCTCTTCAATGTCTTTCCTGTCATACGTGACTCCACTGGGTGTGATGCAGGGTTCTCTCATCAGCTCAAAGCTGATCTTCCCACACAGGAAGTCTGGGATCTCACGCTTCTGTCAGATCAAACTGTTACCAGCAAACTCCACAAACTTCTTGTTCAACACGTCCACATGAACCTCTCAGGTAATTTACTGCACAATCTTTCAAAACCGAAGTCAGCAACATCAACAGGAGAATTCTTTATGTCACCTTCAAGTGACGTTTGCAAGTGAGAGTGTGGAAAACTCTGACAGAGTTTAGACTGTAGTCTTCATCACTGACCTTCCTCCTCTCGTCTACTTGACAGAACAGCTCCTCCATGTCTGAAAGGTACTTGTCCTGTCAAAAGAACAAACCTTTTCAAAGCAAACGTCAGCAGGTTGGCGGCGTGATGATGTCATCACTCAGGACCACCTGTGTGAAGCTCACAGCAGTGACGGCCTTCCACAGGCAGCAAACACTGTGGCTCAGGTTGTTAATGAGCTGATAAAGTTTCAGCTTCCCCGCGATAATCCATCACTTATGAAATGTGTCATTGATGCAGCAGAGCATTCAAATGTTTTCAGTCTCTCAGGATACTGCGTGTATATTTATATATATGTATACTTTGTTGGTTTTTCTGGTTTTTGCTGTGTATTTTCACTATTCTTGTCAAACTTTATTCTTTTGGCCAGGATGGATGAGATTTTTTCACTGTGTTTCCTCTCTTTATCAACTATCTAATGAAGGCAAAACATACTAAAATATGTTTTGTGCATGAAGGTGATAATCAAACAACCTACATGCTTTGAGTGGATCTTGTCCAGATTGTGCTGAACTCTGCTGTCGTCTGATTCGTCTTCGTGCCGCCTGCAGCCCTCCAGTTCCCTGCAGATTAAACCACACACTCGTCACTCTCATTCAAGTCAGAACAAAAATCTTTTTCCGAGCGACACGTTTTCCACCTGTTTTTCTCAGCCTGGATGAGTCTGGTGAGGTGGGCGTGCAGCTCGCTCTCCTGGTTGATCCTCCTCTCCTCCAGGCTGTTCCACCGTCTCTTCTTCGCAGTCCGAAGAGCGCCGGGAATGTCGTCGCCGAAGTTCAGCCGCTGCTCCTTCGCCAGGTTATAAGCTGGAAAAAACACAAAGACGAACTTCACTTCACTTCTTTCTTTGTACGTGCGGAGCGTTACCAAACCCGTGGACTCCGTCTTTAAGCGCCGTACCTTTCTGCAGGCTGCCGATGGCTTCGTCGTAATTCTCCGTCTCCAGGTGACACTGACCAATGAAGAAGTGAGCTTTGACTGACTGGCCGTCCAGCTCCAGAGCGCGTCTGCAGTCTGCCAGGGCTTTGTCGTGCTGCTGCAGCTTCACGTAGCACAGCGCCCTGTTGGTGAAGTACGCCGGGACAGAAGGACTGTGGGCCTGAAAGACACCAGAACACCAAACGTCTGCACTCGTCTGTAGGGATCCAACGTTTTCTCTCCACCAACAACAACTCATGACGGGATGCCGAAGCTCTCCTCTCGCCAAAGTTCAAATCTACCAAATCTGACAGAGACTCTGTTTTCAATGGCAACACACCTATCGACAGCCAGGAGGCAAATTCCTGCCGCACGAGATTTCAGGTCAGCTGTTTTCAGTAATTTAAACTTAACTTAAGCGGTCGCACACAGCTTATGCTCTGTCAAGTTTCAGCTCACTATCAGTGAAAGCACAAATACCGCAGCGATTTCAAAACAAACAAAACGTACAGAAAACAACAGCCAGCTGCTCAGCAGGTCCCACAGACTAACTGTGTGTAGGAGCCAAATTGGTTATTTTCTGTGTTCACAAGTGTTGTATGCATTTCTGCCAGTAGGTGGCAGTATCTATTTTAGGCCATGGTTTGAGTCTATATAGGGAGGTGGGCTAATCAGTGTGGTTGTGCACGCTGGGGAATCCACACGGTTTTCGACCGTGCCATGGTGTAACTTCTCAGGTCAGAATAATATGTTATGGTTATAGTGAGTACCTTTGAGCTGACTGTATGTAGACTAAATAAACCTGGAGTACAATCAGCAGTGTTTTGGACGTTGGCTGTGTTATCCATTTGCACCTGCATACACCTACACTGACACGTGTACAAGCCAGTTAAACAACCAGCGTGCGCGGATAGTGACAAAAGGCCACTATACTGTGGTTGGTGATCCACTTTGCGCTGTTAGACCTGACCACGGACAGCAGTCTGCGGGTCACTCAATCATTCTACAATGAGCTTTGAACTGACCATCGTCCAGGTGAAGGTCCTGGACCAGCTGGTGGTCCTCCCGTCCCCACACAGACCTGCTTCTCTGTGTCCAGTGTACCAAACAGCCTCTCAGTCAAAGTGTCTCCACCAGGTTTATTCACCAGGGAGCTTAAAAACTATCGACTAACTTCTACATACAACATAAAACATCTTCAAGTTTACGTCACAGCAGAACGACTGCAGGCTACGGACAGGTGATGTGGTGGTTGCCTAGCAACCATAAAGGAAGAGCACAACAGAATGCAACCTGCAAAACACAGTGTGTGTGGTCGGCCTTTAGATGGCAGAAAACCTAACGGACAGTTCAGGAGAGTCTCGGAGACAAAGATCTGCACGTTTCACACTCAGGAAATATTGTGAACCGCTTCCTGACTCCACTCGGTCCTTACGATGGCTTTGCTGTAGCAGGCAGCAGCCTCGGGGTATCTGCGGTTCAGGAAGAGGCGGTTTCCCTGCTCCTTCAGCTCCTGAGCCGACAGCGAGGTGCTCTTCTCCGGGCTGTCGGGGACCCGGTCCACCGGGCTCGCTGCGCCGCCGCCTGCAGCTGCCTCCTCACTTTGCTTCCCCATCCTGACGCTCGCACCCAACAGGAAGGACACAAACTGAGACAAAGACAACAACAAGTCATTTCAGAGCTTCGCCAACAGCAGTCAGCGCTCACCTGAAAACATCCCAGCTGGAAAATAAGATAAGGTAAGATAAGATTTAGCTATTACCAACTGGTGTATTACTGATTAGACTCAAACTGAGTCCCGACTTGTGTGATTATAAACAGTGTGTTGTGTGCTTTCACATGAGGAAAACTCATCAGTTATTCAAACTGTTCATGTGTGAACCACGAACTGAATGAGATATTTCAGCTGCGTATTTAGTTATTCTACTTCGGTCAGTCACTTAATGAGGACTGATGTGAAGGAGCCAAGAGGAGGGGGGGGCGAGAAAAAACCGGACTGCTGACTCCGGATCAACCTCCATCCTGCTGCGGACCGGAAACTCACGCATCTCTCGCTTATTAAAAGCTTCTCATGTTGCATCGTGACTGCACTTCGGTCCGTTTCCATGTTCATCTGCTGACTTTAGAGGTCAAACAAACACGCCGACAGGCTGAATTATTCCACCTTTAACCCGGGTTGGCCTGCTTGCTGCTGGGTAGCGAACCTTAGCTTCCTCCCTCATGTTTCATCTTCATTTCCAAAGTAATTTTGTCCTGAATTTCCTGTTTGTTTTAACACGAAGTCTACAGTCACCATGAAGCTAACAAATCACCGTATTTAACATTATTTGATCGAGAAGAGCTAATTTAATGGCGCATTTATTTCCTTGTAAGATATCTCCAACTTCATGTAATTAATATCCTTTGACTCACATACCTGTGTCGTTTCTGTCTGACCACACTGAGTGAATTAACGCTGTGTTAAAGTTAAATGACATCAGCTGCTTCGTGGGCTTTAGCTTGGCGGCTAACTGCCGAGCTGCAAGGCGAGACGCGCAGCCAGCGGATGTTTTGGTTTTCACGTGTGACGTAAAACGCGTCATCAGGTGACACGCCGAAGGCAACTTGAATAAACGAAAACATGTGAAGAAATAATCCAAAGTAAATAGGTGACATTTCTGTGTGAAGCCCAGAGACTCAGCAGAGAAGCCACAGATGAAAAGCTTCACGTGTTTTAATTGACAAAACATTTGCATAGTTTATGTTTTCTGTAACAACATGGCGATGGTTTCAGATGAATGAACACAAAATATATTACTCCACCGTGTAATTTTCACACATTTAATGTAAAACGCGAGAATCCAGCATAAGGTTGATAAAGTGCTAATGCTTGGACACAGCGAGCCTCCTACCTGTTCCACTGTGTTCAGACTGCAGTACAGGTGAGTAATACTACAGCACGTGCGTGTTGTTCCTGTGAATATGCTTGGCAGCTTGTTCAGACACGACTATGTGAATAACTTCTACTTATCTACCACCAGTGCAATAAGACAGTCTGGACCTGAAGACCAGCCTGTGATCTCTTCTAAATGTCCCTGTGCAGGAAAATGTCTTCGTGAGTTGGACACTGGAGACAGAGCTGCTCTGAGGCAAACTGTCAGCATCGATCGACATCGTGGATCCATACTGACTGAGTCTCTTTTAGGGATCTTATTGCATCTGTGAGCCAACATTCGGGTTTCTCTCCAGAGAGTTAAGGAAAAGAACCAGCTGTCAGTTCAAACCGTGCACAATGTTGGCTTTGTAAACCAGCAGGTTGTCCACAAAACCGTGTCTTTCAAGTGAAGACAAGCCATCTTAGTTTTCATAGTGACGAGAAGAAACCGTCGCTCAGGTGTTGACAGGTGGACAGAAATGACTGAGGTCTCATGTCCACCGTTCAACCCGATTTAACCATAAAAATCCCAACGAGATTTAATTCAGCCAGTGAGATTGTTTCTGTCTCAGAGCAGCTCTGACAGCCTGCAGACTAAATATGATCATCTGTTTGCAGAACAGTCCAACATTTATGGCAAACATGCCTGTTTTCCGTCAAAGCAACAGTCAGACGACACAGAGACGCACGCTGGACGGCTCGATGAGAAAACACGTCTTTGGGCGGATTGTTCCCGGTCAGCAGTCAGAGGGGTCGAGGCCGATGCAGACCGGCCATCTCCGGGCTCAGAGCTGGACTGTGTGTTGCCTTCGAGGGACTCCAGTTTCCCAGAGAAGCCTGGACGGCCTTACGATGAGCCAGTCTGTGTGTAATGGAGAATCCAGCGTTCCCCTCCAGCTGAGACAAAACCACAAGCACCTGTCTGAGAGAGAAACAAAACCTCATTCACATCCATGTCTGCTGCGTGATGTTTCTGCTGCTTTCGCTTATTTTGTGAGCTGTTGAGGTTCTGTATTTTCCTCACGAGCAGCGAATGTACCGCTTCACTGTGGCTGTTGTGCACGTGGCAAATAAAGACAAACCGCAGCCTCCTCAGTCTTTCCTACAGAGCTGCGATTTCATGACTCGCTAGCGACCAAAAACCTCATCCAAAGGAAAAGGAGAACCTACAAGAACCCAGAGGCTCCTCCTCCTCCACCACCCACTAACAGGAGCTGTGTCTTTGTAGAATCATCCTGCCTTTTGTTCTAATGGAGGCTCGCTTGATGAAGAAACTCTGAATCAATCATTTCTGTTTTAAACATCACTAGAAGGAGAACCTGTTCTGCTCCTGTGGTTGGATACGCACACTATCTGCCTGCTCTGCATCGGAAACCTCCAACAGACCAGTATGCTCCATCGCTAACACCACCCGCAGACAGGATTTCACCTCATTTTGTCTGACAAATCGCTAAGAAGCCAACACGTCCGGCTGTTTCGTCTTAACAGCCGGACGTGAGACAGTTTCTCTTGGGGGACGTCTTAATAAATCATGAGTAAGTTTGTCTCGGTGCGACGTGGTGAGCGTTCGGCGGTGCCGTGGCGAACCTGTGCAGAGGAGGGATGCTGTCGATGGCTTTGAGGCTGCTGCGCGTCGACACCACGTTGAAGCTGTCGCTGCAGTCGCAGGACACATGGAGGTGATGTCTGGGGTGTCTGTTTTCCACCATGACGATGAGCCCCGCCCAGCCGTGGGTCAGGTAGTAACATGTCATCCCCTCTCGACCCTGATGAACCATTCAGATCCTTTACTGCAGTAAAAGTACTAATACCACACTGAGGGAATACTACAAGTAAAAGTCCTACATCCAAAACAAACTGAGGACGACTCAGTGAACGCAGCACTACCTCGTGTCTCTCTCCTTTAGTTTCCGTCAGCTGGATGATGGCGTCGGCGATGGTCGTGTTGGAGGCCGTTACCTGCTCCACCATCACCAGTCTGGAGCTGTAGACTGCCAGCATGTAACCTGGCACCTCCGATCTTGCTGAAAAACACACAGCATAATGAACAGCAAAATCCACTTCAGCTCTGCATTTATCAACCTGCTAAAAGTGACACTTTGGATTTCAAAAGGCAACGTGTAAAATATGTCCAGAAGTCAGAGGTGGCTCAGGGGGCAGCACATCACCACAGGAACTGCCAGCTGCTGTCAGCTCAGTCGGCTGACTGCAGCCCGGCTGGACGGCAACCTCGAGTCGTACGACAAAACTGCATTTTTCTTGATGCTGGAGTTCTTACTTGTCCCCTCTGTGACTCTGGTGTGCCAGTGGTTAAAAGCGCAGCACAGCACAGCATATTCGCCAGGCTCCAGCATGACGTCGCAGCCCACAAACCTCCTCACCGAGCGCCGGCTGTGAGCCAGCAGGCGACCCAACGCCAGAGCACCTGAGCTGTCGAAGGAGACCCGAAACACCAACACACACAAGTCCAGCAGGTGGCTCTCTGCCGTGTCCCATCGCCTGAGGACACAGGAGGAGGAGGGGGGACATGTACTTTACTCATGGATCAGTCTGCACTCGATTTTACCTCATTATTTCTGTATTGCTCTTTATTTTCAATCTCACAAGTCTCTTCTTCACTAACAATATTGTTCTAATAATATTGTTAATATTGAAATATTGTTCTTGTCTTTATCTAAAATTTTCTACAGGACATGACATGGACAGAGTGAAAGGTGTGGAGTAACCTGGCTGAAAGGTTTCTGATTTTATTTTAAAATAATCACTCAGCTGGGCTCTAAAATGTTCACAACTTGCCTCAATCTGAAAAGATCAAAAGATAAGAGGATATTTAGCCAACACGAACAGGAGAAATGGAAATGATAACAATTAACAGGACCTCTGCATATAAATGTCTAAATATTTACAAAATAAAAAGCTGAATGTCAAAGCTGCTTCAACATCCAATACTGTTCAAGTTTGCTATCAGTGAAAGTTGAAAACGTTGTAAAATTAGAGTCCAGTGTTGTTAAAAACTATTAAAAATACATTCAAATAATGCAAAAGCCACAACATAAGTTTTTCTCTTAAAGTGTCAACCTAACACTTCAATCTCAGACATTCTCAGTGTTTGCTCTCTGATTACTTCAACACTCGTCTTCAGTGTTAACAAACAGAATCAGCCCAAACTGACCAATCACAGCTGTCGGACCTGCAGCAAACCTTCCTTAACACCAGCACACCATGTTGTCGCTCAGTGTTGTTAAATAAAGATTTCTGTGTTGCACTGTGTGATGCCCCACCTGCTGCCCTGCTGGAATAAAACCAGCTCCATGGCCGTTCGCTCCAGCACCGTGATGGACGTCACCGTCACCGGGACGTCGGCCCCTCGAGGGAAAACACCTGGTACTCGAACCTCCTGCCAGTCTGAATGAATCTTACAGATATCCACCGAGTCAAAGTACCTGCCAAGGTTCAAACACACACCCACAGACGTGTGAACACACAACATGGGAAACTATCATCGATATAAACCAAACATGTCTTAGTTTATACCTGATGAACTCCCAGAAGTCCATCCAGAACAGGCCGTCCTCAGCTCGATGGGCGCAGAGCTCCCTCTTCAGGTGTGGAGGCCAGTTTGGCCAGTCGTCCGCCCAGGGTCCAGTCCAGGAGAAGCGACCCCACGGGTTCCTCAGCTGCAGTAACCTGAAGCACATGTTAGGTTCTGCATGAAGACAAGTCTCAAGATCTCAAGATCTCAAGATGCAGTCCCTGCAGGCTGAAAGAGAGTAAAGGTGTTCCGAGGTTTCCAGACGTTATGCGTTAGAGTTGCTTTGCTGCTGACCACAATAAGCATTAGCAAACGTAATCATTTTCTAAACAAATCAACATTATTATCACTACCAGTTCTAGTATTTTGGAGTACTGTGGTGCTGCTTGTTGTTTGTCTGAGCCGTGTTGCCGTACCCCAGCAGAAGCCGACATTTTGTTGCTGAGTTACTCTGAACGTATCAGAATGTGGTGACATTAATGGTGATGATAAGAAAGGACAGATTACAGGTGAAGCATCTTCATCCACCTGCACATTTCATTTGGATGACAAAACAGACGTGAATCGTCACCTGTGACCGTCAACGTCTCTCACATCGAGGACAGAGTAGGCGTGTCGTGGACGTAGACCCAGGGACTCGTACTCAGAGTCGTCCACCTTCATGTTACCGCCTCCACAAGATGCCCCCATCAGGAAACTAACAGCAAAAAAGAGCTTATTCTTTGACCAGATTAAAATGAAACACCAGCCTCCCCCACACTGTCTCCTGACGCTCACCCGGCTTCTTTGGAGCTCAGCATTTTGGCCCAGATGAGGTCTGTGTCAATGGGTTCCTCCTTGGGGTTGGTGGCACTGAGCTGGAGGGCCAGCGACTCGCAGGGGGCCCCGGTCAGCGTGGACAGGCCCTCGATGGCACGACCTGCCTGCAGGGCAAAGTAGGAACCGTGGAGCTTGGCCAGCGCTTTTTCAATCAGAGCAACCCAGAGCTGCTTCCGCTGGGCCTGGAGGGCGAAAGGACAGGAACAGTGAGGCTAAAAATCACCACGGGCGGGTTTGATTTTCTATCTGTTCTCTGTAATCTCATCCAGTATCACGAACAACACATCTCATCCCCTCCACGCCACCCTGGAGTCGTGTCGGAGCACATTCAGCCGTAGACTGACAGCACCGAGGAGCACCTCAGAGCGCCACAGGAGGTCTTTCCTTCGCAGGCTGGGCTGTGGACATACTTGCACCATCGCTGTTCTACGATATCTTGAGCAAAATGAGTATCAATCCTGCTGCTGTTTATCAAGCTGCTGTTTGGCTTTAATCTGTTCTGTAACTGTAAAAAGTCTACCATAATGTGCTCTTTGAAGCAACCTCTACAACAACAAGGATTAATAAAGTTTCATCCTATCCTTCATTCTAATTTGTCTTTAATATCTTTAGAATATTATTATCCAGTTGGTTTTATCTGAATTCAAAGGAATCTTCTGTCCCTGTTTTTTCTGTCCCCTTTATGTGTCTTTTCTCTGTCCTAAAGCACTTTGAGCTGCATTTCTTGTATGCAAGGGGCTGCATTGACAAAGTTTATTATCAGCAGCCGAGCGTTTGCGCCTGAACGTTTCACCTGAGAGAAGAGGAGGTGGCAGCTCTCGTCACACGGCAGCATGTCGTCCACCAGCACTGTGGTCCACGAGCCGTCTTTGCACAGACGCACCTGATAGGCTCCCTCTGGACACAGCGAGCGAGTCACCATCACTTTCTCCACCAGCTCGGGACGCTCGGCCAGAACAGCCAAGGCACTCAGGAACCTGTTCTCCAAAACATTCAGACACACGGTGTAACTGCACTGGATCCATCCGGAGGACGTCCACAGGAACACAGCTGAGCCAGCAGTCAAACCTGCAGGGCTCTGACACTTTAAGACTCTAAGTGCACTGTAATCCCTGGGAATAAAGAATCAAAGTCAGCAGAATGAACAGGTGAACGTGTGGATTCAGCAGGAACTGTGTGCACTCTGTGCGGTGGAGCTGGCTCACCAGCAGTTACCCAGAAGTCCTTGCAGGATGTCAGAGGGGCGAGGCGTGCGGAAAACAGTCCACTTTACCGCACGCTCTCTCAAATTACAGCAGTTGATTTCTTGAGGACGAAGCCACTTTTTGACACGGTGCTGGACACTGTCGTCCACTGGGAAGCCTACAGACTTTGGCCCGGGAGGGAAGCTGTCATCCACGAACGTCACTGCGTTCTGGGAAACAAAGTGAATCAAATCGCAGAAAGAAATGAACCAGACTTTCTGATGGAGACCCACTGAGTTACTGATCAACATTCCAGCTCAGCTTCATGAATGCGGAAGAAAATCACAATTTTCATCAAACTTTTTAACGTTATACTACTAGTGGGGAAGCAAGACAGTGAGCATGATTTCACAAACCGGACCTGCGGATGATGTGGTTTTATTGTTAGAGTGGATCAGACGTGGGCAGGACTCAGCTGAGGGTCACCAACATAAAGAGCTTTGAGTGGTTGCTGGTAAATGTCGCTGTGCACTGTACTTCTATGTTAACTTAATAAGCTCACTCAGGGAGGCAGACATGTCTCAGTTAGCAGTGTGCTGCTGGCTTCAACGTTAATTCTGTGAGTGTGAACCGGAGTGGTGCACAAACCTCTCTGCAGAAGCTGACGATGTTCTCCCACAGCTGCTTGGCCTCTCCTTCGTCGCTCTGTCGCAGCACCTCCACCAGCGTGCTCTCCTTCCTCTTTGGGGACTGGGCTGCTGGTTTCAGCTGAGTGACGGGTTGCTGGGGAGTGTGGCAGGCCAGGCAGTGTTTGGCTTTGACCTTGTTAATGAGGGTGCACGCAGGACACGACCAGTCCTCTGTCCTGTTAACGGGGACGACACCTGCTGGAAACCACGCGGAGGCGCCTGGCGCAGGGGACAGCGGAGACACTTCCTCCTTCAGGATGCTGAGCCGCCGACTGGACGGGAGCTCTGATTGGACGGACAGATGTGAAACGGCGAGTGTCGACGGAGAAGGACTTATGGTGTGTGTTTGCCTGAGGCAGACGTCTGGAGGGGGAACTTCTCTGCGACTGCAGGGCACAGGATTATTCTGACCTGAAGACGCCACGCTGAGCACCGAGGAGCTTGTGTGTGGATATGAAGCTTCCACTGGCAAACATTCTCCTCGTGTTGATATGGAAAGAGAGAGCGGCCCCGCCACACAGTGTGGCTGCTGCCCTCCTGCCTGATCGCAGACTTCAGGCACCAGCAAGGCGTCAGCAGGGATCTGGGGCAGAGACAGTTTGCGTGGCCCACCACAAGCAGAGCAGGACATGGAGGTAGGGGTGTTCTGCAGAGTGCACCTCAAACAGTCCCAAGTCACGTTGTTTTTATCTGCGTCTGCGGCCTGGTTTTCATTCTGCAGCCTGCACGGCTCAGTCAATGGCGTCCTCAGGGGGCCCGAGCAGCTGCTGGAGCGCTGGGGCCGGGGCTGGTCTTCAGAGGAGGCCCGGGGTCGGCCCCGAGCTCCGACATAACCACACAGAGAGCAGGCCGGGCTGCCGGGGGAGTTGGCCAGCGTACAGCGTGGACAGGACCAACGACTGTCCTCCCCGCTGGGCCCGAGCCACATCCAGCGGGCGTCGGACGTTCGCCGAGGGGCTTCGCAGATGGAGCAGCGGGGGGCGCCGGCAGCATTAAGGAAAGTGCAGCAGCCACAAGCCCACTGGCTCCTCTGCAGGGGCATCGACCCGGAGGAAAAGCTGGACAGAAAACACGCTGGAGTCACATCATGTTGTTAGATCATAATATTCTTTACATTCATTACACGTATGCATAAACAGTGTGTGTCTGACGTGGCGTGGGGGCAGCTGCGGGGTCATGGGAGTTGTTGTCTTCATTGTGATGTGAATCAGGCAAGTTTTAAGGTTTTTAAGTCTCATGAGTCCCCCTCATAACTGATGAATATGAGGTTTGAATTTATACCAGAAATGGGCACTTAATCAAAAATAAAGGGATTCTGATTCTGATTATTTCATAATGGGCCCTGGAGGAGTTTTGTGGTTCACTGGAACAGTTTTTTAGCAGATACTTAAACTCCGATGTGTCCAGAGAATCGCTCAGGGATGAGGACTTCAGCTTGTAGTGAAGTAAAAAAAGCATCAGAAGTGTCTTCAGCTGAACTCTGGTTTTATGTAACGGCAAAATCCCAAGAGGAGAGAAGGAGGAGGAAGCCGTGAGGATGAGGAGAAAATCCAAATATAAATGGGTGCATTAGCAGTTTGTTCAGTTTTCTACACCCTGTGGTGGCTGGGAGGAGAACATTAAAATGCATGAATATGGAAATGATTCAAAAAGCTGCTCTACAGAAACAACATAAACTGCAATTCAGCTGCTCCCTCACAGACGCTGATTGATTCCACAATATTTATGACTTCTTACTCTCCTTGTGTGTTTCACCAGTGAGATGAGTTCAGAGTGAGTTTGGTTCAGGATGAGGTTCATGCTCCTCACGGTGCTCCACTGTAAAACAGATGATCCGTGAGCTGGCATCCAGAGGAACATTTAGCCTCGAGGAGCCAGTGGGACATCAGTGTGGAGGCTGGCCCACATTTTCATTTTCTAAGTGGCTTTGGCATCACGCCTGAAACTCCCAGCCCAACCAGGAGGTTACCACAGTGCAAACTGTCTCTAAGATGGAGGAGCTTGTGTGACGCAGAGCTCAGCTACAGCCGATAAACCCCGCACGCCTTTAACTTCACGCTTACATCTGGCTGTTGTTCTGAACACCTGCTGTGTTCCTTTTCCATAAAAATGAATTCTGACATTTGTTTCACAGCAGAGCTTCAGCTGATCTTTAACATTTAAATAAAGAATACAATGAATTATGGGATTTTTCTTAGTTTTAATATTTGCCATGTTTTGTTTGCCATCCATCTTAAAGACAAAATCTAACAATCTAAATTTAAAAATAATGAAAAAAAATTTTCATCTGTTTATTTCACTCTTGCTTGATTGTTGGTTTTCTGGTTTGGTTGTTTTATTCTTGATTTTTTATGTAAAATGTTATATATAAAATAGTAAAATACATAGTTTGAAATATGCAGTACAATACTGTACATGAAGATGGAGAACATGAGAGCTCCCCCTGGTGGCTGGCTGCAGTACAGCTCATAAGCTCCTCCCCCTCCATGTTAGCAGATGGGACACGAGCCAAACGTATTGATGTGTTGTATGTAGCAGCATGTGCTCATTCAAAAACACAACACGATGCTTTCTGAAAACACCCGAATGTATTTGAGTCTTTCCGTCTCTGCTGTAACACGTGTGAAATGTGAAAGTGAACTTTTCTGCACACTTGACATTCACATTAACTTCCTGTATGGGAGATGACAGGAAGTGACGTCTGACTCACAAATCACTGCAACTGCTGATTTTTCATTTTTGAAACTCTTCTCGAATTCGCCTCCTTTTTTATTTATTTTGACATCACTTTTGGGTGCATTTTGATCTTTAGCCATCGGACGAGCTGTGGGCGATCCGCAGAGCGACATTCCCTGTGGTCAGCTCGGGTGAGCGTTTCCAGACGACCGTCTACCGTTCGGTCACCAGGGATTTTCCTGGTCGCGTTACATTTCCTGTCAGAGCGTAACTTGAGTCCTGCCAGGACCGAGTCTGGTGGAGCCTGGGACAGAGTGGCAGCAGAGGAGACTCACACCAGACAGAACATACACAGCATGTTAGACAGAGATGCAGTAATTATCAATAATAACTCAGGAAAGGCTGGGGTTTACTGTATATCGACCAGTTCATGAAAAATTCATGGCCATGCTCGAGTCCGGGGCGTCCACTCAACTGTAGATGAGAAATTAAGCAGCCATCACACTTAAGGTGTAATGTGTGGCCTTCTAACATTAAAAAATCATAATCACTCAGTTTTACATTTAACAAACAAAGTGGCTCTGCGTCCCAGGAAGAAAAACCCAAACTAATGCACAGATTTATTTATCTCACAGTTTCAGGGTGCGTTTCAGTCTTATATAACCAAATTTTCTCTTACTGATGTCCACAGACTCTCAGTGGAGATGATGACATGTACATGTATATATATATATATATATATATATATATTTTTTTTTTTTTTTTTCTCTTGTAAATATTTTATTCTTCCTTTTATTATTATTATTGCTATTTTGTATTTTGTATGGTGCACAGGACAGAGAAAAATCCGGAGTCAAATTCCTTGTATGGTCACACATACTTGGCAAATAAAGCTGATTCTGACCATGTATGTACACAGACTTAAATGGACTGCGACCCCCAGGGCGCCGCTGCGAAGCCGTTTGGACGAGTGTTTTCACCTCCAGGAACTGCAGGGATTCTGTCCCAAGTGAAGGACTCTGAGTATCAGAGTGAGTAAGATGCAGCAGCAGATAAACAGGCCAATTAGTGGAGTGCTGGCAGTGAGGAGAGAACTGAGCCTGAAGGCAAACGCTCTGAATTTACACATTTAGCTCAACTGCAGGAAGCCGAGCCCTGATTATGTGAAATGTTGAAAATGGTCCAGCTTGTCCCACAGCTTTATGAATCTGCCTCAGAAACAGATGAGAGGACAAAGGAGGGAGACTGGAGGGAAATAACACGAGAAACGAGTTTCTGGTGAGTCCAGAGATCAGTCGCAGCTTGAGCCAAACACAAACGCGACCACACGCTCAGTCAGAGCGCCAGGCGGCTGAACAGTTGGGAAAGTTTTGCTTTGTTAGCTCCTGTGTCAGAAGAGATTTTTTTTATAAAATCTAATCTTCAGCTTATCAAGCTTCAAGGAAGACTGCAGTGAAGATCTAATGCGTGAGAAGATCCATGACAATAAGATCACTGAGGTGAGTAACTGATTGATCACTTTGCTGTAATTGACGGACTGCAGTCGCTACTCATCCTCCTCCGGTAAACCCCGATGCAGTCCACGCTTTACAAATGTTCGGGATGACAGACTTTAGGTTTTGGAGTTTTTTGGACTGCTGGTACTTGGACAGTGTTCAGACTGCGGGGGCGGACAGGTGAACTCTCTTACCTGCGCTCTCGGTGCCTGCTGGGTCTGGGAAGCTGCCGAGGGATGGAGGTGCTTTGGCTGCTCCTCAGACATCCCATGATGGGGGAGGGGGGCAGAGCTGCACCCCGGGGCGCGTCGCCCTCGACCTCCTCGGCGAGAGAGGAGGTGGAGCCTCCCATGATGCAGCTGGCTCAGGTGGAGGCAGGCGGAGCGTCAGGTATCTGCCGGTGACAGAAGTTTCAAACGTTTCAAATATTCTCACACCTGATTAATTGTTTCAGTCGTTTTTGATGGAGAAATATTCTGCAAATCCAACGTCTCAAATTTTGAAGATTTAAAGCTTTTCTTTGTCATAAAATATTTTGGGCTTTTAGACTTCTGGAACAAGCAATACAAAACAACAGAACAAGCGTTTTGTGTTAATACCTTCATTAAGAGTACTCGCATTAAGCGTCAAAACAGCTTCAGCGTAACCCAGATTTTGCTACGTTAATCTGTGAAGAGCTTATTCTTATGACAACTGGAGCAATTTACATTTTAACAACAAAAATGCAAAATGTTGGGTATTAAAATATTTTTGTTGATGTTTGTTTGATTTGTATTAAAGTTTGAGTCAGAATCTCAGGCCACAGAGTTTTACATGTCAAACAATCATGTATAGATTTAACATTCATGCTGCTGTTCAACATCTGGTCGTGACATCAAGAAGAACAATCAGGCTCATCTTTTAAGCCAGCGTGGACAGGAAGTCTCAGACATCTTTATTTCCTGGACAAGTGGGTGAAAATAATCTGCTGAGAGAACAACAGAAGCTCCAGAGCAGCAACACGATGGACTCTGCTCTAAACTCTGCTTCTCCCACCTGCTGTTTCCAAGGTCAAGACTGAACTCTCAGTCTGAAATCATCTGTAAGATCTGATTCATACTTTTCATTAACGCTGCAATATAACATCATACTGCTGTCATATAATACTCAAAGCAGAGAGTTTGGACAAACTCAAGTTCAGCTAAATCTGCCTTCCTCTTTAATAAAATGCTTTTGACCTCAAACTGAGGACTTCTTTTATGTAACCACTCGTATGTTTACTTAATCAGCGCTGGCAGGGGCACATTAACAGTAACAATGAGTGACATTGCTCAGACGTTTGACTCAGACGAGGTACAAACAGATGTCACGTCTTGCTTATTCTTGGTATCTGCTCGCTTCAGCTCCCTCCCGCTCACTCCACAGTTTTGTCCTTGAACAAGGACTTAAAGTCAGTCTGATAACATCGGGAGCTGCAGCTTCACATGTGTGTGATACACACACGCTCATCGGAAGAGTACGGTCCCTCCTGAAAATCCCATAAATTTGGAAAATCAAAATCTCATCTCACGCTGTCTGCTTCTGAATGATAAAATACCAGTCAATACATTCAAAATGTCAAGAATTAAAACTGAACAAACACTCTCTGCGGTTCAAGAATGCATGCATGCAAGTGGATTCCTTTGTACCTCAATGCAGATGCACCCCTGCTGATACTGAAGTTGACACGGACTTCAGGTAGCCTGGTGCACCTGCAGCACAGCTGACTGAAAGAGAGGCTGCAGACATGAACAGCAGCACAGTGAAGGAGCTGACGTACCTGCAGACTGCAGAGCGAACACGTCGTGCACGAACCAGACGGATGTTCCTGCCAGCTGTCCGAGATCTCCATGTATCCTCTTCAGTTTAAGCCCTGAGATGCACAGTCACCAGCTCTCCGCTCACCATCACCGTCAAGTCACCGCAGATACCGTACACTTCCTGTCAGGGAATTCAAAATAAAACTCCTATGGGCCACATGGTTGGCAACATTTTAAAGATTAAGAATCTTCATCACTGGTGACCAAAAGCACAAAATACTAAAAGTCTGGTACAGAGGCACCAGCTGAGTGTCCTCGCATACATAAATCTGATATATGACAAAATAAGCAAACCAGGAATCCTGGTTTTAAAATCTGGCACAAGTGAATTTTTAATTGATTAGTCCTGATTTACAGCATAGTTGTATTTGTATCTTCCCTGAGAGGAAATTCTGATCTACTGTAACCAGACCAAACTGATTTTAGTGTTTATTTCTGCTGTTTGTTTAGAAGTATATGACAGAAATAATTCATGTGAGACCTAGCAGTGTATTGAGTAAATTTATACTGATCAATTTAAGTGACTAAATTAAACGACCCAGCAAAGTTGAACTGGCAGAATGCCGCTGATGTTTGTGAAACAATACACTCTTACGTATTCAGTTCACTGAGAAGATTCTTTATTCTTACAAATTTAGTACAAATTTAGTTTAATAAATGATTTGGAGAAATAATGTGCAAAACTAGTATTAATTTAACTTTCTGTGGATCTGTGAGTACTGATTAGAATCGACCAACAATCAGACACATCTAGAAAGAATTTCATTAATGCACTTCATTCATCTCCTACAAAGTCATTTCGGGCTTACTGTATCAGATAGCCCGGGCACAGTAAACTGGGTTCGGTTGCTTGTGTCTACGGTGGGCCTCCGTCTCTTCGGGCATGTTGTTGCTTTTATTTTGAAGGAAATCCCGTGCAAACGTTTTCCGGTGGCTAACTGTGGCTAGCTTGGTCCAGTTCTCCTTCAGCTCGCTGCAGGACAGCGTTTTTCTTTACGTCGCGGACACTGCCAGGACAGGACACCGTGCAGCAGGCGGGACGAATCGACCTCTTACCTGGTCGATATGAATAACTGTTCCCCCGGCACGATTCATGTCCGTCCATTTCCGTTTCCTCCACCAAACTAAACATGTTGTCCGGTTTATCAGTTGTATACACTGTAAAATATGAGATTAAGCACTCATCAGCCTTTAACTAGCTAAATTCCCCTGTTTTACCACAGTATATTGCTTTACAGAGGTCATTAAAATGTAGTGTCAGAACAAACAAACAAACAAACAAACAAAAACCGAACGTTAGTTTTAAACCTCTCAAGTTGCCTGGCGTACTGGCGCTAAATAGAGAAGTAAGATGTAACCTGAGTGGATTTTAAGTGTTAATTCATCAGTTTTTAAATTCATTAAAATCTCTAACACTAGCAAAACTTTGATAATGTTAAGGTTGATTTGAAGATTGAGGCCTTTTCACAAGTTAGAAATTTGCTCATGTTTAAGTTATCTCCGTATCTTAAATGCTGGATGCTAACAATGTATCCGCTCATTTAGCTGTAGCTTACCTTTATCCTGTTTTACAGCCCTATTAAACTGTATGTTAGTCCGGACTTTTCCCCGCCATTTCCCGAAATTCTAATGGTTGCACTAATGGTCAACAATTCATTTATTTGTTTACTAAATTTTGTATCGTTAATATAAATGTGTACAGCGATAACTTCAGTTATCGAATCAGCGTAGTGAAATAAAAAGCGTAACATTCCTCTGAAACCAGGGGCGTGTCCACACTTCTTTGACTGGGGTGGCCCAAGTGGGGCACTGAATTATGCAGGGGTGGCAGGAAGTACATGGGCATGCACACATACACCAGAAAAGTATTATTTTCGTCTTGCTCATAAATTATTATTATATCATTACTGTATTACTGTAATATTATATTTTCCTATATTTCTGTGTTTATATTTTTATTTTGTTTTTGCATTTCATTCATTTTATCCACTTATAATAATTTATTTAAAAGCAACAACAGAGTGAAGCAATTCAAATATATTAAAAAGCATCCATACTTTATTCTATAAGTCCTCAAGAGGTAACTACACCTCAGAAATCAGGCCACACACAAAAGAAAGCAAAGCACATTCAACAGTACTTAGTTGGTTCAAACATCCCGCCTCTCATTGGGCAGACAGCCAATCAGACTTAAACTGATGAAGTGACCAATCATGTTTCAGACTGTATATCTCAACTGTAATACACACTCTGAAAACACTGGTATAGAAGTCACATTCACTGAAAGGTGGTTTGTCTAGTTCAATGACAAAATGTTTCCCTTTAAAACTGTACAAATGTGATTAAAATCAACAGTGAAGCATCAGGCTAACAGAAACAAGACTTTGCAGCAAGTTCATGATCATTCATAAAACTCTTAAAATGTCATCCATGTAACATAAAGAGTCACAGCCATCAACGCAAATGGACTCACTCAGATTAGAGTCAGGTTCAGAATCTGATTCTGGATTTAAAGAAATGCTCATTTTTAAAGAAAATCTAATACTGACTATCAGTGAGGACAACCACAATATAAATCTGTAGGCAAACAACCGCTGAGGATGGATGATAACTTATCTATTTGTAGATCTTTATGCAGCACTTAAAATGTAGAGCGAGTTATTTCTTTCTTTGTGGAAAAAACATCTGCATCCGTTTGTCTCTGTGATGTAAGGGTTCATTTGTGATCGGATCACAAACGGACACACGAGACGCAGGTGGAGACGCATCATAATGCCAGGTGTGAACTGAGAGGCTTAAAGCTGTCTGCCTGTGATCGGATCACCCAGGATGCTGACTCCAGGCGTGAACAGGCTCAAAGAGACCAGGAGACTGTGAAGCTCACCACATGGGCTGCTGTAGCGTCTGTCTGTGCTGGTCTACGACAGCAGAACTGACATGAGCTTAATATGATTGATTAATATTACACTTTTCCCCCTTGATGTTTATGGCAGATCGAGCTCACGCGACACTTCATCACAAGAGGCCTGGTC
Source organism: Scatophagus argus (assembly GCF_020382885.2). Lineage (NCBI taxonomy): Eukaryota > Metazoa > Chordata > Actinopteri > Scatophagidae > Scatophagus > Scatophagus argus. The sequence goes on from NC_058508.1 coordinate 21,956,226, forward strand.
ACATTAACCCCGTCTGAATGGGGCTTCAGGCTCTGCTGTGCCTCACACTTCATCCGCCTCAGCTGCTCTTTCAGATGAATTTACTCCAAGGTACAGCAGAGGCTGATGGGAGTTGTGGTCTTTCACTGCAGTTTAGAGATTTTAGAGTTTTGTCTCGTAATGAGCTGAAATGTTTGGCAGATGAAAGTTTGGACTTTTTGGCTGGAATAGAAGAAAATTCAGCCTCTGGGGAACACGAATTTCTGCACTAAATTTGTGTTTTTATTTTGTTTATTCACCGTGGACCAAAGTGTTGGAACGGAGATAAAGTTCACCGTGTGTTCTGATGAATTAGAACATTCAACAGATTTGTGGTTTTGTGAAGGCACTGAGAGTCCATCTGCAGGCTTCTTCTTCTATGGTCCTTTTCTCCAAACTTCCTCTCCAGAAATATAAGTGGCTTGGATTTCAAGGGCATCGTTGAGCAAAACAAGGTCTGCAAAAGATTTGTGTGTATTAGGTGAAGTCAAACACAACAAACATGATCAGCATCTGAAAGTCAGTAAATCCTGACCTGCGTCTGAACCGTAGTCCAGGTTCCCCTTCCTGTGGCTGATACCCAGGAGCTGAGCAGGATGGAGCGTGGCCGCTTCCAGAGCCTCCTCTACACTGCAGCCTGTTAACGCACACAGTTCATCACTTTCACTCAGTATCTCTATAAGACAGTTTTATTTTTCTGTCGCGTCTCCACTGGTCTTAGCAGAATACCTGAAGCCTGTCTGAAGTGTCGGACGCACATGTCCATCGTGGCTATGCTGCCGCAGAGGGTCGTAGTGCCTGACAGACAGGAAGAGGGAAATCACAGTGGAGTTCAAAACACACATTTATCAGTGAAATAAGACTGATGGGAGGAAAACTATTCGAGGTACACTCATTCAAGTGTGTTACTTTTTATTGATGGAAAATGTTTTACTGTAATTCAGAACTGAAAGTGAGACCTGCCACGTAAGCGTGGAGACCCTGGATCTCAATGACCTGCTGGCCCAGAGTGTGACGGCCCGGGGGAAGACCCATCGCTGTGATCGCATCCGTCACCAGCACCAAACCTGAAACACAAACAAACACGAGGAAGTATTCAGCATCTTCACTCAAGCACAAATACTGCATGGTAAACATAGAAATGTATTTTACCTCCAGCTTCATCATGTCTAATATAGTGGGGAGGGAAACTGAAGGAGGGTTTGGTGAAAGACATCTTGAACGGTTTTTAAGGCCTCCCTAAACACCCTGAAAAAAACCCCAAAAGCCTGAACAAAGAAAATACCAGCTGTTACCCTCACTGATCACAGCTTATTGGGTGTACTGGGGCGTAAAAGGTGCTCGTTTTCAGCTGGGAGCTCCAACTGTACACACCACAGAACAAACACGCTATCACTTCAGCTAACGACGCGTCCAGACTGGATCATTTCTAAAATCTGCTGCTGCACTGGAGCTGAAAATGGAAAGTAAACTTCAGAAACGCGCTTGATTTATTCACAAAGGCTGATGAAGGAAATGCTGAATGAGCGATTGTGTTGAATCACATAAGCTCTACAGGAAGTGACATCAGCATTCTCAGGGCTTCCACTGACCAAAAGGAGCAACTCAGAAAATATGGACAGAATTTGAAGGTTGCACCAAAAATACAGGGGCAGCACGTCACCAGAGTAACCAGCTGCTGTTCGCTGTAGTTATCTTTGGCTGTAGCTATAGCTACTGTTAGCTCGGTTACAGCTGACTTAAGTGCGTCTGGTCCTCAACCTCAGATCACACATGGCATCACGGCGGCCAGTTTGACAACAGAAACTACAGGAACACTACAAGACTATCAGGCTATTGCCTCTAGAGGTACAAAGTGGTATTACAGACAGGATGGGCTAGCTGGTTAGCATGCTAACTTCAGTGGATATCACAATACAACACAGAGGCGTCTCTCACATGACGTCAACCTTGCTGTTTCTTCGCATTCCGATGATGATGTTAGTTCAGTTGATGAATGCGTTAAACTAAAACTGGAAGCTGTCCTCTCTGTGCTTCAAAGGTAGAAACCACCGACCTGAAGGGTGGGCTCTGTGGGCGATTCGCAGGGCTGCAGGGTTGGTGTGGATCCCGTCAGCTATCATGCCATAGTAGACCGATCTCCCTGCAGGGATCTGATCACTGGTCAGCAGACCCACAATGCCAGGGTCCCGATGGTGGAACTGGATCACGGCAGATGACAAAAGAAGGTGTTGTAGATAATAAATACAACGTAGTCAGCACTAAAAGGAGAGTAAATGTGAATACACGTAATCAATCATGATTTTAGATCGCGATCAATCCTGAAGGCAGAACCAGTTTTTTCATGCGAGTTGAAGAGATCACAGTAGTTATTGTCCTCTTCTGCTTCACATAACCTCACTGTGAATGAACTGCTCCAGTCCTGAGTGTATTCTTCACTCCCACTCGAAAGTGAACACTGGACCCCTTTTCCAAGCCATCGAGTCTTAAGCAGAAACTAAACATGGACTGACAGTTTGGGGTTTCAGTGTAGTTGTTTCCTGTTTTTTCTTTTTTGGAGATTTCTCTCTTTTGAACTCTGAGAACAGCCTCTGCCTCAGCAGCACAGTCTCCTGAGATGTGGAGCGAGCAGATAAACCGCAGACCTCCTGCTCACTTAAGCAGCAGTTTGGTGATAACTGATGTTCTGCTTTCATCACACTGTACTGGGCCACCACTCTGAGTGAGTTTTCTAAAAGAAGTTCATGCAGGGACACGGTGCCCGCTGCAGACTGGATCAGGTCATTGGATCGAGGGTGTGGAAGAGGACCAGGTGGGACTCACAGGCAGCATGGCGTTGAAGAGGTGAGTGATGAACGAGGCTCCGTGCTGAACAGCATCCTCAGCCTGGGACAGGTTGGCCACAGAGTGACCTACACGAGGAAAACATCAACAAGCAGGCGCATCCTGTTTAGACTCAGAGGTGTTCACACATTAACAAACAGACCTTCAGACGGCGCCTTGGAGACGCCACATCAGCCTCGCCGGGGCCTGTTTGTCTGGTTTGACTGGAGGATGCTCACCCAAAGACACCGTGATGCCTCGCTGGCAGAGCTCCCTCACCACCAATTGGCTGCTGGCCAGCTCAGGAGCCAGTGTCACCATGGCAACATTGTCCAGGCTGCCGTAGGCCTCCATCAGGTCCTCCATGCCCCCAGACTGGAAGGTTCGGAGAAACTGCTCGGGGTGAGCTCCTTTCTTCTCCACGCTGATGAACGGACCCTCCAGATGAAAACCTGAGGAGAGAAGATCACAGAGAGGAGATCAAATATATTTAATTTTAAAGGATAAATCTGAAGATAATCGAGTTTGTTTCTACAACAACACCAGCTGAGGGGGGAGCCTGTCTGGAGTGAGGAGGTCATGGACCAAACCCTGATACTGTCCCAGCTTACCAAGGACTCCTGCTCCATGTGCTCCTCCGTTGTGAACTTTGATCTGAGGCAAAACCTGAAACACACATTTTGTTTACGGACAGCTTCATCTCCACAATATTAAAATTCAGACAAGAAAATACATTTTTAAAAGTCAGTGACACACTGATGGAAAGGAATTTAACATTTTGTGAAATAATTTTATTTTGCAGTTTATTTCATGTTTCTGTGCTGTTGACCACACATCCACATATCAGCAGAGTCAGACTGAGGGTCCGTCCCGTCCCCCCGGGGCCCGACTCTCAGGCAGGACATCAGGTTACCTTGTGGTAGACGGCAGGAGGAGACGTGACCAGCGTGGGACAGAAGGACGTCACGCCGTGCTCCAGGATCTTTCTGGCCACAAAGGAAAACCCAGTGCTGACGTCGTCAGAGGGCTGAGAGAAGTCGATGCCGTAACCTCCTGGAGGGAGAGGACAAGAGGCTCCTTCAACTTCACTTTTATGGTTTCACTCATTTTAAAACTGCTGATGTAGCACTGGCTACAATCAATACTCTGCTCTAAATGTTTAGAAAGTGTTGGTTTTTAAACCAGAGCACAAGTTGGCATATTTTGTTTTTCCCCCCAAAGTTTTGTTTACTATCAAAGGAGATAAAAAACAGTGAAGATTCACACTTTAGAAGCTGGTGAGACCGGACTGTAGAATAAATAACGTGTGTGTGTGTGTGTGTGTGTGTGTACCATTGATCTGAACGTCTATGAAGCCTGGGGCGATGATGCTGCCTTCACAGTCCACACGCTTGTCGGCGTAACCCTGCTCATCAAAGAACAGCTTCTCTGGATCTAAAATCCTCCCGTCACGGACCCACAGGTCCTCTCTGCTCACACACACACACACACACACACACACTGAGTACTGAGTACTGGGTGGTGTGGATACTGAGCCTCTGAGCTGCCTGTGTGTGTGTGTGTGTGTGTGTTGTACCTCTGTAGCCGGTGGTCTCTCAGGATCCTGCAGTTGACGAACTGAGTGATGGGGGCGTCGGACACTGACTTGTTGGACGGCATGTTTCTCTTTCTGCTTCAGATGATCAGCACAAACTCACTGAATGCTGTCCATCACTGTCTGAATGCTTTCAACTCAAACTCTGGTCACATCTTACAAACTGCACCTTTAATGTTGCAGCAGGTGAAGGTGAAAGCAGTTTTGACTACTTTATTTTCTTCCGGGGAGCTCATTGATTTCCCCTCTTATGTTATCTTAATCTACTACAACAACCTACTACAATACTACTACAATAAATTTGGTGTTTTAATAAAAACTATGTAACATAACAAAAGTTAGAAACAGGACAAAAACATGAAAGTCATAGTTGTTCTTTTAATTTCCTGTCACTGGATATGAAGTCAAACTATCTTATCACTGAAGCTGACTTTGACCTCTGATCTTCTTCATGCTGTTTCCTGTTAGGAATCTCTTACTGCTGGCTCTGATCCGCTCTCTGCGTGAAAAAATGCACTACACCAAACTCCATCTAGGAAAGTATTAATTTAAGGCTTCCTTAGCTGGTGGCACCGATTTACATACCTTGAAAGGAAAAGAGGTCAGACCTCTGAGAGTTGGTAAAATCCAGTTGACAACTCGGCATGTACTGAATGTACAATACAAGTCTTATTCCAGTAAGATTTAAACTTGTCCAACAGTCACAACGTCGCTCCTCTCCAACAGAAACTCAGGAGCAAAGCGAGGGAGGCTACGTTAATCTACCGTATCTTTAACGATTCCGTATTTTGTTTCAGCGGTTTTATTTTTGCAGAAAAATAACAAAACCAGAGTTTAACAGCGATACTGTACTGGTCCGGTGCCGGTACCGTTCACAGTTCAGCTGAGTCTGTCGAAGAGACCCAGGGAACCGGATGTCATGTGATGAAGCGGAGCTGCAGGTCAGCTGATCTAAACACAAAAAAATAAGTCTGTGCGGTTTGCTGCATGAGTGGTAGAAGAAATACTGACGTCTTTTACTTAATGTTAAAATACACTAAAGTAAAAAAAATACGCCCTTACAAAATAAAAATCCGTTTAAAAGTGAAGTAGTTAAAGTATGAGTGCTTTTAGTGGTGTCAGTGCAGGAAAATGAGATCTGATCGTCTGTGACGTCATATCTGATCGATCATATGAAAGTTCAGTGTCAGAGCAGCCGGAGACACGTTGAACTGTTATAGACACCGTGTGTGTGTGTGTGTGTGTGTGTGGTTAAACACACCTCCAGCAGAGGGAGCTGAAGCACAACACTGAGGTTGTTTGCGTTTTTGGACCTTAGATGCCGGAAATGTCCGCTCCTGCATTATGTAGTAAAGTATTTACAAATTACACAATTACAATCAAGTTACATAATGCTAATTTAGCAGTACTGTGTGCAGGACGTTTATAACTCACAAGTATGAAAGAATGATTGTTATGTTATGTTATGTTTGGCTGCAGTTATGAGGTGTTTATATTCATCAGTCTGGAAGGCGTCAGCCACAGGGTGGAGTATTTATATCTCTGATACGTCAATTACATTTAGCTGATAATATTTATGTACCTTTAATTGAACCAGAATATTTTCATGTTAATGTTTATGTACTTTTACTTCAGTAAACTACCTCAATACATTTGACTCCCTCCTCCACTGAGGCAGGACATCACCACCACCACCACCACCACCACGAGCAGGTGCAGGACTGCAAGTCGTCTCACCTGACCCATAAGGTGCAGTAAAAATCCAGCCGAGCCACCGCTCACGCTACCAGGAAGTGCTGCACCAAACTCCGTCTCCAACCCCCCCACCGTCAGACAGAGCCTCAGCCCCCTCCCCATTCCTGAAAGTCAACAATAAACTACGTTTCCAGTAAGCCGGATACCTCCCCAAGTCCTGCTCATCCCCATGGAGACCACTACGAGAGTCCACAGTGCTGTGTCCTCTGGCCAACACAGGCCACCCATGAGGAGAGAGAGCCCAGATTTGACCCAATATGGATCAAAATGTCCATCTCCACAGGGACAGAGTGCAAATGTCTCTCTGTTTTCTCACAAAGAGAAGACTTGGCAGCAGCTCTGGTGTGTATTAGAGAGGAGATTCAAACAGAGGTGGTCGTGGCTTACGATATTTTACAGCCTCAGTGTCCCTGCTTTTGTGAGGCGTGACGTCAGCTTTCCCCTCAGTGCTGCGTGAGTGACACAGTAGCTTTGTTTTGGAGTCGCCACATCTCATTCACGGCCGCTTAACTCCTGAGTCGAGGGCTGCATGGTGGCCTTTCAGGATCCCTGATTCCTTAATCCGCTGGTTTTTAAGGCACTGAATAAGCAGCCGTTTGTACGCTTCTGATTATGTGAATTGTCGACTTGCAAAACACGCCCTTGTTGTACTGCTCATACTCACATGTGGATGGTGCAGAGAAAGTTAAATGTTTGAATTAGATTCAAGCTTTGATTTAGTTATTCAGATATCACAGGTCTTCAAACCAATGTGTAAAATATGGACGGAGCTTCTGGAAGCCGATGCAGAAACGCTTTCAACCTCCATTCTTTCTAATGTCCTGCAGGGGGCGACTCCACTGGTTTCAAATAGGAGTGTGATTGTATGTAAGCATATGAGAAAATGAATCGACTTCTCAGTTGATGTGTGACCTCAGTAAACCTGATGAGTTCGTGGCCTCAGTCGCTGGTTTCAAGTCTTCTTCACTACGACATGATGTTCATTTGGTAAACCATGCTCCCGTTTGGAGTCAAATGGATGATTTAGGACAGGACAACCTTGTGATGGACAAGTCGCTACCACAGCATCACATCCAAAAACAAGCCAGTGCAGGCCGATATGTGTTATGAATTACTTAAATGTGTGTTCTTACACTGTTGTATTAAGTCAAGGATCTGACTTAAGGATTCTTCTACTTCTGCCTTTAGCAACAATGGCTCAGTGACACTCCGCGACACCCTCACATCCTCTGACATCTGAGAGATCTGCAGCGTTTGCAAACAGATCTCCAGCATTTTGAAAAGGCAAATCCATTAGCAAACAAAGCCACACTGGAAGCAGCAACACCTGACGTCCTAAACATTATCTGCCCTCTCATTCCTCCACTCACTCACTAATCTGCTAATTCTGAGGTCAATGGTCCTCGCTGGCCCAGGCCCCCCTCCTCTGCAGCTCTTCTGGAGTCCACTTGTTTACATGTGGACTTACTGGATAAAGAGAAGCAAACAGGAAGCTGAAACTACACAGAGAAAATGTTGATCACAAAATTTCTTATTATCTTAATCTTTAAATGTTGGTGTAAGTCCCTGAGTGTCATGTGCCTCGTGGTCAGGGGCCCCACAGCCATCTGGAGCCCATAAGGTCACAGCGTCTCTGGACCTCCTCTGCTGCAGGAGCTGCATTGTTCTGGAAAACTCTGGAAAACTCAGTCTCCTGGGTGGGGACTTTACAAGAAGTAGAGGGAGGAGGGGGTGTCTTCTCCTTGTTCTCCTTTCCCTTTCTTCACCTCACACCCCCCTTCCTCCCCCCCGACCCCTCACCCTCCACCTCCACCCTCCACGCTGTGCTGCGTCTCAGCAGCTTGTTTGCATTCCTCTCAGTTAATAAGTGTTTGTCTGATCCCTGGTGGGGGGTGTAAAGATTCCCCCACACAAACACAGGCCCCCCTGACTCACCCAGCCGTAAAGACGACAGGAGTGATGCAGGAGGAGGAGGAGGAGGAGGAGGAGGAGGAGGAGGAGGTGGTGGTGTCATAAATTTCATAGACATGCTGCTCAGCCATTAACCTTTATAATAACCAGCAGGCTGCGACGCACTTGCTGCAGAGTAAACACGGGATGGTGACACACACCACGGAGGCCTGATGGAGGCGTTAAAGGCGAAGCCATAAGCGAACAGTGTGAATAAATAAAAACCACTGTTTCCTTGTGTGACGTTTAAATTCTGCAGTTTGGTCATGGATGAACATTTTGGAAGCTGAAGTCTCTCCTCCCTTCTGTGAAGTCAATCATTCCCCGCCTAAAGAGGGTGTTAGATCACATATTAAACTGCAGCTTTGTTTTTTATCCTTACTGTGGGAAAATCAGGGAAAAGAAGCACCAAACAGTGCCAACATCATAATACTAACATGCTGATGTTTAGCAGATTCAATGTTTACCATGTCCACCATGTTTAGCATGCTGACATTTGCTAATTCGAGGTGAACACAGAGTGCAGCTGAGGCTGATGGGATGGTGAGTACCGCAGGCCATAAACCAAAGTAGTGGAAAAGTTCACCTTAAAATCAAAGCTTCATATGTTTCCTCTTACCTGTCATGCTGTTGATCCATCCAGATAGTTTTGGTGCGGGTTGCAGAGTTGTTTTGAGATATCGGCTGTAGAGACGCCTGCTTTCTCTTCATTATAATGGAACTAGATGGCACAAAAATGCATTAGAAAAACTCAACGGCAAAGAAATCTTCACAGAAATCATGAGCTGGTCACCCAAGACAAACCACAGAGCTTGTTGTGAGCAGCTTCACGTAGCAGCTATGTTCTTTCTGTATCACAGCGTAGAAGGAAACGTTCATCTAGTCGCGAACAGGAGGCCAGCTAAGTTAGTGAGTGAGATAACAATACAGCTCAGTCGAGAGGGACGCCATTAATGGTTGTCACAAGCACGAACCTCTCATCATGAGTAGGCGCTTGTTTTCTTTCTAAATGTGGAAAGAAAATAGTTCCTTTCTGAATGTAAACTCAAAATAACTGCCCAAAATGGCAGCGTCACTACGACAACAACAGTGAAGATGGTGAACAAGACTAACACTGAAAGATTATGACTGAAAAGCCTGTCAAACCATAACTGTAGGAGATGCTAACACCAATGTTAGCCTGTTAGCTTTAAATGTCCCTGACAACAACACGATTAATGTCTCTGACTCATCAAAGATAAAAACCACAACCGTCCAGGAGGCCTGCTAACCAATGAGAAGTGAACTGGGACAGCTGTTGTCATGGTTACAGGCAGTCTTCTGTCCAGGCCTGACAGGAGTTCTAGTTTTAGCTACAATTTGTTAAGATATGAGGTCTGAGACGGAATCAAACAACGTGTGCACCTGTCACTGAGTCATATGGGCAACTCTAAGACACATACTACAGACCAGTACAGACAACAGCAAAAATCTCCAGGCAACAGCCGTGATTCACGGTAATTAAAGACAACCAGTTCATTTGATCCTACAAGGTGAATCGTTTGTTCAAACTTTCTGGAGTCACAACTTGTGATGAATGAAACTACAAAACCTGAACTACCAAAACTCTTTCTAACAATGCTGAGCCACAGTGGAGGTGATATTATCCCACAGAGAGGACGAGAAAAGAAAAACAGACGTGTCTCATTCTTCCCTTTCTTCCTGCAGTCCAATCAAATATCACAAAATGACCACAACATACAAAACAAGACGTGGGCACGACGTGAAAGGTTTTGATGAGGAGTCTGATGAAGGCGACTGCAGCTCTTGCACAGGAACTGATCCTGAGTCAGGTGATAACACACATTAAAAGCTCCCGCTGCAGAGGGACACCGAGGACCGAAGACATGCCAGAAACATCCCGACCGCGAGCTGTTTGGGAAACGTCCCGGAGGGTCGCTGTCCCGCTCTGTCCCACGTCCACTCTCATCAAGTCATGTGGTGGATGCGCTGAATGCAAACACAACGGAGAGGCTGAGGGGTCTTCGCTGGGGGTGCACCAGTGAATGGACCGGCTTCAGAGCCGTGGAGGGCTGCTGGGAGAAAACGCTGGCTGCGCTGAGCAGCGAGGGGGTCTGAGGCTTGGACCAGGCCTGACCGGGTGTGTGTGCAGGAGGCCTTTGTCGCTGTTGTCGCCAAGGCCGCTCACCTATTGAGGCCAGAGTCTAAGATATGTAAAGCAGCAGCGTTTCAAAGCCGTCCCTCTGCTGGGGAACAAACAATGAAATAAAGAAATCAAATTAAAGTTTGGACAGGAGTGAGTAAAGAGTGGGAATAAGAGACGGAGAAGAGAGAAAGTATCCTCTGTGGTAAATGCTTATGACCTGAGCCAAGCCGTGTGTTGGAATCTGATGAATGTTGAGGAATGGAAAAAGAAAGGAGTCACTAAAAAGACGGCGCGAGATGGAGGGAGGCCACTGTGCTCTTGTTTGCCCCGAGTGGTATTTTCTTTTCTCATTGAGCCGGTCCAAGTCCTGCAGGCGGCTTGGTGAGTCTCCCACCCAGCACTGACAGGCAGGCCTGGGCTTGCCCGGCCAAGGTCAAACTGTGGCCGCCAAGAACGCGCACACGGCTCAGCCTGCCCCAGCTGCCGCCGCTCTGTTTGTGTTTGTTTTTTCAGGGCTGTTTGCCTCCCTCTGCGTCCACAGGGCTCGCCGCTCAGGAGGGTCAGGCAACGCTTCCTCCGGTACGACATGTCCGAGCTGAGACACAACTTCCCCCACGTCCACCAGTCTCAGGAGCATTTAGGACATCAGTGTGTGCCACCTAAGACGTCCATGAGGTCCCTCGTCCCCTTTGAGAAACCTGATGATTAACTCAAGTGACGTTTCATTTTTCTGTCACGTCGCTGCATGAGAAGAGAACAGCAGCGGAATCTGCAGGAAACAATGCAGAGCTGGTGTGAAATGTCTCAGACAGGAGGGTAAGCTGAGAATATGTTTGGAAACTGACTCTGGTGGTTAGAGACCATTGTCCTGTCACGGCAGTGAGTCACCAACCTTTATGTTACCTGGACAGCACAACACTGCAGAACGCTCGACGGCAACAAGGAAGAAAAACATCTGACTGATGAAAGTGTGGTGAAACATGTCCTGTTACAGAGAACACTTTCAGTTAAAGATCTAAAAGATCTCCAAGATCTGTTGTTCATGTGTCGCTAATCTGCAAGATTATCTGTGGCAAGATGCTCACACAGAACATACTTTAGCACTTGTGGGATGTAACATGTGATGACTGTTTGGTCAGGAGGCGGAGGGTCGGTGGTGATGAGCCCACTTTAATCCTGATCTTTTCCTCACCCTTTGATGCTACATTTTTCTTATAAAATTTGGTCACTGCTGGTGTCCATCACAGCTGTGATGAATCCCGCCGCAGCTGCTGTCCTCTGTGACAAGCAGTCAAGAAAACTAGCGAGCTTACAGGTGGTTTCGTCCTGAAGACCAGCAGAATTTGGACGGAGGTGGAGGACGGCTGTGGTGAGCAGCCACACTTCAGTGATTTTCCTACAGCAGGTTCCCAGCTCACTGTGGAGGTTTACTGGTCACTCCAGAACTGGCTTTGTCATGCTGGTCTTCTGCTGCCTCATTCAGTCCTCCAAAACAGCCACAAAAGAGCGTCTCCCCCCCCCCGGCGAGGTGAATACAGAGGCCCTCCCTCTGTTTCCCTGCCTATTGTCTCCCTGTTGTTACACAGAGTGTGTATTGCTCACTAAGCCTGTGATGGATGTCGGATTACCCCTCTGACTGCGTCTTCCTGACAAAGAAGGCATCGGCCTGCAGTGCAGTGCACACACACACACACACACACACACACACACAGGCAAACAGGCAAACACACACCCACTGTCATCCTTAAGATCCTGCATACAAAGATCTACAAATGTCCTGACCCCGAACACGTCAGCAGCCTTGTGGCTCCGACAGAACGTTTTTATTGTGTTTTAGTGCAGTTTGATAGACACAAATACGCCACAGCAGGACGTCCCGCTACATAAAAACATCAGTTCCCCTCAGGTGTCCAACTCCAGTGCAGGAAGGACAAACTCATCAAAAGTTAATATTTACATCAGCTGACTGATATGACCTTTTAAGTGTTGTGACGCCTGTCAAAGTCTCCACCAAACCTTTTCAAAGTGTCTCCTCGTATCAGAGGTCATCGCAGAGCGAAGTTTAAGTGAGCGGAGAAGCAGGCGGTGAAACCTGAGAGCCGCTCGGATGGCTTTTATGGCGCTGAGTTTTCATGTACTGCTGTGATGATGAGATAAGACACGTTTTCACTCCCAAAGCGGCACACAAAGCCGCTCCTGTGGGGAAAGGAAGTGAGTTCGCCTCACGCCACGTTCGCTCGCCCGGACAGCGTTTTTTGTGTTCATTTTTGTTCATCATCATCGGCCTCCATCTTCTGCACATGACTTTTAAGAACATTTTGCATGTTATGTCAGGCACGTTAAGCTTTTTGTGTGTCATTAGGATTTGGGTCACTTTCAATGCTTGAAGTACACCTTCCTGTTTGACTTTTTACTCAGTCTAAGTACTTTCACTTAAGGAAAGGATCTGAATACTTCTTCCTTCACTGGATCAAAGCACTTCATAAGTAAAGCAGAGTGAGGAAAAGCAGCAGGGACTGAGTGGTTTTAAAGTAAAGCTCCTGACTATCTGTGAGCTTTCACAAAAACCAGCTCAGTAATAAATCTGGGGCTCCCTCCAGGATCTCTTTCTGTCTGCAACGCCGTCCCTCCACAGTCCCAGTCAACCCCAGACTCGCGGAAAGACCAGTCAGAGACCCTCACCCGTTTGCCCCCCCCAGCCCTACATGACAATAGTAGCAGCAGTTACCCGGGAAACGGGCCTTTCATTAGCTGTGTGATAAAAAAGATGTATTCCCCGTCTCTTCTCCTTCTACTTTTTCACATCTTTGTTTTTTTTAGGGGGGGGGGGGCTCTAGGTAAGCTTCAGCTGGCGAGTGCTGTTCCAGCTCCCAGCAGATCCCTCACCGGCCTTGGTTTTATAAGACGTTCTGCAGTGGAATACCAGTGGAGTCGTGGGGCAACGGACAGAAACGCGTCCTGACTGCAGCGGATATTTTCATCAGTCTCAGACCTCCCAGAGCCTCCTGCATTGAGCTTTAACACCGTGTGCTCTTCGCTCTCCTTCACTCTGCTACTCAACACGCTGACTGCATCACATGAACAGCAGCAAAACCGACTTCTCAGCTGAGACGTGGTTTAATTAGAGTAATACGATTCGAGACCTTTCTTAAAAATCACACAGTGGACGGAAGCTTCTCAACACTGAAGACTGAATGAATTGAATGAAATGATGTTTTATCCATCGCTTTTAAAGTGAGACTGGTGACAGAGAAAGCTGGAATCAGAAGCAGCAGACCAACAGACACATTTTTCCATTTTTCATCCCCAAATGCTGCTGCGTTCCAAGCTGCAAGTCTTATAAAAACAGGGAATCTGACAAATTTGAACAAGTCAGGGAGTCAGGAGCTCTTGTGGTGTGATCAGTTAAAGCCAATTTTATTTATATCACAAATCAGAGGGCTTGACGAGGTGATCTCCTTTATCCTAAGATCTTTGGATGTAAAATATCGTGCCTGGACTCAAAATGTCAAACTGTTGCTGTGAGTGTCATCCCTCCAAAGCTCACAGCAGATGAGGCCTGCTGTAAATGGCTGCTTCATCAGCCCGGCCACACTTGGTGTTGGCGTTTAGCGCTTTCAGTTTGCAGCGTTTCTGGGTTGGAGCAAGCAGTGAGGGGTAACGTTTCACCGGGAGGCTCGTCTTACCTGCAGCCGTCAGCAGCGCCAGGGAATAATACCTGCCTCAGGTTACCACGGGCCTCTCATCTGACCAGCCTGCAACATTATAATTAAGAGCCCTGTGCAATCCAGCTGGAGAGCTAAGTCCAGCGGGTAATGGCGGTCCAGGGGGGCCTGCAGGGAACCCGGGCTGGGGGGGAAGGGGACACGTCAGCTCTCCTTTCCAGGAAAAAAGCAGTCGGCCTGGGCCTGATGGTGCAGGATCCTGCCCTTCCAGCAGAGTGTTGGGTGTCCATCATACAGAGGTGTAGCGTTACAGCCATCATTACCTGATCAGTGATCACAGACAGACACGCTCACTGACAGAGATCCCGTCTGTTCACGACCCCGGGAGGACGCCGGCTTCTTAAATTCTACGTATTTGCATTTGATTACTGACGGCTATTCATCTGACCCTCCCAACGCGAGCCACCTTGCTAATCTGCGACAGGGTCAGAGAGAGACGGTGTGGTCTACGGCGGGGCAGACAGGCGGTGATATATGGGGCCGTGGGACACTTGTCCCTGTTAGACCCCACACCGACCCAATGAGGGACCACAGATCCAAGCGCGATGGGGAACAAGAGTCTGACTGAGCACAGACAAAAGCCCTGAAAGAGAAACCCAGCCACCCCCTGCTGCTACTACCACCATCCACTGCCTGATCGCAGCAAGAGCCCTAAAAGAGATGAGCAGGAAAAGACTGGCGTAAATCTCACACACAGGCTCACTAAAGCCAAGGGCTGGGGGTGGAGGTGGAGGTGGAGGTGGAGGGAGAAAGTGCAGGACAGCGAAGAAGAAAACAAGAGTCAGGCTCAGTGAGGCTGCAGTGTCGCTTTCAGCTAAATGCTAACGTGTCCACAGTCACTTTGTTTAACCTTTCTGATGCTTATCCTGCTGACAAGAAGAATAATTCATCCTCTGGGGACCATGAATGTCTGCACCCGGTTTCATGGTGGTCTGTCTGATAGTCAAACCGAAGGCAAACCGAGACACGCTCCTGGTGTGGCTAAAAATAAACGAATCTGTCAGACAAGCAAGATGCAGTACAACTCATTTTTTATTGTCAAAGAAAAGTGAAAAATCAAATAAAAACAGAAAAGTAAAGAATGCATACAGTGTGTCTGACTTTACAGAATCATGAGGTAAGATGCCATTAAAAGTGTTATTTGATCAGGAAGAACTACACAAGCGTCTCATGGTTGTTTTGTTTTCAAAGAGTCTCAAAACACACACACCTGGGAACCTGGCCTCTCCAAAGTAAACCGCATGAACAGACTGCATGCGAACTATAACAAGTGTCACTGGACATCGACTTTCAAACATTTTAAAGGAAACTGGGAGCGATAACTGCGTGTTTAACTTGTCCTCGTGTGGACTGAGTGATTTGGTTTGGTTAGTGCGTGTCCGTCGCCACAAATATCCAAGCTGCATCAGATCTTCTGTCAGCGCGGCGACGACTCGCTGTATCTCCCCGCATCCACCGCGACAAATAAAAAGACTTCTTCTTCTTTGTGGTGAAAAACACTCCCACCCTGTCGAGGCCCGAGTGTTGTTCTTGGCACATAGAAGGTCAGGTATTCATTTACAAGGCACCGTGCCCTTTCTAAAGTGAGCATTTTAAGGTCCTAACAGTCCTTTGTTGGAGAGTTTTGCCTCAAGCTGTTTCGTGAAGCTCAGTCCTTCACTGCTGTGCAGCTACTGCTAAGTCACAGGATCACAGAAAGTAGTTCCTACTTCTATTTCAGTCTGATCCGAAACAGAACTGACACCTCTGCTCCCCTTCCTCTTGAGTTATCCTGCAGAATTATTATTAATCTACTTAAATTGGTCCTAATTATTTTTATTTTTTGAAAATTTGCATACAGAGAATAGTTAGTACCGAAAACCCCACACACAAAAAACTAATACAGTAAAATACACCAAACATCATTTGGCAAATATTTCATCATCATAGTGCTGCTGTCACAGTATTTACAGTAAAACAACTCTCAGAAACAAATGAAAAAACGTGTCTCCGTCAATCACAGCCTGCTGATGCTGCTCGGTTTCTTCGTCCTCTACTGAGGATCAGCAGATGGGAAATATTTTTATCTTCTTTGTCCTAAAAGTTGATCCTCATAAAGTGTACAATGACAACACGGAGACACGCTTCATACCATGTAAACGGAGACCACGATGCGTCATCCTAAAGGCCTGTTCACGCCCACATTCACAACATCAAACTTCAGCCACAAAATCGATTCATTCAAGCAAACCGCTGTGGGGAAGAAAATCCATTTGAATTTTTTGCTTCAAGTTCAATTTTTGTTAATTTCAACACACAAATTTGCATTGTTGGCCAATCTCAAAATGGAGGAAGCTATCGTAGCTTATTAGCATGTGCCCAGTTTTACTGAAGCTGCTGTGAGTACAAACTGCTGCTAACAAGCTAGCTAACTAAAAACTAATTTTTGTTTGTCTCAAGTCATTTCGTAGGTCACCAGAAGTGATTCGACATAGTTTTTCCCTCATGATGATGTGAACTGCTGAGGTGCATTGTGGCATCTTTGTTCGGTAGGCATTGGGAATGTACTTCCTGCATGAATCAGCATCAAAATGAAATTCTAAAAATACTTTAAACATCTTGAGAAGGACAATAATTGCTGTTTGTTTGTGTAAAAAAAAAAAAGAGTCTGTTGTTGCCCAGAAGCCAAGAGTTTTCAGAGTCAAAAGCTATTCCTCAGTCCTCAGAGGAGGGTGTCGATTCGGGTGCTTGGGTCTCCGCCTAATGAGTCTCCGAGGTCAAACAGCTGGTCCAGGTTGACGGTGGAGCTACAGAGGAAATCGTTACGGCACTGTTCCTCCTCCTCTGGCCAGGGGCTCTCCAGGAAGGCTGTGGCGAGGAAGGTCTCCTCATCAAAGTCCGACACGTCATTATTCCTCTGGGTCTCCACCAGCACGTGGACGTCCGCCGACCCTGCGGGGGCCTCGACAGGAGAGATGTGGGTCCCTCGCACTGTCAGGTCCTCCTCTTTCATGATGGGGCTCAGAGGTTCTCCTTCCTCCAAACTGAGCTCCCCGCTGAGGGCCGAGTCCAGTAGGGCGTCCCAGTCAAAGTCTCCCTTCAAAGGTCCGATGTCTTTCTGTTCATCGACAGAGAGCAGTGGGGAGCTGGACCGCCGAGGGGCTTTGGTGGCACCGTTTCTGGAGCCCAGCGACTGTTTCCGCTTGTGCCCACTTCTTCCCCTGACCACTGGCCAAGACCCCAGCATGGTCCCTTCAGCCAGATGAGGGTCCCAGTTCTGATCAGCACCAGTTGCCTCTTCGAATTCCCGGAGGAGTCGCTGGGACTCTGGGTTAATGCACAGGCTGCTTTGAGCCCCCGTGGGGCTGCAGGGGCCTCTGGACTGGGGCTGGAGGTTGGCCCTGAGCCTGTTCTGCACAGCCGGGTTGATGTGGACTGGTGGCATTCGTCTCTTCTTATAGGCGCCACTCAGGAGACGCTCAGCGTACAGCGGGTCAATCTTCCAGAAACCGCCCTTCCCCGGCTCGTCCTTCTGCCGCGGCACCTTGATGAAGCACTTGTTGAGCGACAGGTTGTGTCGGATGGAGTTCTGGGAAAAGAGAAGCATGTTGTCACATGATGGCTCAAGAGGCGGCATCGTCAAACTACTGCTTACATACTACACCGCCTTGAAGGAACTGTTCAGTGTTTTGCTCACAGTGTTGTTCAGAGTGAGCCCATGTCTCATGTCTCTATGGTAAAAGTGAAGCTACAGCCAGCAGCGGCTTAGCTTAGCTTAGCTTAAAGGCTGGTGGAAACAGCCGGCCCGAGTCTGTCCAGAGGCAACAAAAACCACCTATCAGCACCTCTAAAGCTCACTGATAAATATGATGCACCTAAAAACCTAAGTGTGATCTTCACGAGTTGTGGTTTTGTGCCCGTGAGGTTGCCATGCACTCCAGGAAGTCTCACTGCTCCTGGCCAACGAACAGTCCAACAATAGTTTCCCCAGGAAAACCACAACTTGTTCTTTTGTGTGGATTAAAAAGACTAAATAGAACACGTTAATTAGTGAGCTGGCAGGTGGGTTTTGTTACCTGTGGACAGAGCCAAGCTAGCTGTTTCCAGTCTTTGCGCTAAGCAGAGCTAACCAACTGCTGGCTGTAGTTTCATATTTCCTGTGGCATCGAACTGAACATCAAATTCTTTGCAAGTTAATTTGCATTCATTTAGATTAGAACAGATACGACTCTTAAAGTGACTGTGGATCAGCCCGCTGTGAGGCAGGATGGCGTATCGAACCCCCCACCACCTTCACTGAAGTCTAAATAGAGCGGAGACCCGATGACCTTTGTTAAATATTATCTGCCCCATGTACTGCTTTACCATAACAAAACGCTCTGAAATGTCTGAGCCAGACGCTGGAACACGGGAGTGCAGCTAACAGCTTCATCAATCATTTAACCAGCAAAATTAAACTTTTCTTGAAAATTCCTGCCCTTCTGAGGGGGGAACCTGCTGCCCCTCCATCACCTGTTTCCACTTCAGCAGAGGCGAGTGAGCCGATTAAAATAAGCAAAGAGATTAAAATAAGAAGTGGATGAAGTGTTGAAGTCATGATTTCTGTGAAGGTTTTTTGTTTGACTGAGGAAAACGCTTCTGGAGTTATTAATAAATCACACAGCTACGTCACTCACAGTTGATCAGAGTGTGAAGCAGGTCTCCAGTCGCTCAGAAACTGGTTTTCTTTTAGGGATTGTGTGTGTGTGTGTGTGGTCCTCTACCTGCCAGGTGGGGTCAGCGTGTCGGTAGTAGCAGAAGTTGTCAGTGATCCACTTGTAGATGCAGGACAGGGTGATCTTGCTCTTCTTGCTGGCCTGCATGGCCATGCAGATGAGCGTCGCGTACGAGTACGGCGGCTTGATGTGCGCGTTGGTCTTGTAGTCCACCTCATCGGGGCAGTGACCGTGAGCCACGATGCCGGGGAGGGGCTGCAGCCTGCTGTAGGCCGCCGCTGTGGGCTTCCCCGGGGTCAGGGGCATGCCGATGGAGGCGGGGTCCCCGGCCAGAGGGGAGGACGGGGCGTCGGAGCCCGGCGGCTGGTGTCCGAACAGGTGCGGCTGGTGGTGGGCCTGCTGCGGCACGCTGGCGCCCAGGATGGAGAACTCCTGCAGCCACTGCAGGCTGGTCAGGCTGTCGTCCAGGTTGGTGGAGCTGCAGCAGCTACTGATGCTGTTGGTGGTGTTGAGGCTGTCCCGCTCCTCGGCCTGAGCAGCCGCCGTCACCACCTCCTCCTCCAGTCCCACCGAGCCCTCAGACCAGGGGTCGGCCCCGCTCACAGACAGCATGGCTCTCTCTCTCTCTCCTGCTCCTCTGTGTCCTCCAGCTCCTGGTCCTCCTCCCCCTGCCACCGCCTGACGGGACCGAAAATATACACTCGACTTCAGCAAAGTGCGAAAGGCCAGGACAATGAGGGCCCTATTTGAAAACAGAGCCTCTGTGTGCGCACAGACGTTCACATTTCCATTTCCCAGTTTCTACAGTCTGCCACCTGACGCGCTGTCAGGTGGCAGACTGTAGAAACCCACAGTCAAAGCCTGAACCGCCTGGTCCTGGTCTCCGTCTCTCTGTCCGTGTCTCAGAACCTTCCTGAACACTCCGCTGCGCGCTGAGGCGGCACAGCCCGCACATCACGCACTAAGCGGCGCCCGCAGGCCGCACAGACGCGTTACAGACGAGTCATGCCTGCGTTACTGTAATTCGGATGTAATGTGTGGTGACACCTTTGAGGGAATTTGGAACGTTTTACGTGTAAAAGACTTGATTTAATTTGACCAAAACGCTGATTATTTTAATACAATCACTTAAAATAACATGCCTACACTGTAGAAAATACTGTCGTTTATCGTGCTGCGAGTTGAATAAACCTGGACAGCTAAAGCGGACGGGAGGAACTGAGGTCTTCTGCGTCAGTTTCCAGGTGGGCTATGCTCAGGAGATGAACGTAAAACTCACCTTGTGTCCTCTGTCCTGTGGAGACCCTTGAAGTCCCAGACGAGCAGCAGCCCTCACTGACCGCTCGGCCTCCGCCGGCCTCAGGTTCACCTGCCGTCAGCCTCCGAGTGAAGGGAAGAAGCGGATTCCTGCGGAGTGCGTCCTGCGCTGCGCGCTTCGTCTGCTTCCAGCGGGTGTCAGCGGGCTGCGGGCGCCCGTCGGGGAGTCAGTTTAATACCTGGAGCAGGAGGTTTGTCCAGCAACCATAGAAACGCTACCCCCCCTGTAAACAGCTCCTCGTTCCTCCATTGGCCCGCTCGTTTCCATGGCGCCTCATTTTTAATCACCCTCAGTCAACTGAGGCTGCTGCCGCGCGGGTTCTCAAGCTGAGGCCCTGGGACACACCGGGGGACACACCGGGGGACCTCAGAGGGCTGTTGGAGCAAGACAGGATTATTTTAATTCTTCAGTAATTAAACTCTAAAAATGTCGTGAGTCCACATCTCCAACACTCAGAGCAGGAAAGCAGTGAAGTACTTCCAGTTTAAGCTTTGAACTGCAGTGTTATCGTGTACTTTCTACTCCACTGCGTGTATCTGAAGTTAAAAACATTGAGCATCTGATAAAACTCACCGTTAAAGTTCAAACCAGTGGCTCAGTGAGGTCTGAGTACAGACCTTTAAGTAAAACACCACAGAGGTAAAATACTCTTATAAGTCCTGCATTAAAAATCTTTCTTCAGCAGAAGTACAGACTTTAAAATATGCTTAAAGTACAAAAGTAAAAGTACTCACTATGCAGTTTGCCCGTTGATGATATGGCTGGGTTATAATCACTTTACTGCTGCAGCTGCTAAACATGGAGTTCAGTCTAACTACTTCACACACT
Source organism: Scatophagus argus (assembly GCF_020382885.2). Lineage (NCBI taxonomy): Eukaryota > Metazoa > Chordata > Actinopteri > Scatophagidae > Scatophagus > Scatophagus argus. Next base: position 21,977,077 of record NC_058508.1, read on the forward strand.
GCAGTACTTTAATCTGAAATACTACATCAGAAATGATCTGCTGAATTACTGATTACACAAAAGTTAAAAAAAAAAAAGCTCTCTAAAAGCAGTGAAGTAAAAAGTACAAGTAATACTCCAGAGTGGACCTGAAGAATAAAGCAGTACAAAATGGAAATACTGAAAACTGTACTTAAGTGCAGTACTTGAGTAAATGCACGAGTTACTCGACACATCTCAGACGTGTCTGAGTTGACTCTTCAACCTGAGAAAATGTAAAAGGAAATAAAACGAGTTTGTCCCATTTGTTAAAGGGACTCGCTGGTTCATCTTAAAGTGACAGAAACTGCTTTCTCAAGTTTATTTAACTTCATCAGTTTTGCAAAAAAGCCTTTGAACTGATTATTCAACGTAATTAAACCAAAGGAGGCAGCAGCCGAATGTTTGTTTGACACTCTGAAGGTGAAACGGCACAGAAATGTTGACAGTGTGAATCACAACTTTGTGTTTCCCTCCTTCTCTCTTGTCAGTCACGTGACGACCCCTCAGGTTGTTGTGGTGACCCTTCGGAGGGCCCCGACCCCTCAGGTTGTTGTGGTGACCCTTCGGAGGGCCCCGACTCTTCAGGTTGTTGTGGTGACCCTTCGGAGGGCCCCGACTCTTCAGGTTGGGAACCACTGGACAGTATTGGTATTAACAATCTAATACTGTCACACGGAATCAGAGATTTACTGCTGTATGAGTACTTTTACCGTGGATACTTCAACATATCAGTAGTACTTCTACTCTTTTACACTGTGATCCCACATCTGCTCATTTGTTCATATTCTGCACACATGCTGGCAGCTCTGAATGTTTTTAATCAGTAACAAACTGAGAGTTGTGCCCAGAGTTTGGACTTACAGGGAGGGCGTGTGTGAAGGACTGGACTTTTGTTCATAGGACAGAAAGAAAGAAAAAGGCCAAACAAAAAGATCTGGCCCCTTGAACGTTCTATTAGTGTGGCTGAGTGGTTTCCTGAGGCGCCTCACAAAGGCTACTGTAAAGCAATAAAAAGGCTTCCTCGCCTCGGGCGTCCTGACGTGCTGCGTTCACTGACTCCAAACCTCCACTGAGTTTCTCAGCTGCAGAGAGAAAAACATCAGGTGACACGGAAGCAGAAAAACTGGTTTTAACGTCACACGTGAAGTATCCGTTACTCAAGTAAAAGTAGCAGTACCACAGTGTAGAAGTACCAGTGTTGTAAAAAGTACCTAAAAGTCATACGTGAGAAAAGCAAAGATTTGGCGCACAACTATTTTTTGGTGAAAATAAAAGTCATCCTTATAAATACTATACTTGGGTAAAAGTATCTGATGTTAAAAGTATTTAAGTATCCATAGTACAAGTAAAAATAAATTACATGCGTGAGGGACCTGGACCTCGTCGTCTCATCCTTCAGAGTCGGCAGGGTCAGGACTCCTGACGAGATGAACTCCTTCACGTCAGAGACCTCCCCTCCCTGCACCTCCTCCACCCGTCACATCACCTCCAGCCGGGGTCACAGGTCAGAGCAGGAGCAGCCGACCGCAGAGAGGAGGACCAGGGGGGTCCACTCAGGACCCAGAAGGATTAGAGAGGAAGAAGTCTGCTGGTGGACTTGACACAGACAGACGTGTCAGTGAGACAGGTGTCTCTCATATAACAGGATGGTAAGTCCAACATACAGAGAGGTGGGGGGACAGACTTCACTTTAGCATCAGTACCTGACTTTATTCTGGGGCAAGAAAACAGAAGAACGAGAAGATAAAACAGATGAACGAGTTTCAGTGTTCAGCTATACTTCACTGTTAAATAAATAAACGATGTGAATGAGAAGACATGAGGACAAACGTTTGTCAGACAGAGTAGGAGATGTGAGTGGGTGGAGGGGTCCTGGGTGGAGGAGCCAAACACATGGTTGAGTCTACACTTCATCGTCCTGCAAAGGAGTTTTTAAATCCTTAATTTTAATCATTAAAAGCTAAAGCCACCCTGCTGTGGGTTCTGATGTAATGCTGACTCTTGGACAGATGGGGGCGCCACACACTGTTTAATGACACACAGAGTTTACACTCTCTATTTTACAATAGAGTAAAAATACTCTATTTTAAGTAAAAGGACATTTAAAGAGTATTAATGTTGTACTTTTTACTCCACACACACAAGTCAGAATAATCTAATGAATCCAGATGTAAGAGTCCAACAGTCACAGGGGACATTTCACTGCATTCAGTACTTTTAGCACATCTTCATGATTTTGCTTTCACATTTTTAATGACTTTTACTTGTAACAAAACATTTTTATAGTGTGTTGTTAGTACTTTTACTGCAGAACAGGGTCTGAGTACTTCCTCCCCTACAGCTTTGTTCTGTTGTCTTCAGCTGCGCAGAAGTCGTGGGACATCACATGACTGGACGGAGGACGTAATGGACGCCAACATGTGGATGAGAAAACAAACCGTCCTCTGTGACAAAGTCCAGCCTGAGGAGAGGACTTCGTGTTAATCATTCACCGCAGAGCTTCAGGTTTTTTCCTGTCAGGAAACTGAACGAGTGAAAGATTTTCTGGATGTTTCACATTTTGTTCCACAGTGCAGGACGACCGGCCGAGCGCTCGACGCAAACTGCAGGACGTTTGTGTACGGCAAGCAGCGTGGATCCACTCTGAGCCGATCAATACTGTGTCAGAGAGCAGTTCGTTCAGCTGTTTTAGTAACTTCTTTCTGTATTATTACTTTTTACACTTTTAACAGTCACACGTGTAATTATTTTTTAAACAGATTCAGTGTTTTCTAACTCAAAATACATCAAATAAACTTTTCCCAAACATGGTGTCTGCCATTTAAAGTATTTCTTATCATAGTTTGTTCAAGTGTTCATTTGTCAGATCAGTTTGGTTTTCATTAGTTATTTCATGCTAAAAAAGGGGCTTTAACCGATCAGAGGGATCACGGAACAGGAACGGCAGGAAACAGAAACGAAAGAAAACAATCAGTGATCACTGCATTCAGTTGCAGGTACGAGGTTGAACTGACCAATCAGGGACAATACAGATGAACTTGAGCACATAATGCTTTAAATTGATTTTACATTTTAAAACAACTAAACAAACGTGTGTATGTGTGTATGTGCTGTGCATGAACGAACCTGCAGGTGTGGAATAAAATGATTTTCACCTTAAACACGTGAGGAGAAACTTAAACTGTGGGTTAGGAGGTTAAATATACAACATGTGATCGTGGAGTTTCACACTTCAGGCTGTCAGGCTTCCTTCAGAAGACGTCCACCTCCAAACACCCCTCAGGTAACAACATCCTCCAACGATCCGTAATAAATCAGCTCCCTCTGTCACGCTGGCCTTCGCCTCCACCTCACATGAATTATTCAGGCCGGTGGCACAAAGAGAGCCGGGTGGAGAGCTGCAGCCTGCACATGATAAGGAGATTAATGTTCTAGCAGGAGGAACGTTCTCCAAGCTGGTCCACACTCGTCACTTTATCAGGCAGACGTCACACCACTGACTGACTGTAGATGAATGTGATCATTTTCAAGTTGTTCCTCCTACTGGAGCTGAAGACGCCCCGGAGAAAGTTTCTTTTCTAACGGTGGTTAATTATGTTAATTCTGTTCTAAGCTGCACAGTTGGTAACTGGTCTATGTATTTCAATAGAACATTATGCTAAGTAGCTTCATAATTTTTTCTTCATTATTTTTGATCTGTCAATCAAATCTTAAGATATACATGATTGACTACCTTTGCTGTAAATACCTTTGCTGAGTAATGCGCAGCCATAAATTAACATATTAAAATAAGACACAACACATATTGGAAATGCATGCAGGTCTACATGGATATTATGTGTACAAAACTGGTGTACACATGTAATTTGTATAAAAGGAGACATAATATATGCTCTCATATATGTAAACACAACGAAAATACGTATTAAATCCGTTATTTAATATCAAAGTTAAGATATGGCCACTTATCTCTGTTAGTAAAAATATTTTTAAAAATATTTTTTCATACGGTTCCTAACAGTGTGGTTTATCAAAACTAATACATATACAGTACAAATGTGTAGAAATATTAGTAAACACAAAAATATTCACTGTGTTTACCTTTGTGAGTGCGGATGTGCCTGCCAAACGAAGCAGCCAATCAGCAGTACGAATTCAGCTAAACAGCCAATCACACACATTACGTCAGTGTAACGGACACGAACAAAAGCGCGTGTACAAAGTGCGGGATGAGCACGAGGGGCGGAGAGGACCTTAGATACTCTGAATCTGCTCCACCCCGCTCACAGACAGCGCTTCTGGGAGTTAAAACAAGCGCACCACTAAATTTAAACGCTTCTTCCCGATAGCCAATCAAGGCTTCTGTAGTACTATCTTGCTCCGGATCCGTCCAATCAGCTGCGCTCTCCTCTTTGTTGTTGGTGATGTCATGAAAATATTGTTGTTGCTGCTGGAGGCTGCGGAGGAGACTCAGGGGTGGGAGACAGGCAGGGAGCTGCGGGTTTGAACGTCCAGAGGTGTCGATCGAAGCGAACATTTCACCTTTTTTGTTTTCTTTTCGACTTTGAAGCAGCTGCGTGTCGCGTGGAAAGTGGCCATGTCGGTGAATATGGACGAACTGAGACATCAAGTCATGATTAACCAGTTTGTTTTGACGGCTGGCTGCGCCGCCGATCAGGCGAAGCAGCTCCTACAAGCGGCCCACTGGCAGTTTGAGGTGAGTGTGAACGCGCTAAGATTCATTTGGTCCACACTCAAAGTCCTCCTCCGGGGGACGGATTGTTTCGTGTCCCCGTTGTGTGGGGGCTGTGGACGGCGTCCTTCCGCGTGCTGCTTATTTTCAGTGTTTTGCGTCCTGCCTCGCGACCACGCGCTCGCAGAGCTAACGAGCTAAGCTAGCAGCGGTGCGGACGTGGTAGTCGACTCGATGGCCGTTTTTGTTTACATTCTCGCCAGGAATCCACTGTGTCATTGCCAAGCTAAATGTTGTTAGCCTAGCCGCAGGCACGATAACCCGGCACTAATAAAACATTACGGCGGCTCAAACCAGGTCACCGTGTTATGGTTTAATGGCCGTCATCGAAAACAAACAGATCAAATCACTGGTAGCATCTTGGCACACCAGGCCCGTCTGATTACACGGTCTCACGTCCACAGGACGCCCTCAGTCAGAAGTCCGATTATAAACTACAGGATCGGCTCGTTGGTTTGGCTCGGATCTGTGCAGCACGCAGGCTGAGAAACCGAACCCTCCCGTTTGACAAAGTGTTTGTGTTAACAGGTTTTGAAGAGGTCCGAGTCAGGTTGCAGACCTCAGAGCAGTAAAGTGGTCTCGCGTCGACCCTCGTCTTGTTCACTCAGGTGCTGTTCTCACATTCAGGGCTGTGCTGCTGACTGTAGGTCGAAGCTGAAACCATTAGCCTGTGAGCTTCCAGCGTCTGCAGGCTGAGGAGCCACTGCTCCCATCTGTTTTTGTGATTTGCACTAAATGTCTCTGAGTTTTGAACTGACAAAACCAGACACTTAAACGCATCACGTTGGACTCTGAGCAGACATTTTACAGACCAGTAAATCAAGAAAATAAACTCAACCTGATCACGAACCAAAGTACTGGACACGTTAAACTTTGACGTGATGGAGGCGGACTGAGTCAGTGGGTTCGTCCTCTGAATGTCTGCTGTGTGTCTGCTGCAGACTGACAGCCTGTGGTCTGTAATGTGTAACATCAGGTGTGCTGATCAGCTGACAGACACCTGAGCTGAAAGCCCGAGCCTCCAGATGGCCCAGGCCAGGTGGTTCAGCAGGAGGAGGCTCAGCTCCGTCACTGACTCGTCGTCTTAACTCGCTCAGGGGCCAAAGCGACGGACGAAGTCTGTTTGTTTTGGTTTTGTGCAGCTGAAAGAGTTAATCACGTCATCAGTCTGCAGCTACTCTGATGACGGATTAATGCTTTCAGTCATCTTTCAGACGCATATTTGATGCTGTCAGCTGTGACGCTTTGCTGCTGATGACTGAGTGAAGGCTGGGGCTCAGCGTGGTGGCTGACCTGCTGCACCGAGTCACCGCGATCAGCCTCAGTTCAGTCCCACGTCGAGTCGTTTGGCTGTCTGTGGTGTCTGTGGTGACGGGGCTCCTTCATAGGCTGCCGTCTGTCACTGGACTAGCAGTGAGAACGTAGTAAACAGGCTGTTGTTTGTTTCAACAACAACAACACGGCTGCATTCGCGTGGAGTGTGGCAGGCAGTGCGGTTCAGTGTGCCGGCAGGTGTTTCAGCAGGTAAACGTTACCTGAGTGTTTCTGTCACGTGACGTCCCGGTGAGATGGGGGGGGCTGTCGTTTCGTGTTGAGTGAACACTGTGTGTGTGTTCTCAGAGAAGCACTGAGCTCACACAGCAGCTCGCCCCCCCCCCCCCGGTGCTGCTCGGTGGCCTCAGAGGAAACCGGAGGCTCGTCTCTGCTGTGCAGGAGCTTCTGCTGGACGCTGGCGGTCGGCTGCTTGGCGGGGTGACGTGCGTGAGCGACGGCAAAGCAAAGAGAGGAGACAAAGAGCAGCGTGGACTCGCTGGCTCTTTGCACAATAGCTGCACAGCACTTTGACGCTTTGGTATGTGCGTCACGTTGCACGGCAGACATTCCTGCGCCGCCGCTGCTGTTGTTGTCAAACAACCGGCCGCTGGGGGGGCGGGGGCTCCAGTGAAGGGGGGCCGGAGGCTACGCCGAGCCGTGAAACAAGCTCACAGTGTCCCGGTGAAAAGACGACTGGCCTCATCCGTTCTGACGGTTGTTCGGCAGCACTTAGAGCAGGAAATGACGTGTCTTTCTTTTGTATGAAAGTCTTCAGTGTTGCCGGCTGAAACGCCCTCGGACCCGCAGTCCCCAGAGGATGAACCCCACTGACGCCCACACTCGGTCAGTGAGCTGCTCTGGGTGTTCAGGTACATGGACCGACACTTTATTGATCCCGAGGGGGTCCGCACCGTCCAGCACCGGAGGCTCATTGTTTTGTGTCCTCAAAGCCAGACCTGAGGGGACAGCTGCTGAAACGGGACACTTCTAATGCTGAATAAATAGTTAAACAGTCGCAGCCATCTTAGTCACTCACGCGAGTTAGTTTGCCTCTGTGTGTCAGAGGTCATGAGGTGTTCACGGCGCAGAGGAACAACACAAGAAGCCACCTCATTTCCTTGTTTTCACAGGGAGGCCGTGAAGCCTGCTGTTTACACTTTATGGTGTTTCTGCTCTCCGGCCGCTCGGCGTGTGGGCGGCCAGCAGGACGTTTCTCAGCTCGGATTATTTTCTCTGTTTAAAGACTTAAAGTGTTCAGTTTACTGTATTACTCTCAGCACCACGTTAGCATTTGACTTCAGAAATCTCCCAAGTTTCTAATTAGCAGCTGAAGAAGAATTCATTTTTATACATCAATTTCTGCTTGAAATGAACTTAAAAGTCAGTCAGTAATTCAAATTGTTGCGAGTTCAGTTTATGCTTCGACTCCATGTTTCAGCTGCACTTTGACAGAAGTTTTCTGGTTTTGTTGTTAAACCAACATGAACATGTTTGTACTACAAATTTAGCTTTTAACAAACTGATTGACTGAAAATTAGTCTGATCAAGCTGATCAATCTTTTTAGCTAACATCAATTCTGCTGCTTCTCAAATGTGAATATTTGCTGTTTTTTTGTGCTCTTTGATATTAAACTGGATATCTTTGGGTTTTGAACTGTTGAAGGGCTAAAAGCAGAAGCGTTTTTAGGTTTTTCTCACATTCTATTTGATGGATTCGTTGGACGTCAGAGACATTTTTTCTTGCTGTTAAACTCTGAGGCTCTCGGTCAGCGAGTCTTAACCCTGAGCTCATGTGACTGGTTGTGTGGACTGACCCGCGGGCTGACGGGTGTCTCCTCTCTCTCTGCAGACGGCCTTAAGCTCGTTCTTCCAGGAGGCCAACATCCCCAGTCACCACCACCAGATGGTAAGTACATTTGGAGAAAAGATGGACTTAAAGTGTGTGTGCGTGTGTGTGTGTGTGCGTGTGTGTGTGCGCCTCAGACTGGACCCCGGGATGGACGCACACACTGGACACTTTCAGACACACAGCTGGTCTCTACAAACCAGCAGGGCTCAGAGGAAGTCGAGCAGTTCCTGCATGAGGAGTGAACAGGGATCAGCACTGCTTCAAGTGGAAACACAAGTCAAAAGCAGGTCCACTTGTTAATCAGTGAAACGTCACAACGAGTGCACATACAACATTTTGTTTGCACACCTAAATAATTAAAACGGGTTATAAACTCAATAATGTAGCAGCTGTTTTTGTTTAATGCTCAGAATTCCCAGGCACTCTGAACTACCCACACTGCTTTTGGTGTTATTTCTAAACGTCCGTTTGGCCACAATATATCATTCTTATTCTTATTCCGAGATGATTTGTGTTGGTGTAGCTTTCGGGCAGGAAACTCTGGTGTTCACGGCTCCGACTCGGTTTGGGTTGAAGACGTTTCACACGGGGTGTGTCAGCCTCTGATCACACTGACGCTGAGAGTCTCTGCCATAACAACGAGCCGTTTAATCCGTCACACAGTAATTAGCGGCTTATGGGGAGCGTTCACTCGACAGAACTCCGTTTGACTGAATGAAATAATGATTGTTGCCGTGCAGACTTGCGTCACTGTGAGCAGACAGGACGTCTGTGTCTTTGGCCCAGCGCGACTTCTACAGCCCCGTTCGTGTCTGAATCCTCTCCCACCAACCGACCGACCCGCCACACTGCATGCTGGGATTTGTTCCACCCCGATCATGCAGGGGCAGCGTGCCAACATGCAGCCGCCTTTTGGTTTCAGTCTGCTTTGTGGTCTACGTGTCTCTCCTTCGCCCTGGCAGGAGCGTCTGTAGCTTCAGTAAATGAGGAAGTGTGTGAGAGGCGGCGGCGGCCCGGTTTGTTTTTGTTTTGGGTGCAGTGTGGTGACATCATCTCACCTGAGGCTGTGGTGTGTGGAAGAGTACAGGGCTGCGCAGCAGCGAGGCTCTCTGGGTGAGCATCGGCTGCAGGACGGCCGCCTCCACGATGGCCTCACGGCGAGCGGCTTGGAGGAGAAAGAAGTCAGTGTTGCAGCGATAATAAAACCTTCATCAAATATCAACTCTGTGCTGCTGACAAGTCGAAATGCACGGCTGGCCGAGACGTCAAGATAACAAAGAATAAAATATGAAAAACAAATAAAAACCACCAGCGTAAAGAGGAAACGTCACGACGTCAGAGGTCATCAGTGTGACAGAGAGCTGCTTCTGAGGCAGGACGTCTGCTGTGTGTGTGTGTGTGTGTCTGTGTGTGTGCGTGAGACACGGTCATGAGAGGTGTACTCACAGCTCCAGCCTGAACACCAGCGCTCCCCGAGGAGCCGAGCACAAACAGCAAACGCTCCGGCTGTGCTTTCGTCTTCAGCGCAGTGATTCAGGTGATTCACACGTCGGCGTCAAATCAGCAGTCATAATAAACTTTATTCAAACAACACGGAGTTAAAGTTTAAAGTTTTTACATGATTGGAATGGGAACACAAAAACAAAATGGAATAAAATACCAACAATAAGACAAAAATGTTCACATGATACAATACAGTCTGAAACTACAGTCAGTCTGTGTGTGTGTGTGTGTGTGTGTGTGTGTGTGTGCGCGCGTGCCTCTCCTCAGTCAGTCTGGGAGTTAAAAACAAGCACGTGGTTCACATTTTAAAGGCTGATTACAACACGTTTAAACTCGTCGCGGCGCTCTGAGACTTTGAACGGCGGTCAGACTCGGGGTTGAATAAAATCCACAGTGAAAGAGTGAACATCTGACCAAACGACGGGCAAACAGGGCGAAGAACTGTGACTTTGACTCTTTGTGGTTTCTGCACACTCGTGTGTTTCTGTCCAGTAGATGCAGAAACCTTCCTGTTAACTTCCCTCCTCTTGTGTTCGCCCCACAGATGTGCACTCCCAGAAACACTCCGGCCACGCCGCCCAACTTCCCAGACGCCATCACCATGTTCTCCAAGCTGCGGGCCTCAGAGTGCGGCTCCAGCGGCGGCAGCGGCCCCTCCCAGGCGTCCGTGGCCTGCTCGCCCCCGGCCCCCTCCTCCACGCCGGGTTTCGGCTCCTTCTGGGCCTCCTCGCCGCCCAGCCACCAGCCGGCCTGGCTGCCCCCATCGTCGCCCACCAGCCACCACATGCACCACCACTACCACCACCACATGCAACAGACTCCCATGTGGCCCCCCGTTTCTCAGCCCAGCGGCTCCCAGCAGCCCCCCGTCGTATCAGCACTCCACGGCCAGAGATGAGACTGAGTGGCGGGGGGGGGGGGGGGGGGGGGGGGGGGGGGGGTAGGGGGCAGCAGGGAGGCCTGGTTCAAGTGTAGCCAAATGAATCTCATCTGGGAGGGTGGGGTGGGGGCTGGGGGGGAGGGAGGGGAGGGAAAAAGACAAAGATACTGCTGTTTTCCATTCTTGGTTTTCTAAAACGAACACAAGCAGTTTGGCTCTGCAGGAGACACGTTTCCTCTCTGAGTTCATCACAAGTCATCCAAGCCGAGGAAGAACCCGGAGGGACCCGGAGGCTGGCCCCCGACAGCCTTCACCAAGTCTCTGAAAAAACTGTTCTTTCATCATCAATGCAAACAAGCCCAGGACCCAGCGGAGAGGAGAGGAGCCATGTGATCCGCCGACAGCCTCCAGGAATAATCTGACAGGAAGTCGACAATAACCAGCAGACTAACAAAGGAAACGCGAATGTGCTCAGATTCTAGACGTGTTTCATTCAGCCATAACAGCGGGCCACGCGGTGTGTTACTGTCACATCCCGACCTTCAGGAAGGTCTGTGGAAAAGGTTTCAAAGCACTTCCTGCTCTTCTTCAGTCAGTTTCTGATCCTCTCTTTCACTTCGTGTTCCACAGCTGGATTTGTAGTCGTTTGTGCTACTGCGATGGTCGGTGGAAGTTCTGGTCTCAAAGCGGTTCTGTGTTTGAATATGTTGATATTGTATCAGTTTATATTTTTATACAAACTTGTGTTTAGATGTTTCTCATTTGTTTCAGAGAGAAAATCCAGCTGTAACTCAGGAAACGGGTTCAAAGTTTGTGTTGCAGCAGACAGGATATTTTTGTTATCCAGATGCTTTTGGGGGGATCTGAACAGCAGGAAGTGCTGCTGAACAGGACTGTAACACACACGGCGCACCAACACGGCGCCACTCAACGATGAACTGAATCTGTGATGGCAAAGCTTGCAATAATTTGATGATTTGAAGCTGATCTGAAGACGCCGACACATTCATGATGTAGTTTTTTAATCTTTTCACCCTGAGAAGAGACTGCTTGGCATTTGGCTCAGCAGCAGTGACCCCAGCTAAGAAAAAAAAAAGACAGTCTCACCTGTTCCTGCCCTCCTGTGCTGTGATTGGTTAGCTGGCTCGGACTCGCTGTGCCAGAAGGCTGTTGTTGTGTAGCTGTCAGTCCGTGTCCTCTGAACGCCAAAAGCCTGCGGGAAGTCAGCTGATGAACAAAAAGTCCACAGATGGAGCAAGCTGAGGTGGACGAGTGGGTGACGGACAGAACGTCCCCCCGAGACGCTGGGGTTCGTGTCCCGTGTGAAACGTCAGTCTTTTTGGAATTACAGACAGCTGAGTTATTTTCATTTTGACGCAGTTTGTTCTGGTTGGGAACAGGACACAGTAGAGCTCTGGTTAAAACTGACCCTCCCAGGCTCACGTATAGCCAACGAGTACCAGCCAATCACAGTGCAGTAGGGCGGGACGCGGCTTAACTGTTTTGAAAAAAACAATAATGTAAAAACATGTTAGCGCCAGGGCGTATCCACTTCCTGTTTAGTTTGATAATGAGATGCAGTTTTGTAAATAAAACCAAAATGTTTCAGTTCTGCTGACGATGACACACAAAACGCACATTAATCTGATTTAAGAACACGTTGACACAGAGCTGCCTCCACCTGTCTGTCTGTCTGCCTGCCTGCCTGCCTGCCTCCACCTGTCTGTCTGCCTGCCTGCCTGCCTGCCTGCCTGTCTGTCTGCCTGCGGGAGGGTTAGAGGCCGACTCAGTGATTTTCCACACAACCTTTCAGACGCTCAACCACTCCTACCTCTGTGTGTGTGTGTGTGTGTGTGTGTGAATGTAAGCCGTGCAGGCGGGATCAGAGGAATTCACAGCACAGCTCAGCGTGCAGAATGAACTCAGTTTGGAGTCTTAAACGATTGTTCAGATCCACTAAAACCTCGATGAGGTTCCTCTTCACGCCGGATCCCGTGTATGTCACAGTAGATTAGTTTTTATGGCGAAAAGCGAGTCCTCTTCACGAGACTGTTGGTGTCGGGGAGCGACAGGACGCAGAAAGATGTTGTTGACAGCTTCACACAGGCAGTCAACAGTTTCTTCTGCTTCTGCATGGTTTTCCTGTTTCTTCTCACACCTGCTCGCTTCAGGTGCGGGTGTGAACGGTCACCTTCAGAGCTGTTCACTGAGTTCTGTTAAAATTCAAACATGCTGGTCAAATCACTTCTGAATGTGTCACATCAAGGAAACAATCCACCCTGAAACTCTTCATGCTGTGTTTCACACCTCTGGGTTCACTGGGCGTCTAACAGAGGCAGGCATCGACCACGGCTGTGTTCGAGCTCAGCGTCACTTATACTTATTTTCGTCACCCGCTCTGAATGTGAGACAGTTTTTCATCTGCAGTCGTTGTTTGGACTGTTTTTATTTTGGCACACCATGAGAATCAGTTTGCAGGCTGTTGAAGCTGCCCACATCAGCGCTGCAGGGTCGCTGTGAAAGTGACAGCTGATTGGTCTGAAAAGCCTCACCTGCAAGACTCCAGCTAAAGCTGCGAGGATTAGTCCATTGATAGAAAATCAGTTGCCACCATTAATTATTCCAGTCAGTTTCATGTCATTTAAACGATTAATCCAGAAAATAATCTGGCACTGCTAAACGTCTGCAAACTGAAGCTAACAGCTGACTGAAACGAATGGAAGAAATAACACATTAAAATGTCTAAAACATACGTGATTTGTTGTGAACAGACAGAATGGTCCTTTAAGGCAGGCGGGTGGGATTTTTCACTGCAGCAGTTTAGCTGCTGCGGGTGTGAACGAGCTGTGTGTGTGTGTGTGTGTGTGTCGGGGGGGTGTCGTCGTGCAGGGTGGAGGTTCGGCCTGGTCCCAGTCAGAAACAGCCAATGTGTCCCAGCCTCCCTGAAGCTTTTACAAACTGGGCGACGTTTTAAGACGTTTACCTCCCAGTCCATGTTTATTTTGCTCTTACCAAGTGGATGATGGTGGGTTTTTTCCTCAGAAATTCTCTCTGTTCTAATCCATGGCTCTTTTTATAGAGTACTTTCTGTTCATTTCCTCTGTTGAAATTTGTATTTATATGTTTAATAAAACAAGGTATGATCTGTTTGTGCGTGCGGCCTCGTCTCTGACTGCCTCGGCCTCGTTTTGTCACACTTGTTTTGGTTTTTACTGTAAGAGCGAAAGGACGGTTGAGAAAGCAAAGAAACAACAAAACCAACCACGTGTGCTTTCCAAACGAAACTTCTCTTGTGGCTCTTCTTTGTGTTAGTGAGACTGACGATTGAGGAAGGATGTGGTCGGCCGAGTGCCGAACTGTGCTGGCGTTTCTCATCAGTGATTATGTCACCGAGTGTACTCAAACACAGCACAACTGCTGCAAAGACAAAAGTTCAAGGAGGGGTTGTTTCACTGCCTCAGAATGGGCCTTTCATGTCCGCGGAATCCACCATGTTTCTACAGGAGCTCAGAAGGGTCAAATCAAACAGCGGCCCTGCAGAGGGAGGCTGAAACGAGGGGTGTTCAGTTGGTTGCAGTCTGTGAGCTCACCACTAGAGGCCGCTCATGCCGCGTTTCCACACAGTTATCACCACTGATGTACAGATCAAGATGTACTCAGATCTTGTACTCTAGTACAAGTAGCACTACCATGGTGTAGAAGTCATACATTTAAATTTTTAAGTAAAAGTACAAAAGCATTGGCATCAAAACACACTTAAGGTACCAAAATTAAAACTAAGAATAATGTTTATCATTACATTATAATTACTGATGGATTAATGTGTTCATCTCATCATTTAAATGTAGAAGCTTATAAATGGGATGTAACTACTGTACTGCAGTACTACATCATCATTTATCTGATGATTATATTTTGTACTCTTAAGCTAAACCTGCAAAGGACCTAAAGCTGTCATAAAAGTACAATATTTGCCTCTGAGATGTAGTGGAGTACAAGCATAAAGTAGCAGATACCCAAGTAAAGTAAAGGTACCTCAAAACTGCACTTAAGTGAAGTACTTGAGTACTTTACACTGCTGTAGTCTCAGGCTGTCAGACTAAAATATTTCAGAATGACTGCATCTGGCAGACTCAGAGTCACCTGACAGGAAGTAGCTCAGGGACAAGCCCTCCTCTTCCTCCTCTGTGACAACTCATGCTTTCTCTTTTACTCAGCGCGTCTTCCTGTGAACAGGATGCACACTTCTGCTGCGAGCAGTGATGCGTTTCCCCTCGTGATGCAGCAGGCAGCTCGTTGGCCTGCAGCCACCCAGCGCCGACAGTCGAGGGTCGTGTTACTCCGACCGAATACACAAATACACACAGTGAATACTCAGTATGTTGTCAGCTGCTGACTGGAGCAGCCAAAGGCGTCTCCTCTGCAGCGCGGGGCTTCACAACAGTGTGATGATAAACTGATCAGGAAGGATTCCATTCTGATTTTAACGGTTTTTAAAACGAATTCAGTCCAAACAAATGCACCGTTTCCTCCTACAGCGAGCAGCTGTTTGAGGGAAAAGGAAACCACATATTTGTGGTGATTTCAGGAGGAACCTGTGAGTTGACAGAAACAGACAGGAAGTCAGATGGCGTCAAGAAACGCACTGATATGTCGTTGGTTTTAGGTCTTCTTGTGGGATTTGCAGATGACAACAAAAAATTGAGCCATCAGTCACAACTTCAATAAGCAGTACTTTAGTATACTGTGCTGTACTGTGATACTCGTGTCTCAACACCGTGTGTACAAATCCTCAGGAGCAGCAGGAAGCAATGAAATTCACACTCATATTTATTAATAATAACAACAGGACTTGAAGTGGCTGATCAGAGAAAGTCAAAGTAAAGAAAACGAACAGGCGCAGGGTTTGACAGGTGACTTGTGGGACATGTAGTGCATAAAGGTTTTCCTTCTGTGTGCAGAGCTACATATGACATATAAAAGCAGTTCAGGCTTTGTGTCGCCCCCTACAGGTCGAGCGGCTCATCAGCCTGAGGCTCCGTGTTGCTGTCTGCTGCAGCTGAAGCCTGAGCGAGGGAGCCGTGGGACACGCAGCCCAGAGCCGACACGGGCCAGTCCCGACCCGAGCTGCAGGAGGCTGGACACACACAGGGGGACAGGAGGGGGGTTAGGACTGTGGGCGGCGTCTGGACTGTTCACATGTATACAGGTGGATCGCATGTGCTGCCACTCAGCCAATCAAATGTGTTTACTGAATCAGTGTGCGAGGTGGATAAAAACAGAGGACAGAAATGAGAGACGACAGTCTGAGAAATAAGATCTTTTTTTCTCATCAGGTTCTAAGACGAGCAGAATCCTGCTGGTCCCCCAACATGGACGACTGTCACACCTTCACCTGTGTGTGACTCACCTGAGCGGCTGCACTGGACGCTCCTGGCACTGTGCGGGCGATGAAGCGAGGCGCCGTGTCCCACGTCCGGAGACGCAGCAGGTTTGTAGCACTTGGTTTTGTCTTTTGTTTTGCTCGAACCTGCAGGGACGATGATGAAGGTGACCAACACTTAAAGCTCTCAGGCAGAACTGCAGCTGCAGCCATCAGATGCCTCAGAGTAAAATAAAGATTTTGAAAGCAACATCATTCATGTCATAATTTCAGTGTTGTGTTCACATTTAGGGATGTTTAAACAGAATTAATTTACCGTCTTTGCTGGAGATCGTAGGTAGTTTAGTTTCTATGTTCCTGACAGCAGGTGCGTTCAGGCGACCTTTGTAAATATGACCGTCCAGTCCGACGATATCGACCTCCTCTGACTAACCAGTTAACACACACACAAGCACGCATGCACGCGCACACACACACACACACAGCCAGAAGCCACAGCCACAGACAGAAATGTTCTTTTAAACTGTCATCCCATATCTTACTGCGGGATGAGTCAAAATGTAAGAAAAAAAAACAACAAAAAAAAACCAAGAAGTACTTGGATACTTTACTGAAGTAAATGTATCAACACAAAAATGTAACAACATCCCATTACAGTAGTGATAGTGTCTTAGAGGCGTCCTGAACAGTAGCATAGCATCTGGTCTGCACTCTGGATTACTGCTAACACGTGTTCAGACAAACCCAACCGTCTGAGTCCTGCTGAGAGATGGACTGATGGATGGACTGTATCTGTTGTACCTGAGTCACGGCGTCCCCCTCAGTCTGGGTGTGGTTCTTCACGGACTGCAGGCCGCTGCGCCGCTGGCTGGCCGATGTCACCGTGTGACTCCCCCCGCAGCTCCGCGACACGTTCAAGTGACTGTAGTCCATCAGCTCAGAGATCCGCTCGCTGCTCAGAGACAAACCGCAAAACATGAGGATACAAACACAAGACGCGAGGACACAAACGGTGGACGTGGAGGCCGTTTGAAGGCCTGCTGATGCGGTTTCACGTTGAAGAGGATCATCAGTCGTGGATCACCAGTTAGGGTATTGGACCCGTAACCGGTGGGTCGCTGGTTCGATTCCCCGTCCTGGTGTCCATGGCTGAGGTACCCTTGAGCAAGGTACCTAACCCCCACTGCTCCCCGGGCGCTGCACGCGGTCGCCCACTGCCCCGGGTTTGCTGTGTGTGTGTGCACGTCACTTGGGTGGGTTAAATGCAGAGCACGAATTTCGTTGGAGTGAGTTCCCTCCAATGACAAAATATGTCACTTTCTTTCTTTCTATTCTATCAGGAGCTCCTGCTGCTTTACACTCCTACACTTAATATGAAAATCTGTTGTCTGACTTCTTACTCTTATTAGTGCAGATATTGGCGCGAAAGAACAACCAGGAATGTCTCATCTGAGGACCTCGGGGGGGGGGGGGGGGGGGGCAAGGGACAACCTTAAAACCTAAAAAAAGTAATTTTAACCAACCTTAAAATTACTAATGAGGCGTCTCAGGGCTTCGTTTAGTTCAGTCAAAGGAAAAGAGGAAATCACCTCAACTCCTCTAGAGACATAAATCATACATCATACATCTCCTCCTGTCCTCTCCTGTACTGACAAACAAACACTCAGAGTGTCTCACGTTACATTACATGCCCTGTTTGACTTGAAGTAAATAGCTTTAAGCTTTTCGGACTCCTGCGCCCCCTGCTGGCGAACAGTGGAGCCGGCAGGTGAAGTCAGGGAGGGAGCTCACCTCCTGTAGTGCTGTCTGAACTGTTCCAGAGCGTAGACAGTAAACGGCCTGATGGATCTGTGGGCGGGAAATCCCGGAGTGGAAGGCAGCTTCACCAAATGTCTTTCATTGGCCGAAGAGAAGACAAAAACACGGACAGCAGCTGCGTCAGACTTCAGGGTGTAAAGTCAGTTTATTTTCTAATGTGAGGAATCGTAAAACAACGGCAGGTGCTGGGAATGCAAGCAGAAAACATCCTGAACAGTCTGAACAGTTATATAAAGGAACCGATATGGAGAGCGGTAACCAGACCTGATAGGAGACCAGGCTGACAGTCTGTCCCTGACATAAATCTCGATATTGTTGGTGTTGACTCACGGTGTGGACGTGTACTTGACAACAGGTCGGTCACAGGAGAGGCAGTGAAATCTGTCCACCAGCTGCCTGCAAATAAACACAAACATCTCACAGCTGACGTTACGTCACGGATACTGCAGGACCGACGGCTCAAAGACACAAATTTCACATCAGACGCGTAGAAAAGTGGCGAATGAAAGTAAGTGTGTGGTTGATGGTTAGAGATGTTTAATTAATCCTCGTACTTCCTTAAAGCAGCAGCGTCCTCGTGCTCCGGAGCTCCCTGAGCCTGCAGCTTCTCGTGGATGTTCCTCCAACGACCTTCCAGCTGCTTCTTCACCGAGTCCAACTCGATCCTGTTCAGCTGCAGAAGTCAGATATGGTCACGTCACGGATAACCGCAGCTCCACGACCACCACGCCGCTCCCGTTAGCACAGAAGTTACCTTGCACTCCATCTCGGTGGAGAGCTTGTCGATGACTTTGTGCCAGTCCTGCTCCTGGCCCGTCACCTTGTTGAGCAGCTTGTGGAACATCGTGTTGAGCTGCTCCGTCGTGGAGTCAAACTGCAGCCGACTCACTTTGCTGTCCAGGGCACATTTATCTGCTCTCTTCAGGCGTGGACACACAACAAACGAGTTTAGGACAGGAAGACAGGGGCCGCGAGAGGCCTTCAGGGTCTGCTCGGCCAAGTGTGATACAAGAGCCACAATGTGTTCAGCTAACGACTCAGCGGTCTCCTCTAGCTGCCGGTCCAACACTCGTCCCTGCCCCTAAACAGTGAGCTGCTGTCAGCATTTTAAAATGAACCCACTCACCATTTCACTTTCAACCATCTGCCTGTCGGCCTTCTTCTCCTCCAGCTCCTCCGTCGTCTTGTGCAGCTCCTGGGAGTTCAACAGGGACGTTATGACATAATTAACTACTGCGTGACGACACTCTGAACGTCTCTAAAGCTGACATCACAACTTAACTACCCAGAAGGATGAACGGCACCGCAGGGAGCGTGTGTTTTTATTTTAGTGGACTGTCCCTTTAAGCTTATGTTTCTGACTTTGCTTGAATCTTCTCTCTTGTGTGTCTTCTAAATGTAATTTTAGCTCTTCAGGACTCAAACTAGTTCAGCCTAATTTATTCCAACAGGTCAAAAACCAACTGATCCACAACACAATCTTCAAAGTTTGAGATATTCAGTGTCAGTCAGTCAGCATCAATAGGATGTTTCAGGTAATCAAAGTGATGCTGTGGCGACTGGTCATCTCAGCGTGTATTACAACATGGTGGACGAGAGAGAAGAGCTCCACCTCGATGAAGCTCCGTTTCTGTCTGTTGTC
Source organism: Scatophagus argus (assembly GCF_020382885.2). Taxonomy (NCBI): domain Eukaryota; kingdom Metazoa; phylum Chordata; class Actinopteri; family Scatophagidae; genus Scatophagus; species Scatophagus argus. The sequence continues at coordinate 21,996,240 of NC_058508.1, forward strand.
CTCGTGCAGGTTTTCACACTCTGCTTGAAGCTGCAGGACGGCCTTCTGCAGGCCGTTCAGCAGCTGCACGTCCTGAGGAGCGAACACGCACACACACACACACACACGCACACACACACACACACACACACACACACACACACGCACACACACACAGGTGAGGACCTGGTCTTGGTGAATCGTATCGTGTATCGTGCTGTGTCTCTCACCCACCTTCTCCCGCTCACTCGTCAGGCTGTCTATCAGCGCGCTCTGCTGCTTCAGTTGATCCTTTAGGTTATTCGCTGCATCCTGAGAACCTGAAGGTGCAAAATGACACCAAAACGTGAGCACAAGTCCAGGAAGTAACAGAGTCAGGCCTAACCCGCTAAGGTCTCCTGCAACATGTAGCGGTGAGAACAAGCTGTTCTACAGAAATCTGTAGAACGAGAGTTCAGTCAGCCAGCTCACATGAGACAGACTATCATCCATATTAAAAGTAGGACAAGTCCAGGGCTGATGTTCGGCCTCCATGCTGTGGAACAGCAGGGGGTGGAGGAGCGACTCTTCAAACCAGCAAACAGAGCACAGGCAGAACAAAGAAACAGAGAAAAGTTTTCAGGGCCTCTAAGTTGGTCACATGACTACAAGCACGCAGTCAGGTGATCTGAAGTTACCCTGCTCAGTGAGGAGCTCTCTGAGGTGGCTCAGCTCCACCTGCTCCACCTTTCCTTCTTCCAGCGCTGCAACTCGAGCTCCCAGCTCACTGAACCTCTCTGTCAGTTTGCTGATGCTCCTCAGGGCCTCCACCGTCTCTGGGTAGCGTTCAGGGCCACTCTGACACGGGAGGATTCGAGCAGCCGCCTGGCCTGTTCCAGGATGAGTCCGCTGCGGAAGACCTGACAGGACCGGAGGACGGGTGCCCAGCTCTTCCCGTGGAGATATGGGAGCTGCTGGGCTGCCGGTCTCGCCGACAGGCTGGGGGGTCGGGGGAGGGCTGTGGCTGTTCAAAGGTGTGAACGTGGCCTGTCAAAAAGCAGAGGCAGCAAAGCTAATTTAGGTAACAGCTGATTGAACAGACTCCGAGGTAAGCGTGACCACCACAGCGCTGTGATGTCAGAGCAGAGGCAGGTCATCTGTGACTCGAGCACACGTCGCATCATTTCAAATCCACGTTTACCTTCTGAGGGCTTCCCGTGTCGCCGAGCAGAGCCGACTGCATGGCGTCCCAGGTGACGCACTGACTCAGCTCCTGTGGCTCCGGGTCCTTCTGAAACGAGTCCCTCAGAGATCTCTGGAACACAACATGACACTTTCACCAGTGTTGGTGAAAAACGGGTCGTCACAACAGAACCTCTGCCTTTCATGTGCTCACCACAGTCTCCTCCAGAGCGTCCACACGGTGGCAGCACTTCTCCACCACAGTGACCGTCTCCGTCTGAGCACCGACCATCTGGACACGGAGGACAACAAACTGACTACTGAGTGGAACATCAGAGTCCTGATATGACTGCTGTTCATTCGTTAAAACGTGTGTGAGCGTGTCGTCTCTGGCTGCAGGTGAGAGAGGACAGGAGCTCATCAAAGTCCCTCATCACCACCTGCTCATGGATCAGATCAGCTTGATTTCTGATCGCCCTGAGTCTCGTCTCTCAGGCCACATGCAGGCCCATGCCCAACACACCTGCTCCCCCTCCATCTTCTCTGTATGCACATTTCTAAAGACAGCCAGTCTTCTCTGGCTGTGGTTATATTACAGCTGATTCCAGATCAGTGGTGACAGGACAGATTTTGCTGGTGATCATCTCACCTTCTGTTGGTCACGGAGCTCCTTCAGCTCTTCCTTCAGATCATCTTTTTGGTTGTGGAGCTCCTGTATGAGCTTCATGGCCTACAATGACACTTAAAAATCCATGAGTGAGACCACACAGTTTAAACGAATTCCTTCCCCAGCATGCAGGAGATAAAAACTAAATTAAAAAATGAATCCTTCCACCTGACCTTTGACCCCTTTGAGCAGACAGAACTCCAACAGGAGCTGACAAAGAGGCTGAAGCACAATGCAGGAGTTAGAGAGGAGACAAATCAAGCTGTTCCACATGTGTCTCTGATAACCAGGACACTGAGATGTCCTGTCACATCCTCAGGGTTTGTTGGCAGAGTAAACCTTTGTGTGGCATTTGTAAATGAGGAGCAGATACTGTGTGTGTGTGTGTGTGTGTGTGTGTGTGTGTGTGTGTGTGTGTGTGTGTGTGTGTGAGTGAGAAAGAAACTGAAACAAAGGAAATTCCTAAGCTGTATGTGAGCTGCTGTTTAACTTGTGTCAAATGTGTCCGGACATGAAGTGAAGCATAGCGACCCCACAGGGCTTCACAGAATGACTAACAGCTCGTTAATGAGGCACACATATGGCCCGTTGCTATGGATACACTGATTATCATCTCGGCCCATTAACAGATCCGATAAGGAGCATTTTGGTGTTTTTTTGTCAGGTTGCTGATCAAATAAATTTTGTTTGAAATGCACAAGTCGTAACATTAGGCTTCATTCATTTCAGCTCTAAGCAGCACCACACAGCCTGCTGAGTGAAGGCAGCTGGAGTTACTCACAAAGTATTGGAATACAAACTAAAACAAGAATAAAGCAGAAACTGTTCTAAATTTTCCCTCTCTTGCTTCGAGAAATCCTTCACAAAACTGCTGGATCTGACCCACAAAACTTTGGTCCACAGTTCAGATTCTGACCCAAAGACAGGAGGTCGCAGGTCTGGAGACGTGACCTCCTGCACCAGAGGAGCAGCTTCGTCTTCGTTACTCTTTAATCCAACAGTCAGCCATTAACTGGACTGTGAGATACAAACGTCACTCAGCTGTTCTCAGATCAGGCACCGCAGGGGGCAAAGGGATAAGGGAACCACAGCCAAACGGACGCTTTATGAAAACAATCACTCTGACAGGTTAACATGTGGACCGTGGCTCGCGGCCTGAAGGCCCTGACATCAAACTGCGGTTATGTTTCATACAGGAGCCCGACCGCTGTGTCCTGACGGGGCAGGAGCCCTCAGGGGGAAGACACTGGCGGACGAGGGCACGCCGGGTCGCCTCATACGCCAGCTGACCTTGATGATGCCCACAGTGGACATGAATGATTCAGATGGGTCTCTGAAAGACGCAGCATCACCTGTACCTGCCCAACGTCCTGCTTTTCATAGCCCTGAGGGCTATTCATCCCCTGACAAGCAGAGTCTCTGCAGGGGACTAATTACCCCCATCACACAGAGGGAGGGAGGGAGGGAGGGGGAGGCAGAACAGGGATGAGATCAGGAGAAAGACAGAAAAGGTGATTGAGTCCAAACAAAGTCACAAAACTCCTGCGTGCTAACACGTTGGCCTCTGATCGAACTCTACTTTAGCTTTTTAAGATAAAAGCCAACAGTCTGCTGTGTGCTGCTGAAGATCCTCGTCTTTCCGCCCTCCTTTGGAAGCGGTCTGACAGAAACCTGAACAGAGACACGCACAGGTCATTTGAGATGTCAGGGTGGCGCCCGTCTCCTATTGTCTCCTGCTCTGTCAGCAACGGCTTAATGCTGTGCTGAAATGTGGACCGCAGCTCGCCAGCAAGGAGGGCGAGGAGGGTGAGGGGAGCGAGGAGGGTGAGGGGAGCGAGGAGGGCGAGGGGAACGAGGAGGGCGAGGGGAGCGAGGAGGGCGTGGAGGGTGAGGGGATCGAGGAGGGTGAGGGGATCGAGGAGGGTGAGGGGAGCGAGGAGGGCGTGGAGGGTGAGGGGAGCGAGGAGGGCGAGCGGAGCAAGGAGGGCGAGGAGGGCGAGGAGGACGAGGAGGGCGTGGAGGGTGAGGGGAGCGAGGAGGGCGAGGGGATCGAGGAGGGCGAGGGGAGCGAGGAGGGTGAGGGGATCGAGGAGGGCGAGGAGGGCAAGGGCAGCGAGGAGGGCGAGCGGAGCGAGGAGGGCGAGGGGAGCGAGGAGGGCGAGGGGACCGAGGAGGGCGAGGAGGATGTCCTGCTGGGCCACACTCACACGGCTCGGTCAGGCTCAGGACCTTTAACCAAACAGGATGGATGCTCAGAGTTCTGGATCTGAAGCACCTGTGGGGGCACCCTGATCAGTGACGTCATCGCCTGACGAGAGTGAAACACCTGCTGTGACATCACTGCATGGGGTGTGGCCACCAGCACAACATACCTGAACAGTTCATGTGTGTTATGGAGGATGATTGAGGTGACCCAACAGCCCATTAACCAACCAGAAAATAAAACTACAATATTTAGGATTAAATATCTTTGGCTTATGGACCGTTAACAAGACATTTATCGAGCTAGTGTCAAAGTACTCATGAATCAGAAAAACGTGTTGTAGCACAGTACAGTAATCACGTTTTAAATCAGAGTATTATTATTAGAAACGCAATAAGCATTCAGTGTGGCTGGTTAAGCTGACGTCACTAAACTTAAACTGTCAGATAAACGCAGAGATAAAAACTAAAACATGTTACATGTGTGTCAGGTTCACTGGGTAAAAACATACATGCAAAATAAAATGTGTTTCGAAGAATAAAAGTTGGTATTTGAAGCGTATTAGCGCGGACTGGTTGAGTGTCTGCGCCCACCTTGGACACGTCGTCCTCGCAGGTCTGGACGCGGGACTGGAGCCTCCGCTGGTAGGAGGAGGACGTCGGCGACGGAGAGGACTGAATGTGGTGGTCCTGCTCGGGAGCGACCACATCCACCGGAGCATCAGGGTGCTGGTGGCCGGAAGGGGTGTCCCTCCACCGGGTCTTCATCTCCCGGATGTCCAGCTGTGTCAGGACGGCGTGCAGCAGGGCGTGTAGGGCGCTGAAGTTGACAGCTCCTTTCTGAGGCGTCCCGATGGACAAGTTCAACAAATCACACAAGCTGATGTTCTCCTCCGACATTTTCAGCCCTTAATTAGCTCAGTTAATCGGCTAAAGTTTAGCTAATGTCGCTCGCTTATCAAACTTAAAATCTCATGTCCATATTTTTTCAAACAGATTCTGACGACCCTTCCCGGTTAATAGCGGATATATACTGCATAAAGTATAAAATAAAATTTAAAATAACTTAGGTGTGTCTCTAACTTTAGCAACGGTCTAAAAAAATCCCCCAGCAGCAGTAATCTCGGAAGCTGGTAGACGAATGTAATAACGTTCAAGAGAAAAGCAACCTCGGCCAACAACCTGGACCGGCTGCGTCACAACACACGGATTTACCGGAAAAACAGTAAGCTACCCTTCAACATAAAGCTTTAACGAAAACCCCCAAAATATTCTGAAGAATATATGTCTGTAATTGCAATGACAACCGTGAAACAGTAAAATTTCCAACTTAATTCTGATAATTAGACACACAATTTGTGCCAGCCTATCGTGACATTTTCACAGTGGCGTGTGTTGGCTTTTAATTTCTAAGGTTTGTGGCCGGATGAAGTATTTGGCTTTGATTGTAACTTGACGCCACTTCTCTGCGGATTCCCACGTTGGAATCAACTCGCAGCGTTAGCGGTCACTAGGCAACGAGCGGCAATTATGCTGCGTTCACTTGAACGGAAAAAACGTCCGATTTCCCACGAACAAAACATTCATTATGCTCTCATGAGTCTAAAGCCAGTAATTTTATTTCAGATTATCCAGTAAATCATACAGTTTTTGGTTTATACAGGTAAACCACGCAGCTAATGTTGAAAATAACATTTTATTGATAATAAAAACAAATAAGCAAACGTTTGGGTGCCATTCTTGATTACTACATTCAAGTATAAAATCACCCTCATCATACACATGCATTTCCCTTTTCCTTGAAACTGATTGCCTCCGTTGCAATAGCAACATGAAACAAAACTTGAGAAAACCTATCCCGTCATGTTTCATTTGGCAATAAATTAACTATGTATTGTAATTCAAAATAATGGACACTTCAAACAGAATATAAAAAAACAGCATCTAAGATATAATTCTTTGTTGCCTTTCCCAGGAAAAGACAGCATCTCTTAAGGCCCACATTGTTGGTTTGGCATCAGATCAGTTTAAAATGTGTGACGATTTGATGGAGACTTGAAACGTAGCAAGAGAGAGAAAACATCAACTATATAAAGATGAAGGAAGTGAAGCCAAAACACCTGGGCGCCCCCTAGTGGCTGATGTTTGTTCCAAAGTTTCTTTTTATGATCATTTTGGCTTTAATTAGTTATTTGATGCAATAGAAAAAGAGGGCTGAAACATCACCAGAACAAGACGACAGAATATTTTGGCTTCATGTTTCTACAGTGGGAGGAAGTGCAGACGCCTCGTCCATCTTTATACACGTCAACTAGAGGAAAAGATTCATTTTTTTCTTCTCGGTAAGCTGCATCTGAACTAAACGCAGTCGCCAGCTTGTAATTCCGAAATGCGTCCTGGAAAACAGAGTCAGAGGTTGACCTGACGATCTGGATATTATTACAACAAAGCTAACTGTACAGCACTTAGTGTATGTTGAAGTGATTTGAAAAGAGGACACAAATTAAAGAGAGAGATTGTTGATAACGTTTCCCTTTTAACTGCTTTACTCTCAATTTGCTGTAATGTAAGGCTGTGCAGACTGCAGAATGTCTGTCGCAACAGCTGAACAGGAGGGTGTGACGAACACGTAGGACAAACTTGGAGGTCCAGCAGTGGACACACGACACGGCTGCTTCGTGTGGGCTTTGACAGCGAAGAAGAAGAACTTTACAGCAGACGTATGGAGACGCTACTTTGTCAGGGTTTCTTTTGATTTTGTGGTGGGTGAAAAACGTCACGGGTGGAGATGCTTTTAAAGAGCAAGGCTGGCATCATTCTGTTCTTTAAACTGTCATAAAATCCCATGAAAAGACCAAGAGCAGAAAACGTGTTGGTCCGACTGTCAGTGAACGCAGCACTGAGCACTTTGGTTCCTGCTGAAGACGTAATTCTTTCAAACTACCTCACAAATGTGTGTAGTTTCATGTGGCACTGCAGCAGGATGTGTGTGTGGGACCCTGTGAGAATAAACTACAGTGTGTGTGTGTGTGTGTGTGTGTGTGTGTGTGTTTTCATGGTGATGAAAGAACAACGCTGAGGCTCCCAGATGTGTTTCTAATGGAGGAAGAGGACAAGTCAGACTCTGTCACACAGTATTTGTCAGTAAAAACGTTCTGTCGCTTTTGGTCTTTTCACGGGATTTTCCTGACGTGAGGAATCGTGTAGAAAAACCACCAGACTGGCCCTTTAACTCAGTACATACGGCTGCAGCTTCACTTCCAGCTGATTCACCATGAGGTCAGCATTATTCGTCAGGACGTCTTCAGGGACGTCCCACCTGTATTTATGTCATCGTTGACAGACTTTGATTCAGAAGGTGCTCTTTATTTTATTTATTTATTTAACAAACCTCTATCCATTCCGCCTCTCCGGCTCAAAGTTTATTTTTGTTTAGATTAATTTTCTGTGCACAAAGTAATAAGAACGAGGGGAGAGGCCGACAGTAATGTCTGCTCACAGACAAGACGGCTCTCAGAAAACCAAACATACCACAGTGGAAGGCTGGGATACGTTGTTCTTCATCATCGTCGTCGTCTTCATCCTCCCCCGGGTGATTTTTGCAGCTGTGGAGGGCGACACACCTCCAGCTGCGCCCTCCTCGTCCTCACCAGACGCACACATCAGATGCTGTCGTAGTCAGATTCTCTCCTGCTGGACTCGGCCATCCCCTCGGCCATGAAGAAGGTCACGGAGCCAAGAAAACCCGCCACGACCAGGATGAGCAGCTGCCAGTGCAGCAGCAGGTAGTTACTGTAGAAGAAGGCCAGAGCGGCCATGATGGACTGGAGAGAAAACAACATCTGTGAGACTTTGGAGTAAAAGTTTCACGTCACGATGAGCCGGATCTGAAACTCACCTGTATGAACTTGAAGACGGCGAAGGCGGGAGCGCTGTTGCTGCGGAACATGAAGCCAATGATGCTGAGGAGCTGAGTGTTGAAGCAGCTGTCGCCCAAACCGAGCAGGAAGCTGCAGAGCAACGCCACCCCGACGCTGAGCCACAACACACAAAGATCACAGGGAGGTAATCAGGTCCTGTGTGTCGCAGTCTGAACACACACACTCACACAGGAGCAAATTCAACCTGCTTTAAAAGGCTCGGGAACACCTCGTCCCCTCAGCTTCCTCCTGTGCCTGCGACTCAGTGTAACAGATGTTGTGCGCCCCCTAGTGTTCAACGTAGTAACGCAGTTAGTGTCCAATAAGCTCCATTCGTATCATGTTGTTGGCCTCAGACGTACCTGAAACAGCTAATTCCTTTTCATGTTAAGCTGCTGTGGGACACACTGCATACAATCTCTGTGAAATACAGGACGGTTTGTCCTGCAGCCTTTTGTTCCTTATTGGTTTTACACAAAGCTTATGTGAGAAACTGCAAAAACCACGAAGCCGTTGACTCAAGACCTGCGTATGATCGGGACTCTACTTTACATGTTTAACTCTTGTACAATTTTTCTTTTTGCTTTTTTTGGAAAGTAAATTCCACATGTTTCTGCAGTTTGTGTGCAGGAAATCAAAGTACTGCAAACTTAAAATCACTCCATTAAAAAACATACAAATACTAACAAAATGTTTTCCCAAATATTTAGAAATTCATTTTTGCTTTCCAATGTCTTCTTTGAGCTGTCGCATCATCTCATGAGATTCAGCTGGATTCAGCGAGTCAAATAACAACTCAAAATAACGCAACACTTCCTGAGGCTTTGTGGTCTTGGTACCTGGGTGCGATGTAGGCCTGCAGATCTGTTCCTGCCTCGGGGGCTATTGGAGCGTCGCTGGCAATGTTGAGGAAAATCAGGTAAAAGGCAACAAAATGAGTGATGAGGCCCAGCAGGACCACTGGGTTCCTCCCAAACTGGCGGCACTTGTTCAGCATCCCAAACACGCCCCCTCCTGGCCAGACAGAGCACAGACAGGAAGGGAAAAAAAATGAGACTTTGTTTCCTCGTCCGTCCTGCACTCGTGTGACAGCCAGGACCTCAGGACTCACCTAAGATCTCGCCGACTCCGATGCAGATGCCGGAGATGCCGATCAGACTCTTTGCATCTTGGCCAAACTGCGTCATGGCTCCGATACACGTCCCGTACACCCCGCTGTAAAACGTGAGCTCCAAGCCTGACGGGGCAGACGAAGGACAGCGATTGGGTTAACGTGACCCCCGGCTGCCACGGCTGCCTCACCTTAACGCTCACACTCACCTGTGTATCCGATGGAGACGCTCAGCAGCAGCATCTCTTTGGTGACAAATATTTTACACGCTTTGACTGCAAACGAGACAAAGCAGAGGGTGGACGTTAACCCGTGAGACGGTTCTGCCACACCAGGCCTTAAGAGCGCATGAGGTTATTGAGGTTATTTCAGCAGACGTACCAAAAGCGTCCAGAGCTTGTGAGCAGAGGCCTGCGCGAGGTGAGCTGCAGAGGACACGAGGACGAAAACCCGTAAACACACTATGATGCGGACACGACTTCACGCTGTCCCTCCACCGGCTAACAGGCTCATAATTTTTGTCCCCCCTCAGACATTCTCACCTTCTAGCTCGTCCCTGAACTGGTTGCCGTGGCAACAGTATCACAGTAATTTAAAAGAGGAGTGTAGAAAAGACAACAAAGGATAGCATTTACAGTGAAAGGGCACCTGTCTCACCCTGCGCCGCTTCCTGCTGCGGGTGGGACGAGCCGGACTACCATCCGTCTTTTGAATAATATGTTCTCCGGGACATCTGGAGGGAATTTTCCACAATCTATGGAGTCTTACATCTCAGTGCTGTCAGGCTGTTCTAACACTGGCTGTTCCAGAAAGGAGGCCCTAACAACAGCGCAGCAGCAATTACACAGTAAATATCTTTAACCAGCGCTCACTTCAAATGTCCCTGTGCTGTTTGATCAGTGAGGACACGTCACACGCCGTCTCTGGCCTCAGCATATCCTGGAACAAAGACGCCGCTGAGGGCCCTTTGCCCTGAATGACACGAGTGAAACGAAATGCAGCCAAACAACAAACACTTCGGCCCACTCGGGAATCACATTAAAGCTTCTTTATGACCTGCCTGTAATGTATTTGTATTTCACCTGGTTGGTTTTGTCGAACCACGGCTGCTTCATTGATAATAAGACGCAATAATTTGGGATCTCCAGATTATTACATGTTTCATGATGTCCGTCCTTAACAATATTATAAAGTGACACGTCTGAGGGAGCCGCACTGCTTTGGCTCGATCAGGACTGGATCTGCCAAGAGCTGCCACTAACAGTTAGTTCCATATCAATCCAGCTGCTCATTATTTTAAAAACCAGTCATTTAATCTGTAAAATGTCAAAAAATCGTTCCTGCTCATCCTAATTTCCCAGAACCCAAAGTGACATCTTCACATTTCTTGCTGTTCTGCTCACCTGGAGCAGCTCTCCGTGGATTCAGCCTGCAGCAGCGACTCGGACGCCTCAGAGGGAGCTGGCTCGGAGTCCGGCTTCCGTATCAAGAAGAAGAGGAAGCAACCCACCAGACTGATCACCGTGAGAGAGATGAACACCGTCTGCCGGTCCTTCTCTGAGACACACAACATGAGTCACACGCTTAAAATGAAGCTTCGAGTGAGGAATCAGCACGGGGCTCTCTGAATAGCAACCAGCACACACACACACACACACACGAGGCGGAGGTTTCAGAAAAACAGCCTCCTCCATACCTGTTATGTGAACGTGTCCATGCCAGGCACAGTATATGTAGAGATTTCCAAAGAATAAGCTGCAGAGAGACGAGGGATGTTGAAGAAACCGTACAGCAAACAACACATTCCTCCATAAACTGAACGACACGGCAGGAAACAAAGGTTCACCTGAACTGCAGCAGCGCCCAGAAGACGCCACTGTTTCTTCCAATGGTGTTATCACTGGAGTTGATGGCGAGGACGTTTCCCTGAGCCGTCCACAAGACTAAAACACAGACAAGGACAAATAAACACGGAGGAGCCGAACTCCCTCGGCAGAATCGCTCGTTACATAAAGTCTCTTTACCTGCCGCTGCTATTCCCACAAACACAGACGCCGTGTAGAAGCTCCAGGTGTACGGGTAAATGAACATAGCGATGTAGCCGCTGTCCAAAACAACACCAAGAGAAGTCAGAGGCCCGAATTCGCAGGTGAAGGAGTTGTGTCAGTGTCGGTGTGGGTTTACCTGTACAAAAGCCCACTAAAAAACATGGACAGCTGCGGTCCAATGACGGTCACCACTGAGGGGGCGATCAGGTTGGATGCAGAGAAGACTCCATAGATGATGGCCATGCTGAAAGTGACAGATGGCAGGACACTTACTGCACAGTGTGTACACCGTACCTTTCCTGAGGCAAGATGCTTTGTGATTACACTGATGCTCTCAGTGATTATCCTAAAGTGGCAAGATTAAGGTCACGCAGGGCGCCAGAGCAACAAAGCTAACGTTGTTCCCTGAAATGTTTTACCGAGAACTTAATTATCTGTCAATGAGTTCTGTGTGTGGCAGATTTGATGGCAGAAGGTGAAACCAGGTCCGGTCTATGAATCCTCGGCCTGTTACACTCAGCCTAACATCTGCACAGATGTTGTGTGCCAGGACATCAGCTAAAAACCAAAACGTAAAACTAAATAATCTGAACACTGAAGGACTCAGACAGAGTAAAGTGCCCTTCCAGTGGGCTAAATGTGGTTAACTGACCTCTGTGGTGCCCTGAAAATGGAAAAAAATGAAACTCGGTGCCCCCCAGGCTGCTGCACATGCCAGAAATTTAGTTGGCCTCCATGTGCCTCTAAATAAGCAGCAAATAACTTATAGTGTTTAGTTACAGAGTCGCATAATGAAACAGTTTTGACTGTTTCACCATAACCACGTGAGTCCAGGGCCGGACGTGAGGACAGCAGGTCCTCACCTTGTGTATCCGCTCCCGTGGAACTCGGTGCTGTTGAAGCTCTTGATGACAGTTTGCTGTGGAGATGAAGAAAGAGGAGCATGTAGGAGCAAACACTGGTGTACCTCCACTTATGTGTGACACAGCATCAGCATGAGCACATCCAGCCTACCTCTATGTTGCCACATGTCTGAAAAGCAGTGAACATGAACATGAAGCCAAAGCCGAGGACGATGATGTTTAACAGCTTCTTCCCTTCTGGACTCATTCTGTAAATTCCTTCAGGAAGTGATTACCAAAAAATCTACTGGAGAGAAGGAAACACCTAAAAATAAAAGAAGTAGAAATCAGAAGAACGTGTGATGCTCACCGCAACACGTTAAAGAGGCTTTACGTTCTCTCTTCATACCAAACTTCATTCAAGAATCTGTTGATTTATGCCCGACACATCAGCGCTGTAAAGTCCCAAATGCCCCCAACACGTAGGATTTTACAGCGCACAGCGAAACATTTTGGTAAGCAAAAGAGCCTCACAACGATTTTATTTCGATAATATAACAACCTTTGGAATAGTTTCCTTCCTGGCTGTGTTGGATAGCAGCCCAGAAACGAGGCTGAAGGTTGGACTGCCTGTGAAGACGCGCGGTTTGGTTAATGGATTTAAAAGAATGGCTTTAAGGCCTAAACGTGTTCTCTATTAAACATGACATCTGTGTCTAAACAAATGATGATTTGATTGATTATAAACTGGTCATTGGGGGGTTCCTTTGTTGAACTGGCGACGGAAAAAATTACCAGGACACTCGGATGTGTTTTTCTTACGTACGGCTGATCTTAAAACAAATGTCAAAAGCAAAACTTACCCACAACGCTGAAGCTGTTTGGCTAACCGTCTGACTGCCCCTCTTTGTGCGGACTCACTGTGTTATTAGTATCATCGTTTGCTCTTTACGAATCATCCGATATCCTGTCTTATCTAGCCGTTCATCTTCTCCGTGTCGTTCCAAAACTAACTTAACATGGTGATTTCCGCCGTTTAAACTGGTTCTCTGGAGTACTTAAACAGCGCCGGTAAGCAGGACTTGCCTGAAACGGGCTTGTCATGTGAACTGGTCAGCTGACTGCAGCGCTGTGACTAGTGGCTACAATTGTTGCATATTATGCCCGATATGCAAACGCTCAGTGCAGAGAGAATTCAAGGACAGCGAATCTGCTTAAACCAATCCAGTTTTGTTTTGTTCGTTAATAGTAAACAGATTCTGTTTTCTTTTTTGTTCAGTAACTGTTCTCAGTACAAAGGTTCTATGTAATGAATATAAAACTACATTTGTTTTTGTAAATTAAATAACCTTATACGAATACCTAAGGCTTTCTTTTTTTCGAAAAACACGCAAAGGCACTCATGTTTTGCGGTAATGCTACAGCTAGCAGGCGTAAGCAGGCTAGCGCTACAAGTAAAATTACTTCCGGTCAAAAATAAAACAACGCCTAAATAGAAAATTTAGTAAATAAGTTGCCTTGTAATAAATAAGTGCCAAAGAATGCAACTTAGAAATATAAATGATTATTTTATTTTGTTTATTTGCTGTCGTACTTTTTTAATGAAATATAGGTAACTACAGCAGGCGGCGCTAATGCGGCAGATGCGATACCGAGGAGTACATATTTTTTAGAGAAGAAGAAGTTTACTTCGCTGGTTTGGGGCGGTTGAAGACAACTTAAACCAAGTTGTGCTAGACGAAATCGCGATTTTCTTGCGATTGTGCAGTCCAAACCACCAATCAGGCAAGGTAGTTTCATGTAAAGTGCACTTTGTGTCTCTGTGTTTGGACTTTTGCAAACAAGTAGGCTCTGTCTTAGCCAAGATTTAAACTGTTTTGCGGACGGCTACTGGGCCTCAAAGGCTAATCGCCATGAGTTACGGTAGGGCTCCGCCAGACGTCGATGGCATGACTTCCCTCAAAGTGGACAACTTAACATACCGAACAGCGCCAGAAACCCTTAGACGTGTATTCGAGAAGTATGGCCGAGTAGGGGACGTATACATTCCCCGAGACCGCTACACCAAAGAAAGTCGGGGCTTCGCGTTTGTGCGGTTCCACGACAAAAGGGACGCAGAGGATGCGATGGACGCCATGGATGGCGCGCTTCTGGATGGACGGGAGCTGCGGGTTCAGATGGCTCGGTACGGCAGACCCCCTGATTCCCACTACAGTGGAGGGCGTCGAGGAGGGCCGCCCAGACGGCACAGCGGACGCCGAAGCAGAAGGTAAGAATAAAAACGTGCCTGCTAGTTCGATGGGCCCGCTTTAGTTGTGTGGACGCAGTCTGTTTCCGGACTCCATTAAAGAATTTGCTCTTTGTGCGTAGTTTTTGTCATTTATCAATACATTTTCCCCACAGAACAATGTCGAAGTATTGTTGTTAACCAGAAAGATCCTCGCAAAGATTCGGCACAGATTAGATGGGGCAAAACAAAACTGATGAGCGTTATTTTGTAAGCAGTGCCGGTAGTGTGACACAACTGAAATAATAATCTTGTTAGTTCATATTAATGTCGACTACACAAAGAAGCCTGCTGATCCATAACTGTACATCAGATCTTTTCTTTCATCTATATAGTAATGTTCTTCCTCTTAAAGATTGACATATGAAATAGAAGTTTCTCAGTTGTGTTTATTTGGAGGTGCTAATGTCAGGTTTCCTGTTCAGTCTTTCAGTGAGAAAGTTTACATGTCAACATCACATCTGCAAACACGTCTGTTGTGTATTGGTGTAGCTCCAGTCAGGAGGGCCAGTGCAGATCAGGGATCCGTCGGTTCAGTGCCAGCTGTTGTCACACTGTAGATGATAATAACTGAACCCACTGAATGTGTCCAGCTATTCCCCCAGCCCGAGACACAGACGACGCAGCAGATCCCGCAGCAGGAGCCGCTCTCGTTCCCGCAGCCGATCCCGCTACAGCAAATCCAGGTCCCGGTCCTACTCCCGATCCAAGTCCCGATCCAAGTCCCGTTCTCCCAGGACCAAGAAGGCAAAGGCCAAGTCCCAGTCTCGCTCCAGATCTAGATCCAGGTCCCGCTCCCGGTCCCGCTCCAGAAGTCGCACGCCCTCCTCCAAAAAAGGGTCCAGATCAAGGTCTAAAAGCCAGCCCAAGTCGGCAGCAGAAAACGGAGGCGAATCCCTGTAAAGCTCAGCGTGCCAGCAAAAGGTGAGTTTTGACAAACTAGATGTGATCGTATAGGCTTCAAGAGTCTGAAAATTGTCCGTTTCTATCCCTCGAAAGTGCTGTACAAAACCTGCAAGGAGCGCCGCGCGCTTGTCAGTTTGTGCAAATAGATGGCAATTAAAGGAGTTCAGAGAAGATATATTTGTCGAGATGATGTAGAAAATCATAATCACGTACAGTCAGTTAAGTATGCAGTCAAACATCAGATTAATCTTGTCAGATTTAAAATACATGTTCCTAACTCTTCCCGTTTTGACTGTTTCAGGTGACTTCAGATGTCCAAGACTGGATCCCACCCAAACAACAGTGTCCTGCTGTTAAAGGTTATTATTGTGTCTTCCATGCTTTGATTTCTTTTCTCCATTCGGCCACGAAAGGCCTTTTTCGTTTCATTGATGTGCAGTGATTTTATTTCGTCATAATAGTTTAACATGGGGAGGAGTTTCTGTTCTGACCTGCTTTTGTAAAGAAAACGCAGGATAATATGCAGTCTGTTCATGTTTGTACTGGTGGTTACTTTGGCCCTGCGACTTCTTCTCTTTATGGCCTGCGTCAGGAAGTGATCACGTGATCCACTTCATTACTGGTGGCACAGAGGCGGCTTAGTTAGCTGGCTAACGCATTCGCTTTGTGATGCAGGCCTGCGGTGTCACCGTCAGGACAGTCTCACACACACACACAGGCTTGTTTTTCTCACATCCAAAGCGTTTATTACTGTTGATTCTTTTTCAGAAAGTGATATAATCAGCACAGAGTAAATCCAAATAAGGTTTGGTTATGTTTTTGTTTTCATATCAATGCAACTATTTCATTATACTGCAGTAATCCTTAAAAAAACGTAGCTACCTGCTTCCTTACGATCTTTCATTCACAGCACAGAGTGTCTTGTTAGACGTGACAGCAGATCATTTTAATCCTTGTCACTGAACACCATTTGCATGTGACATACAGTAAATTGACTGAGATGTTGTAAACTGAAGATTATGGAAACCTGTTTCTAACAATGTGATGGAAAGCAAAGGCCTTCAACTCTAAATGATGACATAATATCTCAATATAATGAGTTCGTGCCTCAGAATAATTCTCACTGGGGGGATTTTCATAAGAGTTTGTCCTTGTTTTGATAAAGTTCTTCATTAAAAACGGTCTTTTTCATCACAGTAGCAGAAATGGGCTTCCATAGAGGCTAAAGTCTAAAAGCTGCCAGTTTGAAGAACATTTCAGGTTAGTTGAAGGTCACACAGATTTTAAGGTATGAGCTCGTCGCCCGTTTAGGGGACTCCCTACAATGTTTTTTTTTTTCTTTTACATTTCTGATCCTAATCCTGCTTGTATGTTTTTTTGTGCACTAGGCGCAGTTGTGTAGCAGTTGAGTATTGCTGGTTAGCTGTTAAGGTGGCGTGTTGCTCTGCTGAGTGCTTGGATGTATCCAGTGTTCTCCAGAATGCTCCTGTGACCGCCGGTGGTGCGGCTGCGACCGTCTCACCCGTTTTGTATGCTGAAATGTTGGTCATGGATGGGGAATGTGATTTTCATTAAAGATTTTGCTGTTTTTGTCTATAATGGCCTCGGTGTGTGTGTGTTTGTTTTGCTGTGTACTTGAACACGCGTGCAGTTGACATGACACTGGTGTGATATTGTACATGTACGAGTGGAGTCCACTTACCTGCTCTCTTACGCTCGCACACGACTTCATTTTGAAACCACATGCTTTGCTGTGGAAAGACAAGTCGAAGGACATGAGGAATGTGGAGCCAGATGAGCGGGGATGGTGGTCGGACAACCGCAGGCCTTGGCGTTCAGGTGAAGGCGCCCGTCATGTTAGTGGGCTTTAGCAACCTGATAGCCGGTGCAGGGCCGACTGAATGGAACTTATTTTGGAGGGACAGTTCACCCCAAAATCAAAAAATACTTCCTGTAGTCCATGTAGCACATGTGCTGCTGAGTATTACTGCGAGAGATCCACTCCTGTCAGGAGACCGGCTGGCTGAGTTTCCTCAAAGTGTCCGTGTTCCTTTGTGGCCTACTGTCCAGTCCGTCACAATATATCACTTGAATGTTAGTTTTGCTGTCCCACCAAACCTCCACTAACATGCTGCAAATAAAGTGAAAATGTGGATAATTAATTTGAAACCTGGAGGAAAATGATCATCGTTATCAGCGGTTGGAGGAGGCTGCAGCCCTGCCTGAGGCAAGAGTTCAACAGGTGAGTGTACTGACAAGTTTCGTCATATGACAGCTTGTGCACATACTTTATTGATCTCGGGGGAAGTTCAATAAAAAGTGATATCACTTGAAAATACAGAGTATTGATTTATTGTCTTTTCCACAAAAATACATGAAAATGTTTAACAGCACAGTGTCAGACATCATAAATCATTTGAGAGTCACAAGGCTGGAAAAGTTTGCTGGCCATATCTGTCTTATCCTTATTTTTATTTTTGTTTGATGTTTATATTCTAAACTGATTCTTGTTCCCTTCTCTGAGAAATACTCAATCAAATCAGGCCCACGTTAAGCCCAAACAAAATGAAGATTTTTTTTTGTTTAGAAAAGGATCCCAAAAAAGCATTGAAGTTGAGTTGATAGTTAGGTCTGCTTTCTGCCAGTGCTATCAAATTTAACATCTTATGGGAAATTAGGGGAGGAAACTTATTTCATATTTTAATTGACATTGACCCGTTTTCTCCAAGGAGCAAATGAATGAATTTCAGTCTCTTTTCTTAAAGCTATTAAAGCTATAAAGAATAAATGTTACAAAAGTGCATTAATATGTGCTGAAAATTTCCCGTGCTGCAAAGATTACTGTTCTTATGTTCGATGATGTCACCTTTCCAGTAAGGTTGAGAAACAATAGGGCGTGGCTCTCCACAACGTCCCTGTAACTACGTCAGCCACGTGCTGACGTTATTCTCGGGGCGGGGCAATAAAGGCTTGTTTTTCAGTCCTACGAACTCGACGGTCTCCATTTTGTGAAGGCTGAGGAAGCAGGGTCGGTCGTCGTCCCCGTGAAAAGACAAAACCCAGAAACAACAACAGAAAAAGAAAGTTAGCCGACAGACCGCTCGCTAACCAAGTTATCATACGAAAGGAAATCAAATCTTATCGTATGTCCGGTATCCAGAACCTCCAAACTTTTGGTAAGTGGTTTTCATCAAACTGGACCGTGAGACAAGGTGGGGGGAAGGGCGAGTGTTAGCCAAGCTAATGTTAAGCTTTTTGCGTTCTTCGACGATTTATTTGCGTAATAGCGGATTTGGATATCCTCTTCAAAGCGTGATTATTAGAGTTGTCAGTTTGAATTAAACTCGCAACTCGGGTCTGGTCGCTTGTGTATAAAATTCCCAGTCTGGACTTGGGGATTTTGTCCGAGTAGCAGGCCTTTGCTAACTGTAAAAGGGCCGCCGTTTGGGCCTTCAGTTTGGTATCAACTCGTTAGCTTATTCTTCACATTTGTCTGAGTTGAGAAGGTTATGGTGTTATTATTGGGGGGAAAATACAACAATCGGGTCTCCTAGTCAACGTGTGTGTAATTTTGTGCTTTAGACCCGCGTTGCAAACGGAAGTTGCCATGTCATGATCGTTTTTTCCTTTTTTGTGATGGTTTAAGTGTTCTGCTTAGCAGTGGCTAACAAACGCGGCTGTAAGCTGTTGAGCTGTATATTTAGCATGTACGTCTGCGCAGTTCTTCTGAAATACGACCCGTCCAAAGAGCTCGGCCAGATGACAACACAAGATAAAGTGCTGATTTGGCAGTGCTATCTTAACAGTGGGGAGAATGTGCGTAAAACATGAGTGCGACTCCGCAATCTAATGTGATTTTTATAATTAGGGAGTGTAAGCTGTATAGAGCCTGTCATTTGTGTTATTTGAGTGTATTTTTTAGCCTGGTTTTATTTCTTATCAATCCATTGTTCTCTCTCTTCTCCAGACCCCTTTGCTGATGCAACTAAGGGTGATGACCGCCTCCCAGCCGGGACAGACGATTACATCCACATAAGAATCCAACAGCGGAACGGCAGGAAGACCCTCACTACTGTCCAGGGCATTGCTGCCGACTATGATAAGAAGAAGCTAGTCAAGGCTTTCAAGAAGGTACAAATCCAGGGCGTGGTCTGTTGTGAAAATGCTTTTTAATGGTTTCTTGTATGCTCTCAGCCTGAGCATCATCAGTTGCATTTGGCAGTGCTGTTTAGTTTCATGGGCAACCTGCCAGATTTGGACTGATGCAGGACGGTGTGTGTCGTCCTCCGGCCCACCCTACGCTGACTCATTGTTTTTGCCCTCTTTGACCCTAACAGAAGTTTGCTTGCAATGGGACAGTGATTGAGCACCCAGAGTATGGTGAAGTGATCCAGCTTCAGGGAGACCAGCGTAAGAATATCTGCCACTTCATTGTGGAGGTGGGTCTTATAAGATAATTTTCCTGTTTTAAGTAACCGAGTTGGCTTTGAAGTTGAGGTACAGATCGGATCAGAGCTTGTCTTAATTAATGTTCATTCATCTTTGCAGGTTGAACTGGCCAAGGAGGAGCAGCTCAAAGTCCACGGCTTCTAGAAGCTGCTAGCAGCCCTCTCCCCCTTCTGTCCTTGAAGGCCATTAAACTCCCCCTCCCCTCCTATGTGCTGCTGTTGCTCTTCCTCTTCCCCCCTGCAGCCCCACCAGCTCCTGTTAGCTAACACGTGAATTACCTCTGACAAACATGGGACTTTGTAATATCATTGCCCCCCTACAACACCAGGGGGCAGACTCGCTCCCATAAAGGCACACCACTTCAGCTCCACACAACATCAGGGATGAGTGGTGATGACCCTCCCACACACACACACCTCCTTCCTTTCCCCCTCGGTTATTTCCTTTTAAATTTTTTCTTTTTAGGATCTTGTGCCACAATAAGCAGGCACCATTTCGTGTAACTTTTTTGTTTTGTACTTCAAAGTGTTTCAATAAAACGATGAGTGTCCATATGTCAGTGGAGTGGTGTCATGGTGAATGGGGTGGGGGCTGGCTGTGTTTGTGGCTGAAACTGGTGCATTTCGAAGAACAAAGGCTGTGGGTGGGAGGGGGGCGTCTGCCACAGGAATTAGTTTCTGTAGTTTGCCAACATGAGTGACCTCCCCCTTCAGTCTGCTTTAGTGCACCACAATGCATTGTTTACCTGCCCAGTTGCCTGCTCTCAGGTTGCAGAGGAGTGAGGCTGTAAGGTGCTCACCTGCTTCATCATCCCATCCAGCTGATTTGCTTTGGGGTTTTTTTTCCCTGCCAATTTCAAGTATTGAAACCCAAAGGGTGTCAGGTGGTGGTCTTACTTTGGTCCATGTGAGGACTGTAAGGCAGCCTGGGGTTGTGGACACTTGACTTTACAATAATGCAATAATTTATAAACATGCGTAAAGATGTAGTGAAGCTGGAGTACTGCAGTAATGAACGAAGCCATGCTTATCCTTCGCTCCTGTGACTGAAGGTGATGGAGAGCCTGTATTGCATAATTCACATTTGGTTCAATAAAACTTCAGTAGTCGATAAGCATGTCCTGTTTTTTGTACGTGTGGGTGGCTTCACTTCAGCTTGAGGAGCTTTTTGGTGTCGGTCTGAAACATTTTAATGACATAAAGCATCACATTTATGGACGTGAACTGCATTTGAGTGACTTTCACCACACTGACTTCTGGTGCGTAGATCTGATTTTAGTCCTTTTTTCATATTTCTATTATGTGATATATACTTGAACTCCACTACAGTGGAGTTTCTACTCACTTACAGGTGGAAATTTTACACAGTAATTATTGACAAACAAATTGTTGAATGATACGTAAAAGAACAAAAAAGTCTGTAGGGGTGAAAATGAAGATTTTCAAACTGAATGAGGAGAACGAGTTTGTACAACATGTTGGACGATTTGGGTGGAATTCAGGACATTTTGAAGTCATTAAGAACTAAACGTCATCAAAAACAAAATCTGGTCGTGTTCATTTCGTTTTCTGAGTAAACTTTAATTCGTTGAACATTAAAACATTACACGATGCTTTTCCTTTTGGAGACTGTTTCCTTGTGTCTTTAAAGCACCGCCACAAGCATCAGATTTACTGCCCCATTCGCCGTACCGAGCGCCTATTTTGTCCCTTCCAGAGACCCGTCCGACTCCATGGCAACGCACCTACCGCCATAGCTAATCCCGTTTGTTTTCAGCTGCGGGCGGCAGAGTAAAAACACTCATTTTCTACAACTAGCGATACAAGAGGAACACGTGACTTTAATTTAAATGTACCAGCGTCCATATTTAGCACACAAGACGCTTTAATGAGAGTCCAGGCGCGGACAGGACGCTTAGCTGTTAGCACTGCTAGCTAACAGACCGTTTACAGAAACTGCACTCACCTCCATTTTAAGGTACGGACTTTCTTTTGAGTTTTGTTATTTCAGAACCGACAACAGCGTTTGATTTTCTCACTCTGGCTGCAAACTAGTTAGTTAGTAAGGGTACTCGAGTAGCTCAGTGTTTCAAGTATCTGTTCATACCGAACCGTGTACTCAGCGATGGCAACAGTATTTACGTAGACCCTTTGAAGTAAAGATACCAGTACATAGAGATTCCTCCGCTCTGTGGAAGAGTTCTGCTTTGTTTTAGCTGTCACATTGTTATATCGTATGTGCATCTCTAATCCGAGCTGCAGATACTTCATGTGCTCCTCGTGTTTTGATGCAAAACAAAAGCTGTTAAGCGTGGAGTAGAAAGTACAGTGAAGAAAGTTTCAGCCTTGTATTTATCTGTAAGATTCACAGAAGAAAACAAACTAAATAATTAGGATAGTAAAGCTGCTCAGCGCCTTTGGTCACCTGTCTGAATTCACAGATGTTGGTGTGAACCTTGCGTCAGTTACACGTGTCTTCCCGCAGACAGGCGATGCAGGTAAGAAAGAATCCTTCTGTCCGGACTCCATTCGTGAACCACCTGCTCGGATCCTCTCGGTCTGATGTGCTCACCTGCTTGCTTGGTCTGCTCCTCAGGTGTTGCCTGTTTGGGGGCTTGCCATCCCTCTCCCGGCTGTGCTCATGATAACTCTGAGCCTGTACATGATCGTCCTGGGGATTGGACTGTGGATCCGATCCTGCCTCAAGGTTGGTGCTGCTGGCTCAGTCACGGCTCCTTATGACAGTCTGTAACATGTGAGGCAAGGCAAGTATTATTAACGTGTCAACATTCAGACACAAGGCGAGGCAAGGTGCTTTACGGGGGCTTGGACGTACATGAACGATAAGACATTTCAGAACATTTTAATGTTAACAGTTCAATATTAAACAGAAATGACATCAGTCCAAGTGTGCATGTGTGTGTGAGACAAATAAAATGAGTTGTGTGTGCACTAAACTTGGAAGCACAAGTGGAAACAAACGGGAAAGAGGACTTTGAAGTCCAGTATCAACTCCAGTCACCATGTGGACAATGTGAAAACGTTTGTCTTTGGCGCCCCCTGGTGTTCAAATGATGCTCACTGCACCGGAAAGGCCGAGTCACGTCAGGTTTCTTCAGTATCTTAATCATCTGATGAGTCCAGGCTTGCACTGCTCCGGGAAAAAGTTTGTCAGAGTTGATTCACTTCATATTAACAGGTGATTGGAACAGCAGGGTATTGGATTGATTAATTTTCACTGAGGATTGTCTGAATTTTCTAAGAATAAGTCAGTCATTACACAGTTACTGTAATCATATTAAATTATACACAAAGTGGCTTTGATGATTCACAATAAATTGGTGAGCTTGACAGCTCAGTGTAGTAATTTCTTTAAAATGTGTTACTGGTGAATTTCTCCTTATTTTTAATCATTTTTTGTTTAATTCATGACCAAGACCACATATCATAACTATAAGTAATTAAATCAACACGGCGTTAGAACATGAAAGCAACAGGTGTTGTTTCTTCTGCTGGGGGATGTGGAAGGTGAATATTTTACTCATTAGTGATGTATGTTTGACCGACCCGCAATCCGTCTGTTATCAGTCGGAAAGTTCATTTTTATGGCCCAAACTGCAGATTAACCTGCGATCTGCACGTCACAATTATGCTTGATTTTTTTAAAAAAATGAGTTTTATCCTGACCTAAAATTTAACAAAGTACAAAGAGTTGAGTTGTGGTCACAGATCTGCTCATGTGGAAACGTGGAAAGTGATGCTGATTGTTGTTTTGTCCCTCCCAAAGGACCGCTGTTCTTCAGACTGCGCTGACTGCTGCCCAGACGTTTCCGTATGTGAGCAGTGCTTCAGGCTGGCACAGCTCTGTGACTGCAGTCTGCCGTCCGTGCAGTCATGTTGGACCGACAAGTGCCCCACTTCCTCTGTGAGTAGCCTCCAGTCAGAGGCGTGGACCACAGCATCACATCCACGTCAAAGACACGCAGTTATTTAAAGGGACAGTTCACCCAAAAATGAAATTCCGATAAGCTTTTCCACCAGGACATTTTATATTTATCTCACTGACAGACGTGTTTACATGGAAAAACCTTCTCTCTGCATTCTGGTCTTTTCATAAGCCGGAGGTTAGCATCACTGCTGGGTCTGTAAAACACTCACAGTCTCATGCTGTCGAGTCGACAGGAGACGCCGGCTTGTCAGCGTCACACAAACAGGCCTGAACTGCTTCTGCTCATCAGTAACGTTCCATAGCAACACTGTGTTACCACCAGCTGTCACACAACAGCAGGCAACATAACTGGCATGCGGTTTGTTTCTATTCTTTTTAAAATCAGGAGCATCCCGGGCAAAGAGCTCACCAGAGAAAGTTTAAATCTGTGGCTGGAGTGGACTCATGTTTTTCTGTCTGCTTGGTTCTCCCACAGTGTGCCAAGTGGGACTGTGCCTGCACCTGCCAGCCTCCTGAGTGCGAGTCCTGCAACTGTCTCTGCTTTGAGATCAGGATCAGGTAGAAGAACGGGACGGGAGCGCACCGATTTCCACGGTCAACTGACTGACCGACCACACAAGCTGAAGTCCTGCGGTGCTTCTCTCAGGAGGACAGAGGAGTTCATGAGCTGTTCTGCTGCGAGCCACCGGGGGGCGAGCTCTCATGTCACAGCAGGAGATGAAGCGTTTGATACCACAGCACATCAGGATGCTCCCCTTTTTAATGACTTTATTCTATATTTTCATGCTAATATTACACACACAAAGTGCTTGAAGAAGAGCCAATTAGGCCCCAAAATTCTCTACTTTGTAGTATGACAGAAGAGATGTTCTTGTGTTAAATCTGATGTTCTCAGATTTGCTTGTGCTCAGTGTGTATCATCACTTGCAAAATGCCAAAACTCACCTTTAAAAGTAGAAGGAACACTCGCATTACTGTGAGGGAGACGGTTTTATTTTCCATATGAGACGACAGCTGGTGTGGTGTCTTTTTATTTATGATGAAACAGTAAATCTGACTGCACAGTCTTTTCACTTTGACTGAACCCCAGCGTGATCAAAGCTGGTTTTTTTGATCCCGTCGGTGTTTCTGGAGGTGCTTTTTCTGTCGTCTGTTCGGACTTGACGCCTTCTGTGGTCCTGAATGTTCGTCTCCTTCAAAATTACCATAAACTAGTAATGAGTTGGCAGCTCTGTGTATGTAATTACTGCATTTATGTCTGGCAAGTTCAGTTGAAAGAAACAATCCAAGCGCATGTTTTCTGTGTGTGTCTTTAATTTCATAGATGTTAATCAGTGGGCAATAATATTGTTCCACAATACACACACACACACAAACACACCCTGACAGCATAAAGAAAAATGTCTGAAGCAAGGAATCGAAAAAGGATTTTCACTTCATTTAAAGGTTTAAAGTTCATTACAGTTATTCCCTTCAGATAGTACAGTCGCTCTTTATGGTGCATGACAACATGAGGTAGATGATGGACAGGCCGGTCAGGTTACTGTGTTGCTCAGATATCTTTAGGTTTATTTTCCAATCTAATCCTGTTGTGGAGAAGGAGCAACTAATTTCAGCAGTTAAAATATATAACAAAGAGTGCACAGATTTAACATTGTGTTGATTAAAAATCGACAAGGTGCAGATATCCCAACAGTCCGTGTTGCTTCAAAAACCATGAACAGCGAGGCTGCTTTCATACATCTGTTCAGTACTTCTTTAAAAACGTCTTCATTTCACACCTTTCACATTACACTGGATGCACTTAATGTCCAAAAAAAGAAAAGTCAAGCTTATGATAACAGAGATCAATCATGTTTCATTACAGAGTAGTGAAGCGGGCTGAGCGTTGAGCAGTTCCTGCCTGACCCCCTTGTGAACGACGGGGTCACAGCCTTGTGTTCACAGTCAGCCTTTCACACTGCATTCAGCACAGGGCTAATGAAGCTCTCCCTCACTGGCCCTTTAGACTCTAGTCTAAGGCATGCTGACCCTGCAGCAGGGCCACAGTAAAACCTCATCCTGCATGACGACATTTGCGGCGTGTGCCAGTGAACGTGCAGACTGACTTATGGAGCCCGGGGCTTAAGGCTGATTCATGGTCAGTCGCTCCACAGTGTGGGTTAACCAGCTGTCTGTGCAGCTGAACCATCAATCAGCATGCGAGTTGTCTGTGAAGGTTCTCAGTCATCCAGGTCATGGTAGTCTTAGGTGCCTGAAGCAAAAAGAAAGTGGACTTGTTTCAGGTTCTTGGAACAGCCTCAGGGTCGGCCCCTGGTTACCAGTGTGTGCTTCAGGGCCAGCTAACAGCCCAGGGTGATGAATATGCAGTGTGAAAGGCAGAATGGAAGTGCTTGATGTTTGAGTGTCCTGTTGAACAGAACTGCCTCACAAAACCCTGCCAGCTTCACTACTCTGCTGCTCACCAACAGAGAAGGAATCAAGTCAATGATTAGTTGATGCAGCTTAAAGCTGACGTTGTCCCTCAAAGTCAAGGTTGCTTATATTCATCTGAGCTCATGACATCACGTAAATCACTATTTACAGATCAAGTTTCTACGAGAAGAGGGGGAGACAGGCGGAGAGGACGAGGAGATGGACAAAGAAGAGGAAGGGCGAGTGGGCAGAAGTGGCCCCAGAGGTGGTGGCCATGCTGGTCGGCGTGGAGGTGCTGTTGACGTTGGAGGATGGAGATAAGAACGTTCCCAGTGTCGCAGCCAGGAATCTCTCAAAGACGCTCAGCTTGGTGAAGACCATCATTGACTCTCGTGTTTGAATGGTGGTGTTGTTCGCCATTGGTAGCACGGCTGCCTGGAACCAAGAGCCGTCCAGCTTACACATCAACGGGCCGCCAGAATCTCCCTGAACAAACAGGCAGGAAGGACACGTTCAAGTCCAACATGTTTGTGATTTTGTGTCCCGAGCGGTCACACCTTTTGTCATTACTCACCTGCTCCAGTGTAAAGGAACCTGTGCAAATGTTGTCACTCGATGATGTGTTCCCACAGTTCACCACTGAGGTCTGGAACTCCTGCAGAACTTGTTCCTCTGATGGAAAAAGTGATTAAATGAGAAAAGGTTCCACATTCCAGTGTGTTAATGCCAAAAGCAAAGTGCAGTGGCCTGACTTTAAACCGAAAGCGGTGAGATGATGAGAGCTGTGTGTTGCGGACTCACCCCCTCCTCGTCCGGAGCTCCAGCCAGCAGCCCAGCACGTGGAGCCCACAGTGAAGGTCCGTCCGCTGTCCAGGCAGATGGGCTGGATGTAGTCGGACAGGGTGGGCTGCGTTGCCAGCTGCAGCACTGCTACGTTAGACCCAGTGAGGTTGCTCAGAGTGATATTTGTCACATTCAGTGTCACCTCAAAGGGATTGGATCCATTCTGTTTCAAGCGACCCAAAACCACAGTCCATTCAGAAGGTACGGGAGAACTGGGGGATAAAATGAGCTGGATTAGGAACTTTGGAAGACTCAGAACTTACTGCAAGGACCAGACCTTCATAGACTCTCAAGAGTCCTATAGGATACGTCAGAACTTTTGCTTCTTCTAGCAGTCGCTGATTTACGCTCATTTCAGCGTTAAATCAAAAGCTGCAGTAAATCTGACCGTGTGTTGTGTTAAGATCATGATTACGTTTGCCACAGATTATTTATTATCGACAGCCGTGTGGTTTTTCCCATCACAGCATGTTGTTAGCTTTGCTGTTCTGTTGCTGTTGCTCTTCAGACTTTCATTTCAACAAAGGCCTTTTGAAATGAGTTGAAAAAAACTGTTGCGACAGCCGACCGTACAGCAGCATCCGAAATAATCAGAAGCAAATGGAAGCATAACTAAACTTAACACTCTGCCACTTTTTACTGCAGTTCTGTGTGTGGTTTGTCCAAACGGGGTTGCCATACCAAGCTGTCCAAGATGGCGGACACAAGCTGCTGGCACGGCTCGTTCCTTTTCGGTAAACTGTGATCAAAAATGTTTCATTCTGTTCTCAACCCTGAACATACCGTCATGAATTCACGGCAGGTGTCTCACCTTGAGAAGCAGTCGGCGTTGCTCAGCACAGCGTCCAGGGACACCAGAGTCCCCCCGCACGTATGATTTCCATTCTTCTGCAGGCTTGCCATCCATGGCCAAATGCCAGCAGATGCCACCGAGCTTCCTCCCAGAATGCGTGAATTCATTGGGGCTTGACCGCAGACCACAGCTGGAGGGAGAAGCAAAAGGTTTTTTAAGAAGCCTTGTGAACGCTGAGCAGAATCTGCAGTTCCATCAGTACAAAATCAAGTTGTTCGGTCAGACTTTGCTCAAACCCATACAACCTTATTTCAAGTTACAGTGAAGAACCCAAAGTTGTTAGACATGGAATAGTTCTGCTGTCGGGGTTAGGGTTCCTCTGCGTCACACAGCGTTAATGAAGTGACGGAACAAGCTGATTCAGAAGACAAATGAAGTGTGGAGAAAAAGATCTGGTTTTAAAGCACTCCAGGGGAAATAGGTGGTAGGACTCACGCTTGGCTGTGGTTGTTGGAGGGACGGTGGTTGGTGCTGGTGGCAACCCGCTGCAGGTGACACTGAGGTCGCTGTCGGTCCCAGTGGACGTGAAGGTGACGAAGCCCGGCTGGTTGCTGGTGATCTGACTGTTGATCCAGGACTGGTACTGGGACACTCGGGCGTAGACTCCAGGGAAATTAGGCAGGGCGCACCCATTTCCAAAGCTCACGACTCCCTCCTGGATCCAGCGACCGTTCTGCTTGCTCACCATCGGACCACCTGAATCCCCCTTTGAGGAGAGAAACTTTTAGGAGAAGGAGTCTTTGCAGGACACAAAATCTGACACAAACACAGGTGTACAAATAGTCACCTGACACGAGTCCCTCCCTCCGGTGCGAAGCCCAGCGCAGATCATGTTGTCCGTGATTGAGCCCACCCCGTAGTCGCAGTTACACTGCCTGTTCCCCACGATCGGCACCTCCACCTCCATCAGATTTTGTGGGGAAGGAAGCGGAACTGAAAAAGACACAAATTCAGGTCAACCACCGAACTTCAAAACAAAGTACAGGAATCTGTTGTCACTCTTGGATGGACAGGACAGAGACGGGGACGCAACTTCTAACTAAAAACCATGTTGTTAGTGACCTTCTGGTCCCGTTAAAGTTGTTTTTGCTCTTTACATCACAAAGAATTCAATCCAGTTCAGTTTATTTATAGTTGTCTCATGACACTTTCCAGTCAGAGCAGGTCGAGACCAAACTCTCGCCAGATTTCCATTAAATTTGTGGTGGAAATTCAAGAGGATGAGTCTTAATATTTCGGCTGATTGTTGACCTTCCTCTTGCCACCATCAAGAGACAAATTATTATCAAAATGTAGAGCCCAAACTACACAAGACATTTTAACAGTTTTAACAGGAACCAAGTTTATAAAACCAGGTATTTTAACCCTGACCAAATGGTTTTTGTGCCTAAACCAGCACTTCAGCTTTGTCAAACCCTTAAATACACGTTTGAACACATCAAATGTAACAGTGGCAACTTTTATTGTGGCGGTTGTGTTGTGTCACGACTAACGGATGTGATTTGGTAAGAAAGCCCTGATGTAAATAAAACTTTTCCTTGTTTGCCAGAAATTTCTCAAATTGCATTCAATGACTCTTCTTCCAGAACAGAAAAGGTCAGTTACCTTCATGTTTTTACTCCTGTTTAACACTTTAAATTGTGTTTTACTCAAAATATCCCCACCATAAGGGGAAAAGAGCAACCAGATTTTCACATTGAAGTGCTGGTGAAAACACAGTTGTGGTCACACTGTGTCCCACTGAACATAAAGGTAATCCAGTCCTTCTCAGACCCACCTCCAGATCCGATGTTGCCCCAGCCGGTGACCCAGGAGTCGGTGCCGCTGAAGAAGGTGCTGCCCGGGGCGGCCAGGCACACCGGCAGGATGAAGTTGGTGAAGGTCACGGTTGAGGAGAGCCTCAGGAGGGCGATGTCGTTGTCGTTAGTGTTCGAGTTGTAGTTGGGATGTCTGATGATTTGTGCTACGGTCCGAGACACCTCGTTAGGGTTCAATCCCTGTTGACTCTGGCGACCCAGATACACAATCAGTCCACTTGTGCTGGTGCTGAGGCAAACACAAGAGAACCAGAACAAAGGACAAAGTTGGTAGTTTGCATGTAGTATGTAAATGATGTATACATTTTACGTAAATAAACCACATTATAGGACTGAATACACTATAGCTTACTTGGAAGGATGTGCACATATCTTGTTTTTAGTTTTAATACACTTTAGTTTGTATCCTATTTTCTATTTTTTTTTGCTACTTGTTCATTCCTGTCCTTGTTCCGTCCTGAGATGCTGCAATACTCAAATGTCCCCTCTGGGGATCAATAAAGGATTATTTTATCTTATCTTATCGCTCTCTCAGTTACTTGTTCACATGTTCAGTAATTTCTCTCCGTTTAGTGAGTCCCGTTATGTGAGTTGGTCCCTAACATGAATGATTTTCCATTCGGGGTTTTGTTCATTAATATTCTTTTTACTGTCAGGTTGGCAGCATGTATGAAAACGCATGATTTTCTCCTTTTGAGTTTTAGTTCAGTTCTTTCCTGCTTTGTTTTGAAGGTTTCTCTCCTCGTGTGTCGTGTTTTGCTTCACACTTCCTCTCTTTAGGCCCTCCCACCTTTTTGACGGTTAATTAGGTTCACCTGTCGGTTCACCTGTCCATCCCTGGTGGACTTGGGTCTGTGTTTTTGCCTCACTCTTTGTGATTCTGGTCTTTGTTTGGTGTGTCTGCTCGTCTCCTGCTTCTGGATTTTGGATTTTTCCTGCTCGCTGTGGATATTCCTGCCAGTTTTGTTTTGATATATTATGATAGATCAGGCTACCCACAATTATATATCAAGTCATTTAAAGGAGTTGCATGTTTACCAGCTGCAACGTTACAATGATGAACACATCAGTTAATCAATAATTACAATCCCATAATATAACATACCTGATTCTGAAATGTGTCTTTCTGCATAATGAGTACTTTAGTAGTATAATTTAATGCCAGTACATTTGCACTTTGCAATACTTTCTTTTAGTATTTTTTGCCCCATAGTAATAGTTTTACTTTGGTAAACTAAGGATCCCAGGTTGGCCCCGCCCTCACGGCTCACCTGGGGAAGCAATGAGCAGCAGTCAGCACCCATTGGTTGTTAATGAGGGAACCTCCACAGAAGTGCCCACCTCGGTGCAGACTGGCCTGCCAGGGCCAGCTGCCTTCAGGGGCCACCTGTCCGCCGACGATCCTGGTGTTGAGCGGAGGCTTGCCACACACTGAGGAGACACACAGACAGTAAAGCAGTGAGGGAGGCGTCCCTGGATGGCCACAGCGGCTCCTGATGCGTCCTCAGCATCGCAAAACTTCGGCTGTCAGCAGAGGATCACGTCTGGGATCACTTCAGAATTACATGCTTCACATGCTTTTACTTGCTGTCTTTGATGAAACGATCAACCAAAGTCCCAACAACATGTTTAACATGCCAGAAAGAAAACTTTGACTTACCATTCAGTTGTGAGTGAGACTCTGAAAAACAGAACAGAAAAACAGCTCGTGTTGGAATTCAGGTTACAAACTAAAACAGCTTTGTAAATAAAGACAGACTTCAGTCAAGTCACTCTGACGAGGTGGTGAACCTCGTCAAACAAAGATTTTATTTGATGAGTGATGCTGTCCTCCTTCAGGAGAGAGAAAATCGTTTTCCCGGTACAGAAAAGGATTTCAATAACCAAAATTTATCTTCATATTCACATATATTTCATCCCTTTATATTTTTTAGGTGTTTTTTCTTTTCTGCGACTTTCAAAGTTCCAGTCAGGCTCCACCCAAGGCGACCCTCCACCTTCCGCCTTAGTCAAACATGATGTTTAATAATGAACACAGACAGGTTGGTCCAGTATAAGTGCTTACTTTGTTGAAAGTATACAAACATGCACCAGAACTGTGTCATGGGTACACAAAAAGATGTCCCTGAAGCAACAGTAATGATTAATGACTGGAAAACACGGATCATGCTGATGGTGAGTACGATGATGATGAGTATGTCAGGTTTATCAGGTTGTTGGGTCTGTTGCCCTGCGGCAGCAAGTCATCTGGTGGCCATCGAGCTGGTTTTACTGCCTGTCTGAGGGAATTGTTAGCATACTCTCATGGCCACAATGAACCCAGAGTTAGGACTTACAGGAAACACAGAAAACATTCATGGAATCAGCTAAGCCCCCTGGTGGCTGGCTGCAGTACAGCTCCTAAGCCCCTCCCCCTCCATGTTAACAGATGGGACACGAGCCAAACTAAAAACTCAAAGTACACGTCAAATAAATTTTTTCCAAAGACGGTTTCTGTCATTTTAGGCAGTTCTTATCAAGCTGATGTTTGTTCAGGTGTTCATTTTTATGATCATTTTGGCTTTAATTAGTTATTTGATGTCATGAAAAGGGTGCGGCTCGACCTCCTGATCACTACTGCACAGACTCTGGCTCCAAATGACATCACCAGAACAGAATGGCAGCACTCGTTTCAGGGATGTTTTAGCTCCATTTTGTACTGTGAGAGGAAGTAAAGATGCATCGGCCATCTTTATGTGCTGTTTGCACAAGAGTATACAAACAACAAGTTTATGTGATGTTCCAGATGTTCCCGCTTCACAGGCAGTGTGTGTACGAGCAGATTCTTTGTCGACATTCATTGTTTTTGATGAAAACTACAAATCAACTGCATTTGTTAAAAACATTTGTGCTCATCAGAAACACGTTTTTTTAAAAAAAAAATGTTTATGTTTTTTAAATTCAGACATCTGTGAATCTTTACTTCAAATGTCTCTGTTCTCATAAGGAATGTCCTTTTCATTGTTGTGCCACCACAATGACAGACGTGGAGGAGGTGACGCTCACCTTTAATGACAGACGTATGACTGCAGACAATCACTGTTTGACACCCTGTGTTAATGGTCTACGCTGCCGTTGTCAGGTCCAGTTCCTGATGAACATGGAAACAGTTGTGTAATGTCGTTTTAGAACTAATCTCCGTGCTGTAATTGGAGGGAGGGATCGAGTTCTGCTTTTCCACACTTTGTCAAGCATCCAGTGAGAAAAGGCTCTGCTGCTGTGGTGTGGGAGGTGACGAACTGCTCAGTAAACATTTTGCAATCAGAAGCTTAACGAGGTGTTTCTCCACATTAACCTGAAACCCACCTGCTGAACACATTCCTGTGGCCAGCGATAACAGGAATGGGAGGTCACAGTCATCCATTAAACAGGCTAACCAGCCCACAAACACCTGAACACAAAGTCATAAGGCTACAAATTCACCAGATTCATTTTGAACTTAACTTCTCACAGCATGTTTGCTCTGATTTCTCTTCATTCTTATTGACTGTGTTTGTTAGTTGATCTCCTTGTTGTGGGGAGCACAAGACTGAATCTAACTGTGAGTCTGCACACCAGAGAGTCCTGAAAACCCAGCGTTTACACTCACTTCTTCTCGATTGAAGCCTGGCAGTTGGCTAAATGAGTAATAACTCAAGGAGCAACGTTTAAAGCCTCTCCAAAGGGAGTAAACTGAACACAGCTGAGTGTCATCAGTCACAAACGAGTCTCAACAAGCACTAAAACAATCTCAGCTTTAAACTGAACTCTGTTTTAAATAAAGGCAGAGGAGGACTCAGGTCCATCAGAAGAGCAAACCTCAGGTGCACGTAGATATGGAAGCCTTCAGAAGTCAAAAGATCAGGAGTAAAACCTTTAAGAACGTGTGTGAGGATGTTGTCATCCACAGTGACTGGCAGGCTGAACAGTTTTAACACAGACTGGCAACAGGAAGTGACCGTGACGTGATCCTCCCCCGGGCCACAGTGAGGAGCTCACCTCAGAAGGTGTCCACATGAGACGTGAAACTGAAGACATTTCATCCGTTTTGGAAGTGTGGACCTTTCAGAAGGACGTTTCAAACTTGTCTTTCCTCTAAACTCACCTGATGGCTCACAGGTAGCTTTGCAGCTGATGTGCTGTCATATTTCCCCAACATTTGAACAGATGGCACAAAGACTTTCTGACATTAAATTAAATCTTTTTTCTTGCTTTTAAACAATTTCTTCCTGCAGATTTTGGTTGGGCGTCACAGGATCCGAACTCATTTTGAGTGCAGGACCTTTTCACTCTTAAACTTTCTTCTGTAAAGTCTCTTAATTAATTCTTAATGACTCAGTGTTTTCCCCCTCAGAGGTGGTCAGCAGAGCTTAAACCTGATTGGTTCAGGTGTGTGCGGCGAGGAGGCTCCTTACCTTGTGTCAGGAGAGTCAGCAGAGTCGCCACACAGATCACTTTGATGAGAGCCATGACTGAGTCCATGTCCGCCGATGTGCCGCGGCATAAATAACCTCCTCTCTCCTCCTCCTCTCCTCCCTCTCTCCTCCCCGGCAGACCTGTTCAGGGACACACCCAGCGCCTCACCTGTTTTCACCACATGTGTGTGTGCCTCTGAGTTCAGTACGTACACTCGGGTACTTTGTGTTTCCGGTGCACTTGAGGAAAATGTTGTACCTTTATTACACACCTGTAGTCACCTGTTCAGACTCCACATTAAGAAACAGCTTGAAAAACACGTCACAGAGGAAAGCTTTGTGTGAAACCTGTTGTCACATTTCGGATGTCCCCTCGTGATGTCTTTCACATCTGCATTTAAAAAGCGATAAAAGACAAGTTGGGCCCGACACCTCTGGTTATTTCTTTATTTCTTTAACCATAAATCTTTGCACATCTTTCCAGTTTGCTGAAGGAGGAATAGGTGGCAGGAATAGGAAATTGTGACTGTACAGCTCGTTTTAACAGCTTTAAAAACACATGATGTCCATCCATTATCTGCCACGGCGGGGGTCTCTGACCCCAGGGGCCTCTGGCACACCTGGACAGGTCATCAGCTCATTGCAGAGACATCATTCACGCCTGCGAGCAATTTAGGGCCACCAGTCAGACTAATCTGCCTGTCTTTGAACTGCAGGAAGAAATAACTGGAGGAAACTCGGAAGATATTTTATGTTTAAGTACACAAACTGCAATCCTCAGTGAGTCAGACACGATGACCTGAAACCAAAGCCTGCCTGTAAGGAAGGAAACCAATCTAAAAACTGATTGGATGATGAGTAGGACCGTGAAGTGACAGTAACAGTTTTCTGACACGTCCGTGATGTAAATCTGACCTCTAATCAAGATATCCGCAGTTCATTTCCCTTGTTACATGATAATTTGTTCATTTAATAAATAATAACCATTAACCAAACATCCACCATGTTTCTGTGTAAACGACAGCTGAGTCGGTACGTCGGGTACCAAAGAAATTCAGATCGAAAAAGGTGATGTCACATCTTTTAAAAGAACATTTCAGCACAGTCAGTCAAACCTGATCCACACAAACACCCACACACTCCTGAAGGAGCAGATTAGCTCTTCTGTTTCCTCTTTGCATGTTCTAACTTTATCATTGATTGCTGCCTAATGAATCATGAACAATTTCCATTATAAATACTGGAAATCAAGTTGTTATAAAGGTTGGTCACTCAGAAAACATTTCAATAATCATTTGAGAAACACGCTAAAGTCAAATCTGTGGAAAAATGCTTAAAGGATTATTGACAGAACCTCACTTTGAACCGCACACACGGAGGTTTCGAGTAATGACTCATCATGAGTTTACGGAAGATAAATAAACTACAGTTTAGTTCCTGGAGGTGACGTAGATGAACCTTGACGAAACTGATTGACAGCTGCTCATCGAGGAGAGCTGAACTGATCAAACTGTCTCTGACTGAACAAACAGCCAGCATCTCTTCCATCAGATCAGTGAAGAAGAAGAGCAGGAAGAAACGGCATGAAGTGCCAAACACCCCGAATGCCCTGACTAACTAAACATCTCTCAGCCGACATTTAGGGCTCACAGTGAGTCAGGCTGAAGTGACTGTACGGTGGAATCCCCATGTTTTATTGTGTTGGAAGACATAAAGTAAAAGTACTGATATCCATCCATCCATCCATTTTCTACACCACTTATCCGTCAGGTTCGCAGGAGGACTGGAGTCTATCTGATATCACCATGCTTAAACATTCAATTACAAAAGCACACAAATATTATCAGTCAAATGTCAGTTGCCACCTCTGACTCGTTTAGCACCACAAGATTTCCAACCAGGGGCACCTGACTCGCTGTATATCCACATATGGCCTCAGCAGTCAGTCAGGGCAGTAAATCTACCAGACACGCTCAGTGTGTCTTCTACATTATACTGGAAAATAAATATTTAAAAAATTGCTTTGCTGTGTTAAGGTGTACTGCAGCTCTGCCAGTTTGTAGTTTGTCCAAGTGGTGATGCTGTACCTCTTGAATGTTTCACTTTTTAAACTTTTAAATGTATTACAAAGTGTGAAACTAGAAAGTCATGTGAGTGTTAGCACTGCTGATTGTAAAGTGTTGGGCCTTGTTTTATTAATGTCTTTTTGACAACGTTAGCTAGTTAGCGTACATTCTGAGCACTAACTAACGAACAGTCGACACGTTCTGAGCACAGTCCACCTG
Source organism: Scatophagus argus (assembly GCF_020382885.2). Lineage (NCBI taxonomy): Eukaryota > Metazoa > Chordata > Actinopteri > Scatophagidae > Scatophagus > Scatophagus argus. The sequence goes on from NC_058508.1 coordinate 22,032,406, forward strand.
TTAGCTTTGGTTAAGTTAGCATCTGTTAATGTTCCCATTGGTTGTCTATGGGAAACAATCAAACTGAAGTTATGCAGTGCATTATAAGACATTAGTGTAAATAATGAATAAACAGATAAAATGTGTGTGAATTTTTACAGTATTTTCAAATAGCAGGAAAGAAGTTTTCAGCTTTTGTATTTTTTCTGAAGGGGGACACGTCCAGCTTCTCTAACATTAGGTTGGGTAAAGGTAGGAGGAACAGACTTGTTCCTGTCTGCGTGGATCACTGATTATTAGTGTATTTATACTGCAATCAGACCATTTCAATACGCACAGCTTGTCTACACTCTGCAAGCAGACTGTCAAAGTGTCAAAAAAGATCCACATCAAATCTATTTTAATTCAATGATAACTTTTAAAATTTAAAATGTTAAAATTTCAAATTTAATTTTTTTTAAAAAAAACTGTTAAATACAAGTGTTTTCATTTGACATAATCTTACGAGGAGGACACCCTAAGGAACTTATCATCTTGAAGAATATGTTTATTTTCCAGGAAGACACATGGCATTGACATTTACACAAAAGGCAAACTGGATTTGCCGGTTAGAGACTGCAGACAGTTTGAAAACAGGTGGGTCTACAGGTACCCACAGGTATGCAGAAGTGCAGTCATGTAGGAAAAAAATCACAGTCCACAGCCATGCCAGTGGTTCTGTGCTAAACGCTAACACCAGCGTGTGAGAAGGTGGTGTAGTCCAACAGGAGGGGAGAGTTTATGGTCTCAGTCACTAATTTTAAGTCCTCTTCACTACAGCATGATGCTCATTTTGTAAATGATGCTCCATTTAGAGTCAAACAGTCCACAAAGCTTGGGATCCTTTAGGCCGGGGCTGCCTCGTGGTTGAGCAGTACCTGCTACCACAGGACTCATGAGTCAGGATTCATGAACAAAGACAGGACCAAATTCATCAGTTCTTCTTCTACTTCTGGTGAGCATGTAGCATGTAAACACTGAGCAGCTGACGCTCACTGGGAAGGTCAGAAAACAGCCAATTAACATTTTACAACAGAGAAACAAAGACGTTCTAAGTCTTTCCTGAAAAATCATTTTAAACTCTTTCTGGGGTGATGCTTTCGTGCTTTGGTTTGCTTAACCAACAGTCCAAAACCCAAACACACAAAAGCTGTACGACTCTCAAACTGGCTTTCCGGGGCAGAGATTGTGGACATTCACTTTGACAAATGGAACAACATGTAAATACGGTGTGGAGTTTGGAGCTGGTGTGTCTCCTCATGCAGGTGTCCTACAGGTGAAGGTGATGGAGGTGATGGAGGTGAGGCTTGCTGCCAGTGAAACACCCCTCCTCTCCTTCCTCTCAGAGGCGCAGCAGGCAGCGACTGGTAACTGACAAACGTCACTTTGGTTTACTCCATGTCGGCTGAGGAGGTTATTACTCTGTCAAAGCTCCATTGTGAACACATAAGCCTGTAAAAACATTTTGGCTTTGTATGTACACTGAGCCCAAAGAACTTTAATGTCTGGAATGTGGTTTGGTAATAAAACAGAAGACTGGGGGGCCTTCATTTGTGCTTAATTGTTTTTCTTCTGCCGTGAATGGCTGATAAGCAGGTTACTTTTACTGAGTTTAACTGTTCTCCACATGCAGACATTTTCAAGCCGGCTGTTTTAAGAGAAAAATCCTGTCAGTCAAAATCTGGCAACACTGCATGCAGCTCAGCTAAAATGAACACACAACCGTGTGTGTCGTAGAGAATTTGATGAATGTGGCCCTGAAGGGGCAGCCCAAAGGCCTGCAGAGTGAACCTGCTAAACCTTTGCTAATAAAACTGGCTTTGAAACTTCCACACAACTGGAGCAATTCATCGCTGGTTTGGGTCAATAAGAGAACTATTGAATATCACCAGACTTATCCTTGGACAAACAGCTTGGCTGAGTGTGCTTTGTAACCTGCTGACACAGTTTAAAAACACTCCCACTCTTACCTTAACATTTCAGGTGAAACGAACAAAACAAAGCGGAGAAACAAACGAGGAGCTGCATCAGGACGCGACGGGTTGATGTCGGGACAAAAACCTTAAAATACTGAAGCTAATAAAAAAGCACCTTTGGCACCTGGCTTTTAAAAGCCGTTATATGAATAAAGTTATTGTTCTACTGTTCATACTGTATGAGAGCATCAGGACGGCAACCTGTTCTTGTTCTGCTTAGAAAGGGGGTGGCAGTCAAATAAACAGGTTTATTGAAGGCCAAACGGTATCACGAGTGGCACCAGAAAAAAACAGATCTTCAACATATCTAATCACCATCAGCACTAAAATGTGGCCTATTTGCTGATGCGCTTATCAGAGGGAACAATCTCAGCACAACTCAGCAGAACAGAATGTGAACAGGAAGCACAAACAGATCATTTGGTTTTATTATCAACACTTTGATTTGAGAAGCAGCACATGATCAACACAAAAACAACGCAGAAACAATAAATACACCAACAAGAGTTCAGTCAACAAGAACCTCATCATGTCTGCAGAGACGCGAGTGTTTTAAACCTGATCAGAACCTCCACCCGGACACCAGAACCAGACAGCGGACCCGATCCTGTGAGCCACCTCAAATCAAACTGACGCTTCACTCGTTAAAATGTTACTGAAGAGGAAAGAGAATTTCACAAGTCGTGCTGTCACAAACCGGCGAGCAGTTTGATCTGAACTGACACTCACAGAAAGTTGTGGTCCTAACTCAGACCTTAACGCCAACTGGTACTTCAACACCCGGAGATAAAGTATGACAGGAGCCCTACGTCTGCAGCTGACCCTGTCCGTCTAATCCAGGGCTTAAGGTTAGTGTTTCAAGGTAAGCCAATCAGAGGCAGGGTAGGCCAGCACAAGCCTTCGCCATCCTGGGAAAAATTAAATGAATAAAAAAATAGTGCGTGTCATGCAGCTTGTATGCACAGCGAATACGCTGACTGTGCACCATTAGGACAGCAGAAGACTGCTCGCCATTTGGTTTCCCAAAGCGCAAACTGCTGCCTCAGAGCCTCAGTTACAGTAACTGACTCGTTTGATCATTTGAGTTATTTTTCTGTCAAAAACGTGACGGTTCCCAAACATGAGAACTTGAATGTTTTTGGGTTTCGAACTCAAACCAAATGAGACTTTTCATGACGTCAAGTTTGGGTTTTTGGAGACATTCCTCACCTTTTCCTGACGTCTCATGGACTGAACGATTAACCAAAGTTAATAGAGAAAACAATCAGTGATGAAAATACTTGTTAGTTACTCAGTTCAACAGCAGACATTTGCCTGCACAGCGAGCCAATCCGTAAAAGGTTGAACTGTTGAATGACACTGTCAGTTTAGAAAGATTCCACAAATAACCTCAATCTTTGACTTCGCCGCTGGCACCTGACAGCACAGCGACGACATTCACAAAGCAGTCTCACAGTATGACAACACGAGCCATCAGACTGGTTTGTAAAATCCCAGCTTGCTGAACGTCAAAGTGAAAACAAAGATAAAGACAGTTCATCTGTCACCACCAGACTGGAAACCTGATTTCTGGTCAAGAACTTGAAGTAGACGTGAACTTAAAGGTGTGTGTGGGACACGCAACAAAACACACATGTGAGATTTGTTTCGTTCAGTCGACGGCAGCAGCTCACGAGAAAATACTGTTGAAATGAACCAGATGCAAATCAGTCCATCCCCGACCCACGACTGGAAATTTGATTACATTTCTTTTAAACACGGAGTGAAAGAGAAACCCCATTCAACCTGTGTGACCGGCACCTGGATCAGATACTGCTGGACCTGCTCGAATCCTTTCTAAGCTCATAAATAAATTCACAGTTTGACATGTGTACAAACTCAGACTCACAAGACAGAAAACAGTTTTTCTAAAGGAGTGTGGAAGGACGAGAAAGAGAGCAAACAGAAACAGGGAGAGTCACAGGTTTATACACACTGAATAAAAAGGATCAAAGGTAACGGAGCCAAACGGAAGGCGTGGGCTGGGCCCAGGACGGACGGGGGTGCACACGCTGGTCTTTGTAGGGTGGGAGGGGGACGCTTTGTCCTTGTATGATGGTTTAGTAGGGACGTCCTCGCCGCTCCTGTCTGCGGTCACCCCTGGAAATGACAACACAGTGATTACATAATCAGCATCCAACCAATGAGGAGCATCCACAGTGTGTTTGAACAGCTGGGGTTTCACACACACGATGTGCTGATGGACACAGTGTGGATTCTGTCCCCATCATTGACACTAACAACAGACCTCAGCACAGCCAGTACGGACAGACGGACGTGTGCATTCAGTCACCATGAGCCCAAACTCAGAAGCCATGTTTTCATCAGACTGTGCTTGTCTATGTGGATCTGACCTTGCGTCCATCTTTCCAGGGCCGTAACCTCCACGGTCGCCTCCTCGGCCGCCTCTGAAGCCCCCGCGGTCCCCACCTCGGCCCCTGAAGCCGCCTCGCTCGAACCCCCCTCTGCGCTCTCCTCCATAACCTCCTGACAACAGGAAGCAGTGGTGTCACCTTTGTGAACTGCTGTCAGTTTTACAACATCTGACCTGGAGGAGACTTGACGCCACGGCAGACGGACCAGCAGCACAGCTGGTGACTCACAGCAGCAACACATTCCTCTGTTGTATTACTGCTGTCAGCGGACCGAGTCACAACAAAGCTATTCAACTACAACAACGATGTGCTTCTACAGACAGTAAACGGTTACAGGACTCGTTCCCTTTGACAGCAATATTTCCCTCCAGTCACAGACTCTTTTGATCGTAAAGCAAGTCTAACCTCTGTCCAACGGGGGCATCCCGCCACCATCCTCAGGTTTAGGCGCTTTGCACTGGTTGCACTCATTACGCCACGAGAAGTTCAGGTTGCCACAGTTGCTGGGGAGAAATGTACATGAGGATACATAATCACTTTGTCTGTCTGTGTCGTGTTCTCACATCAGTATCTGCATGACGTAGCATGAACACAAGATGTGTTGATAACGGGTCACATGTCACTGATGTCACTGATGTCACTGTGCAGAAACAAGTTTCCAGCCAAATCCTAACTCACGGGTTTGAACACTTCCAGTCGCCGGCTCTCTGCTGGCCTCCTCCTCCTCCTCCTCCACCGCCCCCGTTGCCTCCTGGGAAACCTCCACCTCGACCTCCTCCAAATCCACCACGAGCCATCGGCCCTGCACAGGGCAAAGAACCGACCGCGTCAGTCCTTCTGTCAGAGCGACACGTGTCACGTCCCCTCAGGTGACGCTTTTTCCAAGGTCAAGAATGAACTTTAAATCTTAACACTTGACCCTTGAAATGTCAGTTTGAGCACCTAAACAACCTGAGCTGCTGAGGAAGGTGCTGTGACATGATGGAGGACGGCTTAACAGCAACAAAACTGATCTCAGACTGTTGTTACAAAAAGCTCACCTCCTCGTCCTCGACCCCCCCTCAGGCCGCCTCGGCCTCCAAAGTCCGCTCTGCGGGTGGCAAAAGACACCTTGATGGGATTTCCGTTAAAGTCCTTCCCTGTCGGGGAAAGACAGCAATCAAAGGTCGTAAGAAATGGAGCTGAATAAACAAGACTTTTAAACACACATCAGGGGAGCAATTTAAAACAACACATGAAAAACCCCAACATGACTGTGAAACGTCACATCAGCTTGTGTTCACATCAGGTACAACATATTTGCCGACTTCGCTGCATCTCGTTCAAACTGTAACGCTGCTCTGTGTTTTTGAAGCCATCACTGATCAAACACTCACAGTCACCAATGAGCCAGAACTCGAAGAAGAGCAGCGACTCACCGTCAAACCAGTCGATGGCAGCCTTAGCTGACGGGGGGTCGTCAAAGGAAACGGTGGCCTCCCCCTTCAGCTTCCCCGTCTCTCGGTCTGTGTACAGGTTGATCATGGGCAGGCCTGTCTTCTTGTTGACCTAACAGGGGACAGGGACAATGCGGTCAGTCCGTCCTACAGTCTACACGTACTGCGAATACAATGCGTGGTGGATACACGTAGTACTACCTTAATGATCCCAATCTGCTTGAAAAAGTCTGCCACTGATTCAACAGTGTAGTCGTCTCCCAGGCCTTGCACGAAGATGGTGTTATTGTCGGAGTTATCCTGGTCCTGCACTGTTGGGCGATAACAGGAAGTGACGTCAGGAAAGCAGCGAGAGGCGAGCACTCGACCCGTCACCCTCCAGATGTCAAACTACAACTCTGTGGAGCTCAAGTTCAGTTTTGTTGCTGGCAGGGCAAGAATAAACCAAAACTTACTGAAGCCAGGTCCTCCATGTCCCAGGTCTCTCGGTCCTTGAGAGGGCAAAAAACAAAACAGAACAGAAATTAGCTGCGGGGCAAAGAAAACTCGTAATAAACCACACATGATCAGCTCAAGTATACTCTAAATTCTTTTTCTGTCCCAGTATTTAGCTTCTAGTCACTCCGTGTGCGGAGAGCCAACATAAAAGGCACGTTTTACCGTCCCGTCTCTCAGCCGTGGGGTTATTTGTAGGCAGAGGACAGTGAAGTCATCTTCAAGTCCCACAAACAAGTGCACCACATACGACTGGCCACACTGTTGACCTGCCACCTTCAGTTCAGTGTATGAGAGTTAGCACGTAAACACAGCCATGTTTGACACTTCGCTCAGGTCAGCCTCAGTACACTTGTGTTGAATCATTTCCTCACACAAACGTTACCAGCACTTAGACCCGTCCCCCGCGGTGCAACACAATCCCTTTATTTGAGTTTGTACACCTTCGACACGTTAATCCATGTCATTAATTCATTCTTTTGTCTACTTTGGTTTTCACACAGCCTAACAAAGGCTTCTCAGAAATTGACCCAACAAAGATACTAGAAATAAGAACATAGTGTTTGTTGTTCTGAGAACCTGACGGTGTTTACACCTTTCATACATTCCTGAAACCCAACATCCAGTGTTGAACACAAGTTAGCTGAAACTCTGTGGACATGTTAGTGTCTTACATCCTGCCAGCTCGGTTTGACAGTTTCTTCTGTAAGACAAACTCTTCTTTGTCACCTGCAGCCGAAGCCAAACTCCTCAGCACATCAGCTGTGACCCTGAAGTGATGACCCTGGTGAGGTTTGACTGTAAACCAGTCGAGCTTCATACTTTGAGGAATGTCACTCATTAAGCGAACCTGACAGCTCAGCGGCTTGATGAGTCATTGCTGCTGTCAGGATGTGTCAGCGACTTTCCAACCTGCTGCCATTCCCATGACAGCACAAAGCGGAGGCCGTAACAGAGCCGTCAGACCTCAGCTTCTCACCACAGTGACGTTTTCCATCTAATTTTATTTCATTCCTTCTATCAACAGTCAGTAGATGCATTTCGCATTGAAACTGTAACAAAAGTTCCATTATTCCAAACTGTTGCTCTAAAGTGTTTTTATTCTTGCAATGAGCAGGCCCTCATGTCTGTGTTCTGCTGATGCTTTGTAATTCTGATGTTTTGTGACGTTTTTGTTATGATTTAATGCTCATCAGGACAGTAGAGTCCGACCGACAGATCAGGTACTGACTAATCACAGATGTCATCGCAGATATGAAAACTTTTTAACAGAGGAGAATAACAAAAAATAACTGGTGTAATGTGGAAATTGTTTCATAAAAATATTGATGTTACTTATTTAAAATCCAAGTGAAATTTCAGTCACTGATTTGCTTTTGGTTATTTTTTTTATAAAGAATATTGGAATATTTTCAGCCCCTAATAACAGTGGGTTGGTCGAGCTCTAAGGCGGCACCGACAGATCTGGGAACAGCTTTGCTCCAGACCGTGAAGGCCTACAAAGAACCAGAGCCAGCAGGACCACAATACTCAGATTTGGGATTTAATGGTTGAATGAGTTACATTTCTTTTTCTCTGTTCTTTTTGTTTCTAAACGTATTTCAACTCATTATTTATTTATGAATAAAGTCAGTGTTCTCTGTCCCCACCACAGACCTTCACAAACAAACTCTCTGACTGTAAGCCTGTAACATGCAATCAGCCCAACCATTCAACCAAATGTGCTGCTGCTAGCTTTGCATGTGCGACAATAGAGGGAGCTGTGCGAGCGAGCTTTAATACCAGCTCGTCTATTGTTCCACATCGGCTACCACATCGTTGGCAAACCACAAAATTCCCCTTCTGGCGTTGCAGATCAAGTTACTGGCACTCCTTCAGCCAGTCCAAACCAGTTGTTATTATTCAGCTCATTGGCAGAACTGAAGCTTGCTTCATTACGTTCTGCAGCCAAGCCACCCCTTTCTGACGCTTTGAGAACATGAAAGAACGTAAGATCATCCACTCATGTTTCAAAACCTCAATCATTAAGCCATACTTTTCTTATCTCACTTCTTTTGTTCACCTGGACAAACAAAGCCATCAAACAAGTTTCGTGACTCACGGAGAGGCAGACAAAATCTCTGAATGTACGTCCATCAAATTCCAACACCAAAGATGGACCACGGAGTAGAACTGCGTGATGCAGCACGTAACGCCCTCTGCTGGACATCCTCACCGAGTACACCTGACATTTCAGCACACTGAGGGTTCACTGGCATATTGTGGCTTCACTGATGTGCAGTGGGAGGAAGAGGAGACGAGTCGGCCATCTTTGTATGTGTCAGTGATTCTTAACTGTGAGGCCTCACATTCATGTTTCTCTGCATGTGTTTACTGTAATAATCAGGCCAAAATTACACATCTAATACCAGAGCTTTTTGCCCACTTCATGCTTCAAGTACATGATCTCCCCTCCTTTTAGCTTTGACTCTTCAAACTCAAACCTTTTATTTTGTCACTTACCACCAAACTTATTGAATCCTCCACGATCGCCCATTCTGATGAGGAGGAAGAGAGAAACGACACACATTGAAGGCTGGTGCTGACAGCGGTTTCTCTCAGTGGGGTTGTGGGTAACCATCACTCTCACAGTCTCTCAGTTAAAGCCACCGCTTTTGCTTCTCCATGTGTCCAACTCAACCCCTACTTCATCTTGTTCAGAGAATACACCTCCAGGACAAGAGACCACTTTAAAGACCTTGTCATTATGTTCACAAGCAGATGAAATTTGCCATTTTTACCATTAACTTCTACCAAGTCTTTAAGTGACTTGTATGCACCCATTTTATTTTGTCAATTAATCAACCCAAACATTAAGAGCTTTGAACCCTGGACGGTAGAGGTTTTATTTAGGTCTTATTCTTTACACAAATCCAAAAACTGGTTGAGTCTTTTCTCGTCATCTCCCAAATTACAACTACTTTCCATCATTCTGTCCTCAAACTACTAGAAGACTATTAACTGTCTGCAGACTTCCCCATTGTTTTTGCAATTTCCCAAATGATGGCTTAAGAGCAGAAAGCCAGCCTGGAGAGAAGGTAAAAGCCTAGGAGAAGATTCAAAGATTGATTAAAGCAGAGTATGACACAGTGATCCCACAAGGGCTGATTGAGAAGGTGGTAACAGGTGAGAGAGGCAGGTGATGGTAACGCACTGCGGTGTGTTAGTGGGTGGGTCGAGTCAAGGCCACAGTTAACTTTGGCACGTTCAAAAACACTAATGAGTTTTGGCTTGGGACTATTGGACTACTCGGAGTGTGGAGAGTGGACAGGGTTGATATTATTTACAGGACTTTTTAAATCTCCAAATAACTTTAGAGTTATACTTCTGCCTTTAGCTTTCACCTAAACTTTTTTGCTTGTTATAAACAGTAGAGACACGTCATAACACCAAGATATCAAAACTACTGACGGTGTGGTAGGACACAAGCAGCAGTCGCGGTTTTACTGACACTCAAGCCAGGCTCAGACCACAGGAGTTTTAAAATCAGGAATCATGAAGGGAACCTTCAGACGTTCTCCTCTCAAATCTCAAACTCTACAAGAGCTGACAATAATGACGTGATCTCTCTCGTGCGATCTCACGTGAAAGCAGGTGTGAGCAAAATGGACACCGACGTGGTGCAACAACCTGCTGCAGTAACACGTTACAGTGAGAAAAGCCAAAGCAGAACACAAAAACAAGTCCAGATGAGAAAACAGTCGGCTGTCTGTTCTGCAGAGAGAACTGGATGCGAGAATCAGTTTCTGTCAACTGTGGTAGGCTATCTGAGTTAGCCTCCAGGGCTGGAATGGTTGCTGTTGCTTGGCAATGCCGTCAGCTGCCCCGGGATGTCTATCTGATTGGATGATGTGGCCCCACTCAGAAAGCACTGAAGAAGTCACCCAGATTTAAATGAGTCTGTGAGCAGTTTGGGAGGTTTAAGTCTGGATATGCAGATGCCTCGCTTTCTCAGATAATCTGGGCTGAAGTCGAGATCAGGATTAAATCAGCCTGAAACTCCTGTAGTCTGAGCCCAACTTCACATGTTAATCCACTGTCAGGTTAAACCAAGAGGACTCAAAAACTGTTTTAACTCTTCGATTCATAAGGATAAAAAAGTGTCATCATTTCTAAATACTTTTGCTGAAAGCCACAGGAGGACATCGGCTGACTGGCGCTCTGTGACGTCCGCCACTATGACACATTGGATTCGGATTTCCGCATGTCGTAATAATGGAGGAGGTGATTCAAATATAGTCCATTATGAATGAGAGAACATACAATGAAATGGCAAACTAATTTATCTGTAACTCCATTATTAACACCATGAGGTCACAACAAAGTGCATGAGAAACGGTGCAACCGCGATGAGAAAAACAAAACGTCAACTTACCAGTTTCTGCTTCATAGCATAACTCATCCAATGATGGGATGATCCAATGTCCTGTTTAATTTATTGGGTTCACGCTGGTTTGCTCCAACCACCGTCTATTTCTCTGTAATTTTGCATTTCTGTTTTTATATCTAAGTTGAATAGTCAGTTTAAGTTTACTAACACTACTTGTAAACGACACGCACACAAGACACATCTTTACTTTTGCTTTTTGTGTTCAGAGCTTGAAAATAAAGCTGCTGTAGTGCTGCAGCATCACGTTGTTTAGAACCTGGCTTTGTTTTGAATCTCTTTGTTTGAGCTCCTGTCTTGTTTCAGTCTGTTGCATGCAAGTTTGTGTTTACAGTAAAAAGGCAACGAGATGACTAACAGGACAAAGATTTGATGATGTAGTGTACAGACTTGCAGCAACACCAGCAGACACTGTGTGCAGCCAAATCATCCTGAAAACACCATCACAGTTCAGTTCAAATGGGGTTTGATTTTGTAAAACTGCTCTGACCGGGCAGTGCAGATATTTGCTATTAAACAGATTTGTCCTGTTGATCTTGGACCATAAACAGGTTTACCTGTTTGAGTCACTTCTTTAAATTTTGGCTTTTCTTGTCTGTAAAGAATCACTGACACTTTCCTCTAACGACTGACGATGACGGAGGGATCACATTTCCTAACTAAGCTGTCATTTGTAAGATCAATAACAGACAGCTTTAATCTGATCAGCCAGTCCACATGAACTGAGCGACTGCTGGATCCAGCACAGCGATTCATCCTGATTCCCGATGCAGCAGTTTGAGTTAAGGATCCACTTTAACGCTTTATACATGTCACACAAGTGCCGTCCTGCTTTTGGTGGTAAGCCACAGGGACCTAAACTTAATGTGCCCAACACAGCAGACTCCAAAGCCCTTTAGTCCTGCTGAGAGCTCTGAGTTTTACCCAGTTTAAAGTTTACCCCTTCGTTTCCAACACTACCTTCATGCTGTGCTTGGACACACACTCTCCTCCTGCGAGCCCTGTGCATTTCACCTGAGAGGCTTTAATGTCTTACACTCAGCGGGCTGGACGAGAATTTAAATGTGTTATTTTCAGTGGTGTAATGTCTCGATGATGATAGGATTATACTGTGTTATTGTAAAATTGTGTGGTTTAAACGAACAATTTCATGTAAACCATCATTAAAAATTCCTCAAATGAATTACTGGAGTTTCTGCTTCCCCACATGAGGAGTTTTTACTGATGACAACAGGGAAGCACAGCTCATTGTGTGAACGTCATTTATGATTCTGACAAAGGACAAAATATTGATATTGTGATGATGCATTCGGCTTAATAATACTGACACAACTCCTCCCTCTGTCACACTAAAGGAGCAGATTTTATCTGGATTGATTTTAGTGATTCTTCATCAGGTATCATCTGGTAATCAGATGGTAGTCAGAACCAACTTTATGTCTTTGTCCACCTGTAATGGACACACACCCAGAGTCGCAGCAGAGGACTTGACCTGCTTGTGTCCTCAGTTTAAGTCAGGGTTTAATGTGCTCACTTAGAAAAGGCGAATGTTTGTCGTGCGGCTCTGAAAACAAACCGCAGACAGAAGACACATCAGTAACTTTGTGGCCATTTAAGAATTCCTTTGATTTGATTCCTTATTCCTCAGAAGGAAGCGGGAATCTGGAAACATTAGCGCACATCTGTCTGCTTTGCTTTAGCATGTAGCTACACCGTGGAACACGTCTCCATCATTTCCTTCTAGACTGCTCCACATGTCAGCAAACGTGAAGAAACGTGTACACGTCTCACTGTACTCAGATTCACTTACCCCATGCCTCCTCTTCCCCTTGGTCCACCTCGGCCACCTCGGTCAAAACCACGATCATACCCGCCACCGCCGCGACCTCCAAATCCGCCCCCACGGCCCCTGCCACCACGGCCGTCCTGACCGTAACCTCCGTCAGGACCTCCATAGCCTCCGCCTCCTCCTCCGCTCATCGGCGGACTTTCGTCTCCGTATCCTGAGAGAACATTGAGACAATGTGGACACTGGGTAACATGACGAGAGCTGGATAAAATGGCTTCATGTACACTGAAAGATTATATTTGGAAAACCCAACAGAAAGATATTTTTCTAGAAACCCAGATCTCAATGTAAACCGTTTTCTTTGGAACTACTTTTCTACCAAACAAATAGTCCCTATGAAAGGTGGCAGGGAGGTCTGTGGATTATCATGAATTTCGTCATGTGCAACTTTGTCTGTTGTTATCTTCCAAAATAAAGCTCATATAAACCCATGTCCTACCTCCACCCTGACCGTACTGACTCTGCTGACTGTAGCTCTGTGGAGGAGGGGAGTTGTAGCTTTGAGGCTGGTTGTAGTGACCTCCTCCGTGCTGGGATGGTTGTTGGTGGCTCCCGCCACCGCCGCCATATCCACCACTCTGACCTCCGCTGCCCCCGTAACCACCTCCGCTCTGTCCACTGCTTGGTGGCTGGTTGTAGCCTGGAGCCTGCGAGCTACCTTCATAGCTGCTGAAGGGGAGAAGAGACGTTAAAGTTGAAATACTGTTTCCTGAAATGCCTCCATCAAGGTGTTTCACCACAGGTATGAAGCCTACACCTCATTGGTTCCACAGACAGTTGCCATGACAAATGCTAACAATGAGCTGCTATGAACAGTCTCAGCTGTGACAAGATGGTGTATTTAACAGGTGATCTCTATGTTTACATCTTGCACATTATTATTATTATTTATTTCAAGAATTCAAGGCCAGTAGAATCATGGAATGTCACTGGTTTTCGTACTTTGACATTTCAAACTTCATGAGAAAGTCACAAGAAATGCTATTTTACCCTTCAGCCTATTGCACCTTTCCCTTCACTCTTTTCCACTTCCATTACAGTTTGGTGAGCAAGACGAGGTTTGTAAAAGTATACAGCCTGCCATATTGTTTTCCTGTGTAAAATCAGCCCTTGTTAGCAGGCATCATAAATGAAGACGCTGGTCACTAAGCAGCATTGCTCATATTTCATCACCCGCGTCCACCCAGAATCACAACTTCTGTCTGTTCGTGTTTGTAGTAGAAGCTGATGGTGTCTGACCCTGAAGAGGACGAAGGAGGAGGCTGCTGCTGGCTGTACCCAGAGAAGGATGACTGCTGGTTGTAGCTCATGTTGGACGGCTGGTTGCTGTTGTTGTAACCTCCAGAGCTATAAGGTGGAGTGGAATGATTATAACCACCTCCACCACCCTGGTTAGAAGATGGAGAACCGTATCCTCCTGAGAGAAGAGAGGAGAGAGACAGAGTTAAAGTTAACCAAACAATTATATGTGAAAGGAAAACTGTGTGGTTTGGATAATTACTGTGTCTTCCTCTACCTGACTGGGGCTGCCCGTAGCTGCCGTATCCTCCCTGGTTGTAGGAGCTGGAGCTGCTGTCAGAGCTCTGGTTGTAGCCTCCGTAGCCCTGCTGGCTGTAACTCTGGCCAGAGGACTGACCATAGCCCTGGTTAGCTCCGCCTCCGCCACCTCCACCTCCACCTCCACCGTAGGACCCATAGCTGCAAGAAATGACAGCAAAAGATTCACAAAACCAGACAGGACCACACGGCCTTAACCCAAACTGAGGACCTGTTTCTCATGTCCCCAAATATGGGAAATGACACGTTGTCCTGCGAGTTCACCAATAAAATGCTGGAGCTTTGAAAACAAGTTACTTACCCCTGAGCAGATGTTTGGGAGTAATCTAAGGAATAAAAAAGGGAGTGTTAATATTACAAAATAAAGTCTTGATTTACAGAAGCACAGATCTGACAGGGATGATCCAAATGCTACAAAGTTTCACTCCTACAATCACCCTCAAAATATAACTACATTTTAATGGTAATAAAAAGAAGTATTGTCAGCGTGATGCTGGTTTCTGCCTGCTGTAACGTTAGTCTAACCAAACTTTTAATCATGTAAGTATTATTGTCTGTTTTTGCTAAAATAAAACTGACCAACTTCTAACGCTTTATGGGCTGCGGAGTAAACCAGCGGTGTAATTTACAGCCGAAGCTGAAACAGTCAAACGGGTTTCATTAATTTAAAACATGCGATTTCGCTTAAGTTTGAGATTCCCGCGATGTCCTTTTTGTTAAAAACAAACACCGGTATTAATCCGACTGTACCAAATCATATTTTAAACATCATCACGTCTCCATCATCTGAAGCCACAGTCTGTGGACCGAGAGGCGGGGCCGCTCTCTTCAACCAAGCTAGCTGAAGCCCGTAGAGCTAAATGCTAACTGAACATACCGGCATAAGCACATGATGTACATACTAACGGTTTCCTATAAACCCACATTCAAGCAGTAACGTTAATTTAAACAAATGAACGGATAGCCGATAGGTTCACTGATACAGACCTCGACGTGAACAGCCTGCAGCTAGCTGTTAGCGTCCTGTCATTCGCTTGTCACCGGTAACATCCCATGAAGATGGGCATTAGCTGCATTAGCTAACAGGCTAATTCACCTTCACGTCGATAACGGTACTCAAGCACCGAAGAGAAGTTCGCTGTGTCTCTTACCGTTAGACGACATTTCGACGAGCGAGAAACGGCCTTTAGCCTGAAACCAAATCTATCACACAGAGCGTTGTTTACGATCAGACTGTAACAAGGAGGAGGATGACCGGGATGAAGATGGATGCACTGGTGCTCCCAGTCTGCTCCTGCAGTTCCTCAGGCGACCACAGGGGGCGCGCAACGGCCTGTGATACCTGGTCATAAGGGATCATTGTAATGTCCTCCATTTCTCTGCCACAATTCAGACATGAGACAGATGTAACGTGAAAATAACTTTGTTAAGTAGAAATTGTGAACATATAAAAAACTAGAAGCAGTTTTGATCAATTGTGACAACATTTCTTATTAAACAGAATTTTTACAACCATACAATCATTCGATGCCACACGTGCCACGTGGATTACCTTTCAACTGGTCTTTTTGTTCTAATCTCAAACCAATCAGTATGACTGTTGCATGTAAAGGTGCTTAGCAACAATTCAGTAACATGTTTGGTGATCAGCTGTTGATATTTAAAGAGCTTAAGATGTACTTTGTATTTTAGTTACTTTCCAGCACTTTCTGTATGGACATATTTTCAGTGTAGTCCCCCAGAATCTGTCTGACAACGCAGAGTGTTGATGAAGTTCATGTTTTACAGACTAATTAAGAAATGCTTCAAAGGTAAACTTACACTCCTAGTTTATGTTATGTATGTGTTTGAAAGGTCGCGCTGCAGCATTCTTGTTTTCTGGTTGCCATGACAGCAAAGTTTCCAGGTAAGCAGCTTCACTTCTCTCAGGTAAGAGTGGACAGTGAAGGTATCGTCTCTCTCTTTTTTACGCTGTTATATCTTTGAAAAGGTCTGACTGTGTTGCCTTTGAGGACAGCCCCTTTCTGATTTGTGCATGAATCCACATGATGACACATTTGTGTCTCTCTCTGAGATTCAAGCAGGAGCTGTGCTTCCATTTTCTGTGCTTCCTGTTTAGCCTGCTGTCCAAGACAAGAAACCTCTGACTGAAGTGAGGATGGAAGGTCACCAGGGGTCAGCTCATCATAGCTGGCACTGTCAGAATAAAGTGAGGACGTCCAGACTGAGGCTTCTGCATGAGAGCACCTTGAACCTGGGTGACACAGCACCCTGCTACACCACCACCCACCACCAGGTCTCTGTCAGTAACTGATTATGGATCAGAGTGAGGACAGGTCCCCGGTCTGCAGGGGTCTCGTCTTCATTTTGTCTCCTCATGTTTTTGTCAGAGTTATTCTGGGCGATCGGCTGACGGACGTCCTCTCATCTTCCATCTCAGAGACCCCAGCGTCCCTTCACAGCATCAGACTGGGCTGGACCTCAGTGACATCACTGCGCCGCCGCTGTGTCCGCTGCAGTCACACACTAAGGAGCTGCACGGGCCCAAACACGTCGCTAAGGTAAGGCTCCGCTATATAACACACTCACAGGTCAGTTTCCTTGCATTAAACATGGCTTTTGTCCATGCTCCTTTAAAGGGACAGTTCGCAGTCCTCTTCCCTGTAGTGCTCTTCATATCTTCATGAGAGTTCCATGCAGGAACTATTTCCTGTGACTTGCTGTGTCTCGATCCATCCTGTCTCTCTGTTTTACTCCAGAGGACTGACCCGAAGGAGGAAAACTGGGCTCGGTATCGCAGCGGCCGGGCCATCAGAGAGCTCACCAGCCCACAGGATGCATCTGGGTACCAGAGCATCTACAAAGCAGAGCACACACTCCCAGTGCCCGCCGGCTCACCACAGCTGGCTGGTGGCAGACCAACTCAGTGGCACCAACACAACATACTGACAGGTGCTGTGAACGCTGCATGGATTTATACAACACAAACGCAAAAGGTTTCTTCGTGACACCCAGGATGATCAGTAAGGTCACGATTACCCAGCACATTTTAATACATACAAGTTTAAGCACAGGAAGTGTGTATGTTATTGAGGGAGCTGGCAGGTGACCTCCAGTGGCCACAGTGGGAAACTGCAGCTCTCCATTTAAAGCAGAGGCTAACACAAACTGTCAGGATAAGTTCAGTAAGTGTTTAAAATCTCTGAGCAGAGTCTGACACACACCTGCTCAAAGTGTCACATGGTGTAAGAGCAGTTGGCCTCACAGGTCAAATTATATTAGAAGCTCTATTAGTAAAAGTGGTGTTAATCCTCTGTTCGCAGAACAGGTAGATAGAGATAGATAGATACTTTATTGATCCTGAGGGAAATCCAAGAACGTGAAAG